>NC_081407.1:367888103-368221115 GCF_030272615.1 Cryptomeria japonica
GTTAAACTGACCACAAGGACAATATACTTGAACTACTAAAGGAAGACCCCATAATCTAACAGTCAGATTAACCAACTCCTACTCTTTCCTCCCAATTACCATCAACTTCTTGGTTAGCCAGGGAATCTGTTATCATATTACCTTCCCTATAGATATGGTTAACTGTGGAATACTTGAATTATTTTAAAAGCTCTGAGGCACTTAGAACATGGTTGTTCAATCTCTAGTTTGGGGTCTTGCCTGATCTTAAAGAATTAATTATTATTGCTAAGTCCCCTTCAATTTCTAATTTATTGATACCTAAATCCTTACAAAGTAAGAGGCCTTCAGTGAGTGACTCTAATTCTGCCTCATTATTAGAGGAAACCCTTATAGGTTTTGAGAATCTTTCTACAACTGATCCATCCCACAAATGAATCACACCCCCTATCCCTGCAATACCTGGGTTACCTCTCGAAGTCCCATTGAAGTTAAGTTTAAACCACCCTTTGGCTAGAGGAGACCACCTGCAAATTTTCCTCCCTCCTGAACCGTAGAAGGGGGGAATGACAAGACCTTGCCAACTTTTCCTAATTTTCTCATGCCTTGGAGTGAATGGAAAATTGTTGAACTTCCCTCTACTTAATTTTCAATTGGCAATTTTAATTATAGAAGCTTCAATTTTGTTCCAAAGCTATTCGATTGACATAGACATATCCTTAAAAATGCTCCTATTCCTCTCCTTCCATATTTCCCACAAGAGGATCGATGGGGAGGTAATCCACATTAAACCAAAAAGACTCGATCTAAGATAAGTAGGCCATCCTAACAAGAATCTAGCAGAAGGTTGGGGAGAGCTGTAAGCCAATTTAGTTTGTTGATCAACATTATCCAATATTCATTAGTGAAATTGCAATTGAGTAATAGATGATCAATCATTTCTCCTGCATTGAGCCATAGAGGACACCTACTAGGACCAACATAACCTAGCTTCTTAAACCAATCCATAGTCAGAATTCTCTTTTGCAATGCTGCCCACAAGAAAAGCCCTACTTTTGGAAGGCATATCTTGTCCCAGCATAAGGAAATAGGTAACTCTGTTTTGTTGGGGTAGAGTGTGTTACAAAAGAAATTATACCCATCCTTGACCTTGTATTCTCCTGTCGGAGACTTGGACCAGATGAGGGCATTAGATTTTTTTCTAAGCGCGATCTTCCTTTGGTATGATATTTTTTCAAGTTTATTATATTCCTCTTTTTGAAGTCCCAACTCAGCTAAAGATTTCCACCTCCATCCTAGAGCAGAGTCCTCAGGATTACTAACAATGTAATCAACAACAAATCTACCTACATTTGTCTCCAATGTATCCTTCAATATCTAGTCATTCAAAACCTCATGTATTGGTGGATAGCCACCCCACGAATCTTCCCAAAATAAGGCCTGGTCACCTTTTCCAACATTCCATGAGAGCTATTGGGTGGGAACCTCCCTACAGCTAACTAGGAAAATCCAAATTCTCAAGCCTTTAGGCGGGTTCAGAGTTCTAAAAATGCTAGAGTGGGATTCCTAGAGTCTAGGTATTTGCTTGACAGAACTTTCACCCATTTCCCCTAGGGTTCCTTGTACATTTTCCATATTAATTTGGCCCCTAAAGCCGTATTTTGGAAAGCCTAATTTCTGAGCCCTAAACCCCATTTCTCCTTAGGTTGACATAGCTTATCCCATGCTATTAAAAAGCGAATTTATTCTTGTCTACCAATCCCTGCCAAAAAAAGGTTTTGATTTTTTGGTCTAATTTTTTTTTAACACCTATTGGTAGAGGGAAACAAGTCATCTGATATTGGGGGAGGGATGATAGAATAGATCGTAACATGATAACTTTGCCTGCCGCTGACAATCATTTACCTTTCCAGTTTTGAATTTTCTGATCTAGCTTAGATAAAATGTGTCCCCATAGGCTGGAAGATCTCTACCCCTTAGCCACTGGGAGACCTAAATATTTTCAAGGTAAAGACCCTAGTTGAAATCCCAACACTTTGGCAATGGCTTCTCTTTGTTCTAACACCTGTGTTAAAAAAGACCAAGTTTGATGTCTCCTTGTTGACCACTTGCCCAGATGCTCTAGAGAACCAATCTAGAATGAGCTTGAAGTTCTTGGCTTCTACCAGGCTACTATCCCCAAGATAAAAAGTATCATCAGTGAATTATTGATGGGTAACAACAAGTAGATTGCTAGTGACTTTAATCCCCGAGATGTTCCCCAACTTCTGAGATTTTAGAATGGTCCTTCCTAAGGCTTCTGCCATGATGATGAAGAGGAAGGGGGATAGTGGATCCCCTTGTCTTAGACCTCGTGAGATTTCAAAGAAGCCTTTAGGAGCTCCATTAACTAAAACCGAGAACCTAGGACTTGAGATACATTCAAAAATTAGATTAATCCATGATCTACTAAAACCAAAAGCCTCTAAGCATTTACATAGGAATCTCTAGTTTACCATGTTGCATGCTTTCCTAATATCTAATTTCATCAGCATACAAGACTGGTGATTGTGTTGGATAGAGTGGATAGCCTCCTGAGCAATGATGACCTCATAAAAAATAGACCTGCCAGGAACATAACCAGTTTGATCCTCCGATTATATTAGATAGGAAAGGTTTAAGTTGATTAGCCAATACCTTTGAGAAAACCTTATATATAGTGTTGCAGAGTGAGATGGGTTTGAGGTCATTCATACTGTCCACACTCTCCTTTTTGGGGATAAGTGCTAATAAGGTGTTATTTATTTCTTTAAGGAATCTACCTGAGCTTCTCACCCCCTCTAGGGATTCTACCAACTCATCACCTATGAAGTGCCAACAAGCCTGATAAAAACATGCAGGGAATCCATCTGGACTAATGACCTTATTCAGATGGAGTTGAAATAAAGCCTCCTTTATTTCCTATTTGGTAAATTTACAGTTTAATAAGTTGTTATGGTTGTCATTAATTAATTGGGGGATATTATTAAGCAGGCTGGTTTGAGCAATTAGATCAGAGATCATCTCATTACTAAGTAGTTTTTGAAAGAAAGATATAACTTCAGCTTCAATATCCCCAAGCTCATTTATAATAACCCTCGATTCTCCCCTTATCTGGGTGATTTTGTTAATCCTATTTTTGAACTTTGCAGAGGAATGAAAGAATTTGGTATTTTGATCTCCTTCTAAAATCCATGTTGCTCCAGATTTCTGCCTCTAGAAGATTTCTTCCATAGTCAGGATATCTTCATATTTTAGGAGTAGATCCTTTTCTTTCAAAAATAAATCTTGATCCATTCCCTCTCTAATTATTTTATCATTTAGAAGGGCCATGTCAGCTTCTAAAGCCTTCTTAGAGGCAAAGATATTGCCAAATATGTCCTTATTCCATTGGAGTAGTTTCCTCTTATTATACTTAATTTTGGTTACAAAGCAGTAGAGTTTTGATCCCAATACATCCACCTCTTTCCACCATCTACCTACGTTCTCCAAAAAGGATTCATTTTTCATCCACATTTTTTAAAATTTGAAAGGGCACCTCTTAGGTTGTAAGTCCTCCTCAATGGCTAGCTGGACCAGGAAATGATCCAAGCATGAAATGGGGAGGATGGAGGCCTTAAGAAGGTAATGAAAATCCAAGATATTACCTTTGAAGAGGAACCTATCCAATCTCTTAGCAAAATTGAAGAACCCTTGCCTTCTATTGTTCCAGGTTAAGGAGCGATTATCAGGATTGTTGTCTATCATATTGTGATAATTGATCCAATTCCTAAAGTCTATAAGAGCTTGGTGTTCTCTCCTTAAACCCCTGATTTTTCTGAAAGGTCTTTTATGGCACTGAAGTCCCCCTTGTAAGACATAATTCCACTCCGGGTGCAATGCTAGCAGTTGACCTATTTCATTCCATACTATTATCTTCTCATGTGTAGGGATGGGGTCATAGACATTAAATAGGGTGAAGTTCAGATTACTGCTAAAATGATTGACGAAGAAGCACATGATTTATTGCTTGAAATGGTATTAATTGAGATCCGCCTTGGGTCCCTGATGATACCTAGACCCCCAGAGGCTCCTTCCATAGGAATCACTTCCCAGTCTAAATAGCCTAATATTCTACTAAAGTTTTCAATCTCAGTTTGATTTAACTTGGTCTCTTGAACTAAAGTTAATTTCGCTTTTGAGGTAAGGATGCAACTCTTTAGAATGCGTTGCTTGTTAGGGGCATTCATGCCCCTAATATTCCACGTAATGATCTTCATGGCTGAGTGGGAAGGAACCTCCCCTTCCCTGCATTTAGAATCAAGGTAATTTTGGCCTATCCTAATGCTTATCCATAAATGTTCCTAAGCTCGATTATGGATTTCCTTCCTGATGCAGAGGGATCCCCTACTCTAGACCTCTCAAGGGTTCATTCACTCAAGCTGACACACAAGAGGATCCTTCTACAATACCATCTGATGCAGAGGGATCCCCTACTCTAGACCTCTCAAGGGTTCAGTCACTCAAGGTGACACTCCAGAGGATCCTTCTACAGGCTAGGTGAAACCAACTCCCCATTCAAACTCCTATTGATCATGATTGATCATCTCATCAATTTCCTAAGGTTGCACTCTTAAGGTTTTGATAACCTACTCACTCCTTTGGACCCTACTCAAGGATCAAAACTTGACTCTTAAGTCTCCTCAATACCCTAAATCCAAGGTATATTCTTCCCATATTGAATTTGAAAGCCCTACAATCCACTAGACTCCAAACTAGGTTCTCAAAACAAAAATGCTCAACACTTTGATTAAATAAAACCAAAGTAACTTTTGAATCGGTTCAAAACTCCTCAATCTCTCTAGTGAGATTCTTAAGAACTTGATTACAAACAACATATTAAAAATGTAGACAAATCCAACGGTTCAACTCCAAGATATTGCCCCCGCATCAGGCTGCATTTTCTGTGATTGTCATTCTGTCACACTATGACAGTCTGCTGCTATCTTTGGAAACCCACTGGTTTAAGCCCTTCCTTGGGAAATCCACTTGTTATAACACCTTAGGATGGTAGTAGAAACACCAAAAAACACTCCTCTAATCCCTCTTGTCCTTAACATGCTCTGCCATAACAAACAAAGCCTCCACCATTTGACTGTAACAGTCAAACTGCTGACTGCCCCTGTGACAACAACAATCATAAAAACCTCTTGCATGCACATGCCAAATCCTTCATGGAACCCTGCAAACACTTTGGAAAAGGTATAATACATCCTTGGCCTCATCCCTACCTAAAATGAGGATTGGTTAAGCATAAAAACAAAAGATATCACATTTATGAAGCCACTGGTTACCCTAGTTCAAGGTTTTGGTAGATTTTAGTAAAACTTTGATATCTTTATCAAATGAACACCAAATCAAATGCCACTACCTCCAAAACAAAGTTAGATCATTCCTTTATCATCCTCAAATAAGAATATTTAAAAATACAAACATGAAATGCATCAAAATTAACAAAAGATCTGACTGTCCATGTTGAAAACTCAGAAAATGCACATGAAAATATGGCTTTTATTGCTCCAAATGATTGTCTTCAACCACACACTCACCTTATCTCCCAATATCATTGTTTTAAAACCTTTTATATCACTTGTGGCCTTCAAGACCAAACCATAACCACCCAACTACCCCTAACCACCTATTTTTGTCATTTTTTTTGCATTTTTGACAATAAAAGTTGCTCTCAAAAGTTGTCACTTGACAAACAAAGTTGTCAACATGACCAACTTGGACTCCTAACTCTACCAACACACAAAAATGGTCTTAATTTTACCTTATAAACATTTAAAACATGTTTTATTCCTCACAAACCTATTCTACCCTTCAAAACCCAATGTTAGCCCTTTCTAGGCCTAATTGCCAATTTTGACAATTTTACACTTTTTGACCTTTTCATTACATTTCGTTGCATTTATTGGCTCTAATGGCCATGATTACATTGTTTTAAGACCTTAAAGGCCTTTTATACTTCATTTTCACTTGATTCTTCATGAGGGCCTATCAATGACCCTAGTGCACCTTGTCTCCATGGGTGCTCCATAGGCACTCCTGCACCATACTCCTAGGGACAAAAGATTCAAGGTCCCCTTGAATGGCTGCCTCCTCTTTCTGATCTTCCAATTCATAGGTAATTGCTCCTTGTACCCTGCAAAACAATTTCCATGCTTTGGTGGCTCATTGCAACTCCTTCCAAGCAAACGATACTCAATATAAGCACCTCGAACATTTTCCTTCATGTAAACACTCAGCAAACCTGCATACAAATGATTAGAAAAAACAAATATAGTGTCATCATTGATTTCATTATCAGCTTGTTCCATCAAAGGAATCTTTTGTGCCATCAGCTCTAGTGAGTCAACCCCACCATGGCTTCTCCATTCTTCCTCTATGGCTGCATACAATGCCCATAGATTAGGTTCTTCTCCTTCACCAAATTCATTCTCATTCTTATGCCATTAACCTTGGCATCTCAACTCATCATTCACCTTCAAGGATTCCTCATTAGCCTTCTTCTTTTCTGTTATTAGCCACTTCACAGGCCAAACTACCCTCTTTTGCACCCTCAAGTGCCAACTCTTCACTTTCCTCTCTAGGTTTTCCAACCTCAACTTCATTTGTGCTTCCCAATGTTCATTTTCCCTCCTCAATTTCTCCCTCTCTTCTACAAGTCTTCTTAACTTCTCATCAATCTCACCAAGATCTTTCTTCAATCTACTCAACTCTTCTTCATCTACCCTCTTCCTCTCTTCTTCTTTCTTCTTTCTCTCATCTTCTTTTCCTGTCTTATTTCTCTCTACTTCTCTTCCTTTTTGATTCCTCCCACCATCCAAGTATTTTTTGAAAGCATTACACAACTCTCTTTCTGACCTTGTCAAATACATCTTCTCACTTATCTAGGATTCCTACACACATATCCCAGACCTTTTGCTTGCTCTGATACCATCTGATGCAGAGGGATCCCCTACTCTAGACCTCTCAAGGGTTCATTCACTCAAGGAGACACACAAGAGGATCCTTCTACATGATAGGTGAAACCAACTCCCCATTCAAACTCCTATTGATCATGATTGATCATCTCATCAATTGCCTAAGGTTGCACTCTTAAGGTTTTGATAACCTACTCACTCCTTTGGACCCTACTCAAGGATCAACACTTGAATCTTAAGTCTCCCCAATACCCTAAATCCAAGGTATATTCTTCCCATATTTAATTTGAAAGCTCTACAATCCACTAGACTCCAAACTAGGTTCTCAAGACAAAAATGCTCAACACTTTGATTAAATAAAACCAAAGTTACCTTCTTGCTGTCCTCTTAGATATACCTATACACAGAGGTATATAACTTTTGAATCGGTTCAAAAATCCTCAATCTCTCTAGTGAGATTCTGAATAACTTGATTTTGAACAACATATTAAAAATGTAGACAAATCCAACGGTTCAACTCCAAGATATTGCCCCCGCATCAGGCTGCATTTTCTGTGACTGTCATTCTGTCACACTATGACAGTCTGCTGCTATATTTGGAAACCCATTGGTTTAAGCCCTTCCTTGGGAAATCCACTTGCTCCAACACCTTATAATGGTATTAGAAACACCAAAAAACACTCCTCTAATCCCTCCTGGCCTTAACATGCTCTTCCATAACAAACAAAGCCTCCACCATTTGACTGTAACAATCAATCTACCCCTGTGACAACAACAGTCATAAAAACCTCTTGCATGCACGTGCCAAATCCTTCATGGAACCCTGCAAACACTTTGTACAGGTAGAATACATCCTTGGCCTCATCCTTGCCCAAAATGAGGATTGGTTAAGCATAAAAACAAAAGATATCACATTTATGAAGCCACTAGTTACCCTAGTTCAAGGTTTTGGCAGATTTTAGTAAAACTTTGATATCTTTATCAAATGAACACCAAATCAAATTCCACTGCCTCCAAAAAAAATTTAGATCATTCCTTTATCATCCTCAAACAAGAATATTTAAAAATACAAACATGAAATGCATCAAAATTAACAAAAGATCTGACTGTCCATGTTGAAAACTCAGAAAATGCACATGAAAATATGGTTTTTATTGCTCCAAATGATTGTCTTCGACCATACACTCACCTTATCTCCAAATATCATTGTTTTACAACTTTTTATATCACTTGTGGCCTTCAAGACCAAACTATAACCACCCAACTACCTCTAACCACCTATTTTTGTCATTTTTTTTGCATTTTTGACAATAAAAGTTGCTCTCAAAAGTTGTCATTTGACAAACAAAGTTGTCAACATGACCAATTTGGACTCATAACTCTACCAACACACAAAAATGGTCTTAATATTACCTTATAAACATTTAAAACATGTTTTATTCCTCACAAACCTATTCTACCCTTCAAAACCCAATTTTAGCCCTTTCTAGGCCTAATTGCCAATTTTGACAATTTTACACTTTTTGACCTTTTCATTACATTTCATTGCATTTATTGGCTCTAATGGCCATGATTACATTGTGTTAAGACCTTAAAGGCCTTTTATACTTCATTTCCACTTGATTCTTGATGAGGACCTATCAATGACCCTAGTGCACCTTGTCTCCATGGGTGCTCCATAGGTGCTCCTACACCACTTCCTCTCTTTTTCAAGGACAAACCATAATCTAGTTTAATCTTGCCTTCTACACAATTACCTAACCCCAACTTACCTCCTCCTATGATCCCTACATCTCCTTCTAATGGTACATTCCCTTCCTGATCTCCTTCTCCTACAACCTCTTCCAAAACCATGAACTGCTCAAAGGTACAATCAATCCTTAAACGTGTATCATCTATCTAATTCAGATTGGGGAACTTAACTACATTCTATTCTAAGGCTACTTGTTGATCCAATAGCTCCATTTTCTCCTGCACATCTGATTTAAATTCCTCTGCTCCTAACAACAATTTTTGTAATTTCATCCTGCTGTCAGATGCTAATTGTCTCTCAACCCTGTTCTCAGGAGAGATAGGGCTTCAAATAAAACTACATGCCCCCATAGAATTATTTTCATGGCATAAATTCTCACTTACTGTGGGAAGTGTTGCAACTGGCGATGATATGGGGATATCATATGGGCACTTTAGAGAACTCTTGCTTTTCTGGGGGCTCATTGAATCCTTGTTCTTCAAGTGAGACTTACTATGACTACAATTTTCCCTATCTTCCCTAGAATTAGCCTTAGAGGTTGATAGACGGTCACCGGGTTTTAAATTTGAGACCCCTTTTGTAGAATTCAATTTGTTTCTGCTACCTGAGTTGGAGGCAAAGTTGTCACTATCAGAGATTTTCTCACTACCATGGGGGTTTCAAATGAAGATATTCAAGGCATCAATTTCACCTTCATAAAGTGAGGGATATATACACCAACTGCCCTTCTCAGATATTAATTTGATGGGGTTCAAAATTGGGGTTACAAAATCAAATAGAATAAGGACTTTTATATCTTTTGCCTTATCCTTATGCAAGATACCCTCTACTCCTAGGAAAACTCCTAGCTGCAATCCTATGAAGTCCATAATTTTGGTATCCAATCAAAACATTGAAAAATATATCCTTCTATCAATTTTACTTCACACACCAAAATTTACCCACTTCACAACTTTTTTAGGTTTGAAGGTTTTGGGATTGAAATTCGGTATCCAATCAAAACATTGAAAAATATATCCTTCTATCAATTTTACTTCACACACCAAAATTTCCTTTTTAATATTCGGATTAGCACAGGTAATGAGAAAGCAGTTGAAATCTAGGTTAGAAATACTTACCTAATTAGAGAATTCCTCCTTCCACCAATCCTTCATTTCATCAAAGATTTGATTTTGTTCATTCCAGTATGCTATAATACCCTTATTGTAATAGAAATTCCAATAATCTTGCAGGAAGACCAAATGTAATTTAATGATATTCCTATCCTGCTGTTGCTCAGACAATACAGCTTGACCAAAATTAACTAACACTGGAGGCGAAGATATCTTATCTTCTTTCTTTGACTGTATTGGAAGGGAATTCAAGGGAGGGTTAGAAGAAACCCTAGGGCTACGACGAGTGTCCTACGGTAGCCTTTGCGACTACAAATATGAATTGGTTCGGGGTGGTGGAAATCCATATTGGATTGAGTTTATCCATCTACCATTTAGGATCTTTCTGTAATCACGAACTTTCCTCACAGAGCAATCAACAATGCCGGATGAGTTGGGGAGAGATGGCGGGAAACACACATACTTGGTGCCGCTCAAAAGAGGGCCACCATTATTACCTAAAAATGCAACATTATCACCTGAAGAGAGCTTCTAAGATTTCCAACGCCTCTTGGATTTCCTTCCCAAAACCACTCACCACTCTCCTTCCTCATCGCTCTACATGGGAGTAGTTTTGATCATAGGAAATTTTGAGATCGCATTTTTGCAGAGCAAAAAGTTATCTATTTGACTATATCCAGTTTTGCATGTGATGTTAATTTAATTATTAAATGATTAAAATTATTTAATTAAAGTTAGAAGAAGAATTGATGAGAAATGATGAAGTGTGTTGATTTAATTAAATCATTAAAATCATTTAATTAATGTTAGAAGAAGAATTGATTAGAAATGATGAAGAGATTAGGTGGAAATGCCTTCGTCATTTTTAGGTGTCTACAGATGTTATTGACCCCAGATTGTGGAGTTTTTAAGTAACAAAAATTGTCTAATAAAATTGATCTATGTGGCTTGGAGGGAAAAGGGTACTATAAATTTTAAGGAACACACATTTATGTCAATAATACCATCTACAATAAATCTATTTTTTCTTATATCCCAATATTGTGAAACTATATTTATATAAAGTAATAAATCAACATGTGAACCAAGAGTAAGATACTATTATTGTTCGACCTTGATAATGTGTTGAGGTATAAGAGTAACATTTTTTTTTCTCAACTTTGCATATTAAATTGTAAAATAATTATAAACATTTTTTGTAAACATTCCCATGCCAACTCTTTTAGTTCTAGTGAACAATCCCTAATGAAAATATTTCTCAAAATAAATAAATATATAATACATAAATTATCTAAATAAATAATTAAAAACTCTACATGTGTTGGTATTTGATCATTTGGTCAACCGGTAATGTAATGTGTGTTTGCTTGATGCAACCGGTATATGTCTGTTGTGCATAGAGATTAGATTTATGTATGATGACTATTTTGTATGTTGTCATTGATGGAAATTATGTTTCTTTAAGTAATATAAGTCCTACAGTTCTATCGGCTAGGCTTAACCGATAAAGCAAAGACAATTTTTTTCAGAACCGGCAATTCGGACTTCAACCAGTAAAATGACTGTCAGAGTCTCACACCGACAACTGGTACATGAAATCCATGAAGGATGAAGGAATACGGTTTTGTAGTAGCATTGAAGATTATCAGATGAGGATATGTTCTTGACCGTACGAGCAAATTTGATCAGATGAATGAGATTTGATCAACAAGGCAGAGATCAAGAAACATAGTTAACCGGTAGTGATGAAAATCATGCAGATCGTTAAAACAACAGATAATTAGATTTATTATGTCGGTGTCCGACATAACTAAAGCGTATAATGCAAGATTGTCTAGATGCAAACCTAGGGAATTGTAGTAAGGTTCTAGACGACCTTATGATAATTTTAATTGTGTGATGAGGTATGAAAGTATATAAAAACATGAGCTTGATAGTGTGATATGTAATGAGCAAATTTTTTGTTTCTGATAGTGCGAAGATCATAGGAGTTGAGAGATGAAGTCTTTGTGATATTTTAATGTTCTGAAGCAGATCTTATCAGACATAGAAGGTGTTATACTGAGAACATTTGTACTTGTTGTCTTCCTAACAGTTGCAACAAGAAAATCCTCTTACAAGGTCACTCCTAATAGGGTGCAGTCAGATCCTAACAGTTCTGATCATTAAATCCTCTAACCAGGTGACACATTAACTTGTGTTTGAAAATCCCAGTAACTTGGGTAGCTCCTAATAGGCCTGGTCCTCACAGGCCTTTTTGTAAAGCTCTTAACTAGGCTTAGATACTTCTAACAGGGTGTGCCCCTAACTGGGTGTTGTAGACATTAACCGGTTAGATCTCTATATTGTAGATAGTGGATCTTGTGGGTACTAACTCCCACCGTGGTTTTTCCCATTTGGGTTTTCCATGTATAAACTCTTGTGTCATGTGGTTTATGCTTTATGTTGTGATTGCATACTTGGTGTTATTTCTTGCATGTCTATTGAGTTTTAAGTTGGTAAAATTGATATTCAGATTTATATTGTTTTTACTATCACCGATTCACCCCCCCTCTCAGTGCCTTATAAGTTCATCAATTAGTATCAGAGTTTAAATTCCTTAAGGCTTAATCGCTTGGAAGGGATCTCTAATCCTAAGGCAAATATGGGTGAAGGAATGAGCTATAGAGAGATGACTAGAGAACTTGTTGAAACCAAGGGTGAGCTAGAAACCATAAGAGACAAGTATAAGACATCACTAGCTAAAAGGATGAAATTGATCGAATAATTGTTGGAGATCTCTGACAATAGCTCTTCAGTTGAGGTGAACATTGATGCACTGGTTGAAGAAGTGAAGAAGTTGAATGGTGAGAAGACTAACTTGATAAGAGAGCTTGAAGCTAGAATAAAGGCTAACGATCAGATCCGAGATAAAGAGCATGAAATCTTTAAGATCAAGCAAGAGAATGCAACTTTGTATGAACATTGGCATGAGGAGAAAGAAGAAAAAGAAGCATTACAGTCAGATCTTGAAATGGCAATGTCTCTTAGAGATACCTTCATGAAAAGAAATGAAGATCTTACAAAGGAACTTGCTGAGGCCAATGAGAAGCTTGATAAATTTAACAAGAGCTCCTCTATGCTAGATGAACAGATCCAATCTCAGAGGATGAAAGGTGATACATATGGGTTAGGATATAATACATTTGAGAAAGGTGAACCTTCCGATACCAAGAGCGATATGAATGAAGGTAAAACTGCTCCTAAGGCTCAGAAGCCTACTAGTAAGAAAGCTTACAAACTTGTTTGCTTTAACTGTCATAAACCAGGACACGCTGCTAATGTTTGTAGAAGCAGATTTGATAGTAATATTGGTTATAGACCTAATACTAGATATGTGCCTAGGAGATTTAAAGGTTATTGTTATACATGCAACATGTATGGGGATAGATCTGTTGAATGGAGATATGGAGAAAACAATCTAGCACCTCACATGAACCCAAGACCTATTGGTGATTGGAGGAACACAAACTGGCAAAGACCCTATGTTAACCGGTCTAGTCCTTATGAGATGGAAAAGAGAGTCAATACGACTTGTTCAATCTGCAATAATTTTGGACATGTGCCAATGACATGCAGAAGAAGAATAGGTAGAGGCAACTCAGGACCTTGGAGAGCATCTGGAATGGCATGCTATCATTGCAACAAACCGGGACACATTGAAAAGTTTTGCAGAACATAGAAGAACCAACCGATAAATCATCTTGCAGACCGGAAAGGAAAGCGGAAGGTTGATATTGAAGAAACCAGATGAATTAGACCTGGAAGAAGAAGAGTGATGACAAACCATCTGAGGAATCAGATTCTTCACCTAATGTGGAGAATCCATCTTCGACAAACTAAGTTGTTTTTACAACTTGGGGTGAGCTTATTGTCAAATCTTGAGTTGAACCCCTGGATGATATACTGTAAGTTAAATCTATATATTCTGATGCATTCGGATGTTTTGATATGTTTTTGGATCATAACCGGTAAATATCATTGAGTTTTTGCTACCGGTAATATGCTTTAGAGTTTGCTAAGGCATTTTAGGGTTTTGTTGGTAAATGCATTTATTGCAGTAGTTGGAATGCAAATAAATAGAACTTATTGAATTTCATTTATCACTTTGCATCTTGAGAACTCTTAGATAAGAGAGTAGATAAGAGATAAGTTTGTGCAAGAAGCATTCAGACCATTTACCAACAATATGAGGCGATCGAAGTGAAGTTTGATTCGGTGATCGAGTATTGAAATTTTTTGATGGTCGAAAACCCTAGCCCCGAAGTAGAAGAGGTATTTATTAGTGAATCTCACTCTTTTCTTGGTGATTTACATGTTGTAGTATGGATAATCCGCATCTAGTTGATGTGACCGAGAGGGAAAGACCTGAATACAAATGACATCCATACAAGTCGGAGGAAACTGACCCTATCGGTGCCCTATTCAATGTACCAAATAGTGTTTTGCATGTAGAGGATGTAATATCCTTTTATCACTGCAAACTTGAAGACTTGGGAGTTGCATTTATTTATGAGAAATATAGATCTTTGTGTAACGAACATGGAAGATTGAAAGAACAGTTCATAAGCGTAGCTGGTAAAGGTTTTCATCATGCGATCAATTTCATTGATGATTTTGATGACGGGCTGGTGAGATTTGTTTTGAGCTGGATTCATGATCAGTTTATGTGGTTGGACAGACCTCACAAAATTACTAAGGTAGCAATCCATGCTGTAACCGACTTCTACTCAACCGGTGAAGTGTCATTGCTTAGGTCTATAGCTAAGAATGATGTTGAGAATTTAACTGGATCAAGATGGGATAAACAAGCCATGACTGTGAATGAGATTAATGATCCTGCTATTAAATTTGCATCTATGGTGATTGACTATAGATTTTTCTATTCAAGCAAAATGAACAACATACCAGTAGTAGCTATTCACACTGCCTACTAGATGATTAAGGAGGATGTTGATTATGATCTCTGTGAAGCAATGAGAAGCCAATTAGTGACAGATTTAGAAGCTGTGAAGAAAGATAAGAAGCCAAGATTAAAGTTTGGACAACTTATCATGGGCTTATTCTTTTATTTTCAGAACTTTTTCCCCGGTATAGGTGATATTCAATGGATATCCGGTACACCTGCACTATTGCAAATAAAGAACAATATTTGGATGATCAAAGACAAGTTTGATGATATCATTTGGGGATATTTCAAGAAATTTCAAAAGCAAATGCATGAAAGAGAGAGAATTCCAGTTGAAGTTGTAAACAAATAAGAGGATTCCATCTGTTTCATGGTTGACACAGATACATGCCTGATGGAAGCTATGATTCCAAGAACCACATGGGTAATGCCCATGGGATATGAAGCAGATAAAGATCTACTCATTACCTATGCTGACCATTTATTAGGCCAACCGGTAGATGCTACTGCTGAGAGGTTTGGAACCTACAAGGAGAAATTACTGAAAGTGCATTCTGAATTACAGAAACTAGTGATTGCGAAGAAAATAATAAAAGAGGTACATGACTTTGCTGAGTAGGCCAGATTCACAAAAGAACAGATAGTTACAGCAAGAGCCAGATTTGAGGCTCAACAAGGTGGAACTTCTAGTGTACCAACCGGTACCCCCACCAGTAAGACCAGAGTAGCCAAAGTAGCTGGGAAGAAGAAAGAAGAAGAAACTAAGGTGAAGCCTGCTAAATCTCAAAGAGGGAAACCCTCTAAAATACAATTTTGAAGGAAAGGTAAAACTGTTGAACCTCTTGTTGTGCCTGCTCAAATCAAAAAGAGAAAGAAGGAGAAATATCACAAACCGGTGACAAATATAGAGGAAATAGATTCATAAGAAGATAAGAGAGCAGTAAGGGCAAGTGATAAGAAGAAGAAGACTACGCGAAAAGGTAAAGCAACTACAAAAATATTGAAACTTCAAGATTCTTTCACTAGAATGATTAGAATAATTAAGGAGTATGGTATTTACAAAGGTTTAAACATATTGTTTACTCATTTGTCTGAAAGTCAATGGAGGGAGATTGAAGATGCAATCATCTTCAGTATGAAAAAGTTTAGTAGAGCCCTCATTGAGCTACAAGGGCAAATTCCAGACACTTAATATTATTGATGCAAGATGGCGAGCCACCATTAGACAAGATAAAGAATTTATTGATTACACTCTTAAACACCTACAACCAGAAGCCAGTGAGGAAGAAATAGAAGATGTATGAGTAAATGCAAAATATTTTCTTAGATCCAAGAAAAGACTGACTAGAATGTTGATAGGTGATACCGAATCAGTCCAAAAGGAGACTAAAATTTTGATAAAGAAATCTTTAGGTCTCATCCTTGAAGAAGAAGAAAAATATGAAGAAGACGAGGATAATACACCTATTAAGTTAAAGGGAGAATATTTTGTTGAGGGTGTTAATCCTACAAATTTAGAGCTGGATAATAAGTACTTGTACGATGATCCTATTGATATTGAATCGGTAGATATAACAAATGATGATACCGGTGATGCTGATAATGTTACTAACACTACCGATAATGTAGATGTTTTTGAAGTTGATGTACAGATGTTGGATACTCATCAAGAGAAGATTGAGAACAAAGGAGAAGAGAAAGAAGCAGACAAGAGCTCAAGTGAGCAACCGATGAATGCACAGTCAACAGAGACTCAGACTGCACCAATCAATGTAAGTGCAATTACAGATGTAAATATTGCTACTGAGGATAATCAGAAGGATTCAGTTGATAAGAAAAAGGAGGCACTGACTACTGAACAAAGTGTGGACATGCAACCAATGCCAGTAAAGGAACATCATTTTGAAAGTCAACTACCACCAGTCACTACAACAACACTGAAGGAACAAACAGAGATAGGGAAAGAGAAAACAGAGGAAGAAAAGACAGAGAAAAAGGAGAAGACAGATAATAAGGATCAATAGAAGAAGAAGAAAACCTTGATCGATGATGATGATGATGAGGACTCTGTGAGTATTAAAGGTCCTATAGATATGGACAAGCTAAGTTCTTCCGAGTTAATGGAGATCTCTACTACTATGAATCCTGTGCACATAAGAAGAGGTTGAAAGAGAAGAAATGAAAAGCAAAGACCATTCAAACTGTTGTTGAAATTTTGTCAAGTCTCCTATCGAAGACTGAAACAGAACGTTTGGCTACCCCTATTGCCAAGCTTGGATAGTTATTTGTTGATGCCAGTGAAAAACTAAAATCACTTGAAGAGGTAGCTCATGCTTTAGCAGAAAAAGATTACAAGAAGAGAAGGGGAGAACAATTGATTTCATAAATTGACAAAGGTAAGGTTGCTTTAATAGTGAACAAAGATCTTTTGATAACCGGAATAGAAACTGGAGGTAAAACTTTGGCCACTATATCTAAAGTATCATTATTATGTTCCGACTTAAAGAAAAAGAGAGAAGATATAGAGAAGGAACTGGAAAAGTTAACTGCAACATACATACCGGTACAAGACTCCGCTTTGACTTTTGGTAAATTAGTTGATGCCTTACATCACATATTAGAAATTTATGATTTTGAACAAGAAGCGGATAAGATCCTTGAAGGAGCTGAAGAATCAATTAATTCTGAAAGTTGAAATTCTACAGAGAGCATACAAGGAGTCTAAAGCAATTTTGGCTACCCCGGAGATGAGCACTATTGATTCTATGGAAGAATTTGCTGCACAGATTTTGACACATGTTGAAATCACTGAGACACTATTAAAAACATGGGACAATGACCTTAAGCAGTTAAAGTTTCATTTTAGTGATATTTTCTTAAGAGTTGTATTGTAAAGACTTCAAAACTCTTCTATCTATTTATATATGCAACTTTTGATGACAAATTTTCATGTAATGTATGCATTTTACTTTTCTATTTGGAATTGTTGTTAAAGGGGGAGTAGAAATAGTTAAGAGTCTAGTCAAAATTTTGTATGTACTATTAAGGGGGAGTAATGATTTCATTTTTGTAATGACAACAATTGCTAAGGGGGAGTGTATGTCATGTAGCCACTTTTTGTATTGCACACTTAGTTGACAATTTTTTCCCCTAAGTGTTGCCATCAATGCCAAAGGGGGAGATTGTTGGCATTTGATCATTTGGTCAACCGATAATGCAATGTGTGTTTGCTTGATGCAACCAGTATATGTCTATTGTGCATAGAGATTAGATTTATATGTATGATGATTATTTTGTATGTTGTCATTGATGGAAAATATGTTTCTTTAAGTCATCTAAGTCCTACAGTTCTACCGG
The DNA here is from genome assembly GCF_030272615.1 of Cryptomeria japonica. NCBI lineage: Eukaryota > Viridiplantae > Streptophyta > Pinopsida > Cupressales > Cupressaceae > Cryptomeria > Cryptomeria japonica. The sequence goes on from NC_081407.1 coordinate 367,906,236, forward strand.
CTAGACTTAACCGATAAAGCAGAGACAGTTTTATTAGAATCGGTAATTAGGACTTCAACCGGTAAAATGACTGACATACTCTCACACCGACAACCGACACATGGAATCCATGAAGGATGAAGGAATGGGATTTTGCAGAAGCATTGAAGATTATTAGATGGGGATATGTTCTTGACCACACGAGTAGATTTGATCAGATGAATGAGATTTGATCAACAAGACAGAGATCAAGAAACACAGTTAACCGGTAGTTATGAAAATCATGCAGATCGGTAAAACGACACAAAATTGGATTTGTTATGTTGGTGGCCAACATAACTAAAGTGTACAATGCAAGATTGTCTAGATGCATTGAGCCTAGGGAATTGTAATAAGGTTCTAGCCGACCTTATGATAATTTTAATTGTGTGATGACGTATGAAAGGATATAAAAACATGAGCTTGATAGTGTGATATGTAATGAGCGAATTTTGTATTTCTAATACTGTGAAGATTAGAGGAGTTGAGAGATGAAGTCTTTGTGATGTTGTAATGCTCTGAAGCGGATCTTATCAGACATAGAATGTGTTATACTGAGATCATTTGTACTTGTTGTCTTCCTAATAGCTGCAACAAGAAAATCCTCTTACAAGGTCACTCCTAACAGGGTGCAGTCAGATCCTAACAGTTCTGATCATTAAATCCTCTAACCAAGTGACACATTAATTTGTGTTTGCAAATCCTAGTAACTTGGGTAGCTCCTAACAGGGCTGGTCCTCATAGGCCTTTTTGTAAAGCTCTTATCCGTGCTTAGACATATCTAACAGGGTGTGACCCTAACAGGGTGTTGTAGACCTTAACCAGTTAGATCTCTATATTGTAGATAGTGGATCTTGTGGGTACTAACTCCCATCGTGGTTTTTCCCATTTGGTTTTTCCACGTATAAACTCTTGTGTCATGTGGTTTATGCTTTGTGTGGTGATTGCATACTTGATGTTATTTCTTGCATGCCTATTGAGCTTTAAGTTGGTGAAATTGATATTCAGATTTGTATTGTTTTTACTATCACTGATTCACCCCCCCCTCTCAGTGCCTTATAAGTTCATCAACATTAATTCTATTACAATTAGAATAACCATTCATGTCACATACTAAATTTGAGTGATGACATGTTTTTTATATATTTTAGATAACATTACTTCATGATATTATTCTATATCAATAACTGATAAAGGAAACAAATGTGATCCCCTATCAATAGAATACAAAATAAAAGTGATTCCCTACTGTAGTGTCATAAATTGTATCCCTATACAATTTCATACTCACTTAGGCCTCACTTTAGCATTTGGCATTTTGTGCTCTTATTATGCCTAATTCTACCCACACAATCTTCAAATTACAATTCTCATTTTCACCTTGTTGTCTAGTTCGTTGTTCAACCCTAATAGGGTGGACAAGGGTGCCTTAGGCACCTTGTCCTTAAACAATATTTCCTTGGGCGCCCTTGTCCAACTTAAAGGGGCAAAATTTTTGAGCCTTCAATGGTTAGAAAATGCAGGCACAAATTCCCTTCTTGTATCTGCCTTCCTAAAAAATTCAAACATGTTTCATGAGGTGAGTTATAAAAGAAAGCCTTACCTTCTCATTTGAGACATCTCTCTGCAAGTTTTCAATTACACTTTTTCGATTCAAGTGAGCAAGCAATCAAACACTATCAAGACAGTGAAGGAGAGGTCAAATATTCAGATTTTGATCATTCAAGATGGCATCCACGATTAGGATATTATTAAGACATTTCTACATTCCTACATGACACACCAACACTTTCATGAAGGCTCCAAAGCAAGATTCTTAAGGTATAACATTCTAAATTCAACATCTCAATCCTAGATCTAGCCTCAAACCTTTTTTAAGGCATCCTTTCCATTTCAATTACATTTCAATTTCAATTCAATAGGGTTGATTCCAAACCTAGAGTTTGACCTACGTAAATCCCTATCAACAACAAAATTTTCCTTCTATTATGTGTAGGTGACAAATTCAGTAGACACAGTTACAAATTTAGGAAGAGCAATTTGAGACACAAAATCAACTTTTGCAGAGGCAAAAAGTAGAGGACGTGATCACCCTAGGAAAATTTGTCTGACACTTTTTCGATGAAACTTCAGGAAAACATTCTGAGCAACATTGATCTCGAAAATATGTCAGTTGTCCACATTTGAGCTCCTGGACAAGGGATTCTCGAGTGAAATTGTTTGACACTTTCTAGTCCATATTTTAGACACAGGTTCCTCTCTTCTTCCTCTTTCTCGATCTATACTTATGTCTACAAATCTAATCTCAGACTATTTGTGCAAGCTAATTGCTATTACCTATTTCACATCTTCAACCCTAGATCTTGCATTCAATTTACATCTCTTCATAGCTCATTTTCAACTCACAATTCAAGGAGTATTGAATTCACCCTTTGCTCAGTCCTTTTCAATCATATTTGTATTAAGCTAAGTGGATCCATTCTCCTAAATGTAATAATTAAGGAAGCAGGTTTACTTCCTAGTTTGCATGTGTAAACATGTGAACTCTATTTTCCAATATTACACCTACCGATATAATCAACAGACTTGCAACTCATACTCTATAATATCCCCTTTTTAATATGCTTCATCCTTACATAGTTTCTACCATCTCATTAAATCTCATGTTGAAAGAATTCGGTATCCACTCATTAAATAATTTGCCTTTTTGTTTATTATTTTGACCTATCTTGAGTGGATTTTTTAAAAGATTATTAATATTTATGCCATGAACATTGTATGGATTTAATGTTTGATCTATGGTGGAATATTTTATTAGACCATTTAATATTTTATCATGTGGAATATGTATTACTAATGGTGTGTTATCACTAATTGATGCTTTTGTAAAATATATAATATGGAGAAGTTGGGAATTATAATTAGATTATGAAGTGGAAAGTTCATTTGATTCTATTTTATAAAATTATTCAAAATTTTAAAATTATATTATAATGTATGTCTTTGAATATTTTAAATAATATTATATTAAAATAAATAAAAAATATTAAAGAAAATTTGAAAGAATATTAATTAATATATAAAATTATTATATTTAAAAGAAACATAATATAAACACAATTTAGAAAAAAAAAAATTAAATATGAAAAAAAAAATATTTATTAAAAAAAAATGCAATATAATAAAATAAGTAGATGAGATTTGAGAGGAAGAATAAAAGTTGGAATTATCATTATTAGATAACTTTGAGAAATAAAATTGTATAGAAATGAGTAAATTAAAAAAAAAAAAGATGAGTATCAAAATCACTTATTGTATTTGCTATTCACAAGTTAGGTTTATTGTATTTACTATTCATAAGTTGGATTAACTTTTTACACATTAAAAAAAAATAAAATCTCAATAAAGATGAAAGGTAAAGAAAAACAAATATTTAACAAGAATTAATAAATACTAAAAAATAAATAAGAGATAAAATATCATCTTTAAAAAATAGAATTATACACAAAGTTTATAATAGTTTTATACTAAGACCCCTTTTAAAGTTTACATTAGCTAGAGTAATGATCAACAAGCAAACCATTTAAATAATATCCTTTAGTGGATAAGAAAGATTCAAGGAGGGATTAGAATATGGAATTATATAGACATCAGGATAATAATAGAAAAATGTAAATAAAAGAAATTCTATGTTATCAGTATGTAATTTAAGTCATTTTTATCATTATAGGAAGAGATATCTTCACTTTGAAATGTATTATATGACATCATCTTAGAAGAGGAACACTTGAGGAGTATGGCTAAAAATATTATGAATATTGAATGATAAAATTTTATATGTAATATAATAATATATCTTTAGTAAAAATAATGATTTAGAAAGATGATAATACGTTTCAATTTCAATAATTCAAATTAAGATCTTTTGTTCAAAAGAATATTACACACTAAAAAAGTAATGAAATATGCAAAGGTTTGATTGTGGCTATACATAATTAATAATTATTTGACTAAAGATTGTATTGATTACAAACATTTAAAATATTACCTTTAATTAAATAGATAGTTCAATAAATCTAATTAAGCATTTACATGTTTGAATTTTTTTCTACAAACATTAATTTTATTACTTTAAAATATATATCCAAATCTATTTATATAATTCACTTAATTTCTTTAAAATCTATAATTTATATAATTCACTTGATAATATGTATTTGTAATTTTTTTTTTATCTTCTACTATTTAACCTTTAATAAGATGTATGTCCAAATTTAATACATTTAACATGGTCAATTATCTAATCTTTATCTAACATTTCTACTAATTTAAATATATTAAATAATATTTCTATAAACTTGACGTTACATATATAATCATTGTCTCATTGTTTCAACTACAAATAGATCTTCTTATCTCCTTAGTGAAGATTTTTCCAAAGTTTAATCATATACTCTATTATTCGACACTCCTTAAAGAATTGATTCTTAATCTAATCTTTTAACTACTATGCATATTATATGATATTTTACAATTTGATGATTTATTGATACTTTTGTTAGACTATAGTTTTTTTTCAGGTACTTGAGTATAAGGTATCGCCAAGCGTGCTCTTAGGGCAATGAGAAAAATACATAGAAATAATCAAATCATGACTTAGGACATCTACAATTCCATTATATGCACATTTTCCAAAGTAAGTGTACAAGAAAATATATTCAATAAGTGTGGAAGTCATCAGTTTTAACTTTGTTTTATATATGCTTATAAATCATATTTAGTTTCTCACTTATGAATTGGTCTTTTTTTGTTTCCACATTCATTTATCGTTCTCATTTGTCTAGTTTAGGAGGAGACCAATATACTAGAAATCTATTAGGTATAGGTTTTATTGATGAGTTAATCTTCTTTTTAGTATTTTTTTTTTTTTGTCATTCGAGATAAGCTAAGCAGCCTGTCAGCCAAGTCCATTGGTTGAATCCAAGCCTCAAAGTCGAACCCGAAATCAATGGGGAGCAAACCCATGGTCCAAGCCAAATCTGCTACCTGTCCGAGCTTAAATTTTTCAATTATTAAATCAAATAAATCTATTTAAAAAATTATATCTATTACATATTTGCATTTTTTAATCTATAAATATTTGAAACTCTACTTTCAACTTGTTTTATTTGAGGTTATAAATATTTGTATATTTCAATGGTATTGTTAGCATCTCTTCTTTTATTAGATAGGTTGAGTATTTTTTTATTTAATTACATACACTATATACTATATAGAGAAACTAGCTAGTAGATGGATATTCTAATAATAAATTAAGAATTATTTATTTTTAGAAGAAATGAAAGATGAAACATAATTTTTCTAATATGATCATTATATAATGATTTGAAATGTGATCATTCATATTTACAATCATACAATTTTGAGTAAAATGTATGTTTAGAAGAAATAGAAGATGGAAGACACTTATTTCTATTATGATCATTATTATCGAATACAATCATATACATATATTTGCAATCAAACAATTTATTCTTTTTTCTTCTATTTAAACACAATTATTAAATTTTATTCAAAATTTGAACATTTATAAAATAATTGTCTATGAGTTAATCAACTAATATTAATTAAATAAATTTAATTGAATAGAAAATCAATTAAGAATTTCTTGTAAATTTAATTGAATAGAAAATCAATTAAGAATTTCTTGTTAACATTATTATTTCTTTTAAGTATAATTGAACAACTCAAAATTTAAATTTAAATGAAATATAATTATATTGACGCTGATTCTAATATAAAGAATATTATTGAAAGATTGTAGTTTGATTGGTTAGGATAATAATATGATCTACGATGATTTCATTCAAGAATGAAATAGTCAAAAGTTCTATCAATCAATTTTTTAACATTAGATTCAATCTTGAAGATAGATATTTTGATAATGCTATTCAAGATTGACATATTTCTTATTGCTATAAATCCCTATATTTTTGGTAGACCATCCTTAATTTCTTTACTCAAAAATCGATTTTATTTCCTCTAGCTTATGATGAAGCCAATGTTCTAAAATTTTATCTAGATATAGATTTTATTGGTAATATTTTTACTAATTTTTTTTTGTGTGTATTATATACTTTTCTTTAAAATTTGTAAATTATTAAATCAAATAAAGTGAAAAGGAATTATCTCCTCCATAGATTCATACATAAAAAATTATACATACTCTAAAACCCTACTCTCTATTTACCTCATTTAAGATTCTAGAGATATGCAAATTTTAATGGATGGTGTTGTTTTGATTAAGTAAAAGTAGGTATTTGAAAGGTACCCGAACCTTGTACAAGCCAGGAGAACATAATTGCTAGAAAAAAAGTGCCTGATCACTTCAAAAAGACAAAATGATCCCACCGAAAGGGATCAACTAACATAACATAACATTAAAAACCCGGAATAGATAGCGAAAGGAAAGCACAAAGACAACAAAAAGACGGAACCTAAGGCACCAACAGAGACCTAAATACTATTCATAATTTCCTCATCATGAACAACCATTGGATGGTGTTGTTATACATGTATTGTCTCTTCGTTATTTGATAGATTATTGACTTTTTTACTTACTTATAGTGAAAATAACTAGTAGATAGATACTCTAAAAATATATTAATTTTTGAGTAAAATATATGACCTAGAAGAAATAGAAGATGAAACACATTTCTTTCACATATAGCTATTACTATCAATTATGCTTACATATATTTGCAATCATATCTTAGCTTATGACATTTTACATCAATTCAATGAAAGAAAATTTATAGATTTTATTTGAAATATTAACAATTATGAAAATAAATATATAAATTAGTTAATCAAATAATCTTAAATATATTTTTTCAAAATGAGAAAAAAATAAATATGCATAATTCAAGAAGTCAGAAAAGAGATTATATAAGAATTTCTAAATAGCAATAGTTCGAGCACTAAAAGTAAAAGGAGGAAAATCCAAGACATTTTACCATAGAATCTCCACTACCATGATCCATGAGAAAACAAAAAAAAAACAGAAACTAGACAATACTATAGAAATAATATCAATGATCAACCCATATCATTTTGAAGAAGCCAAATGAATAATTGACATTATTGAAAGGTTGTGCCATCCACTTAGGTTTAAATCTTCTAAAAGTGTTTGAAGTAAATTCAACCCTTATATGACTTTGATGGATTGATTCCCCTTATCGATAACAACTTAACTTTAAAATAGCTCTTTGGCCAAATAGATCTTTGATGTTAATCGCATATGTTGTAAATTGGGAGTCGGTCTTATCTTTTGCTCAATCTTAATAGTTTCTTCAACTCTTTTACAATGATTTGGTTTGATTGTTCGAGTCCTTTTTCATTAATATCTTATGTTTTGTTGATTTTCAAGATTCTTTTACTTCTTAAGATAATAGATTTATAGAAAACCTTCTTAATTTTTTTATCTTTTTAACTGTTAAAAAATCTTATATAATTTTTAAATCTCTCAATTAATTTATAAATACAACTCTAAAAAATGATAAGACAAAAGACAAAATAAGAATATTTATATAGTCGAATTAGTTTCCATATAGATATGGATAACAGTTGCTATCCTCGTCGACATATAGTTCAATCCACAATGGCATGCAAACTACTCACAAAAAAACTGGTATTTTTTGGTAAGACAAATGTTCCAAAGCAATATTTCTTGGTATGTCAAATGCTGGTTGATTGAGTGTTTGTTTTAATGCATGAGTTTTGATGCATTACATAACTCTCAAATTTGCCTTTATTGCATGGCAAGCACACGCGCCATTCCAGGCATATGTTGTGTGACAAAACGTATGATTACTTTCACTATTCAAGGAAAGGTTGGTATACAGAATAGCCCCTTGGTGAGATCTATAGCCTCTCATTCATTCTTCCCATAAATTCTGTACCAAGTTTAGATAGATGGGTTTTTTTTTTTTTGTTTCAATCACTCTCAACGAGCTTTCTTTTGCAGTTTCTTCATTCTCATTTCTCCTATGCCACCCAAAAGAAAAAGTGCAGTGACCCAGATTAGCATATAAGCAGTTTATGTCATTATTCCAAACTTGAAATGTTACCTTGGCATGATTGAACAAAACTCAATTCCAAACAGCAACGGCATTGAGAAGAAAACAGACCCAAACAAAACAAAAAGTCCATTGAAGAAAAATATTGTTTAAATTCTTTTGTGAAGGACAAAAGATCTGTATAGTGAACATGGGGGTTCGGTTCCATAGTCCGTCCAAAAAGAGGACAACAACAATATTTTGGAAGATGATGCAAAGGTGACTTCTACGTGAACTTCCACACAAATCTCTAATGCATAGGGATCTGATCTGCCATGTCTCCAAAAGTCAACAATTTCATCGGTAAATAATATTGCAGAATTGAGTAGAAGAAAGAGCAAGGTGGTCGCAGATGGAAGAGCAGGCGGCGCAACCCCATGCACCACTGTTTGCTGGTCTCCTTCCTTGTCTCCACTGTGGGTCCCTCTTCTGCTTCCTTGGGCTAAGATATGCCAGCACCAGAAACTCTCCCTCTCCCCACTTTCAAATAAATACAAGAAACATTCCATGCTATATACATTTCTATCCCCATCTACTGCGTCATCTGTCCCCACTAATGAATTAACAGTTTAGATACCTCCTCCTCTCTCTACATTTGTAATAGATAGCTTAAATACTATATCATATCTCACCATGTTGCCTCCTAGGTTACTTTCTAAGTTTGTTCATGTGTGAATATGAAGTTAGAGATCAAACTTTTTCATTTCTTAACAATGGTGTATTTTAGTGTGGGATGTGTTCGCGTCTAAATGATTGGTGTGTTGGCTACAATGTACTGGTTGTTTGAGCTTTACTTTAATTTATAATTGGTGCATCGGCTGCAATGAACTAGTTGTTTAAGCTCAACCAAAAGTTATAATTGACGTGTTGGCTACTAAGCTCAACCTAAATTTATAATTGGTATGTTGGCTACAATGTACTGATTGTTTAAGCCCAACCTACATTTATTCTAGCCATCTCTAATTTACATTTATTTCTGATACATGTGGTTGAATGATTTGTTCTGAGTATTTAGATTTGTAAATTTTGTTCTAGCTTATAGTCGGGTAAGATATTAATGTACATTAGTGTTTCATTTGATTCTAAATATGTGAGGGTATACTAAGAGATTGTAGTGAGTGGAATAATTTGTTTTTAAATGAATTAAAGCCAATCATACTTGTGTTTATATGAATAGATGTTTGGTGCTAGATAATCCATTCTATTTTTATGAGATTTACCTTGAATTTCTTATTTTAATCTCTTTTATTATGTGTGTGAATTGAACAATCTTGTAATTCTCATCTATTTACTTTACGATTATACATTTCACATTTTACATCAAAGATAAACATAATAGAATAAATATATCACTTCAATATATATCCAAAATATAATAAATTCCACTACATTTGTATATTTACAATGAAAAAAACCCTAAGATATAGTTTCTTAGCTAATCAATGAAGGTTTATGGTGGATGTCCCAACGGTTGGGCACTCTTGTTGAGAACATGCTGCATGCTCATGATGTTACTGTGGAGGAGTGGCACTTAGTTAAATATTATAATCCAAGGTTAATTTTAGCTTCCCGTGATTTTGATGGATTATCTATACTCTTCCAATTTATGATTCTTAATCCAAGGAGGTAATTCAAATTCCACTTAGCATAAGCCGATTTTGTTATACTTTTTTATAAAGCATGTCCCAAACATGGGATTGTTTAAAAGATCAAGGTAAATCGAAACTAGGATTCTACTTAATTACTAGGTGCTTATCATTTCATTGGGCTAAATTAGAGAAAAGAATAGCAAAGAAATTGGGATATGCTCCAATTAATTGAAACCTATGAATCTGGAGCAGTAATGCTACATCCGGTTAAAAAGTTTAAGCTATAAAATGTAGCCCTCCTACTCTAATATAGTAGTGTAATCCACTTCCTCTTTGAAGCTTGTAGCATTAAGTGTCCTCTATTTCTTCTTCAATCCCTGTGTGAGATAGAAGTTTCTCAATTTGTCAAAGTTAGGACTTTGAAGAAGTTTATGTATTTATAGTGTGAGGAGATACTTTTTGCCTCTCTTTCACCCTTTACCGTTGCTGGTAGTGGTTGTCTGGCTTTCTTGATTCACAGTGCTGTTGGAAGTGAAGACACGTCGTGCCTAACGTCTTATCATGACAACAAGGTGGATCATTCATTCTTTGATTTAACTGGGCCAAAAAAACTATAACTAGACCGACTTACCAGTAGCACCTTCACACCCACATTGCAAACTTCCTCCTTTCTTTGCAGCTGTCTCCTGAGGAAGAATGACTCAGATTAACACTAAAGTGGTCATGGTCCTCTTAGGACTCTCTTTTTTATCATGTTGCACTTCAAAACAGCTAAGTGATGAAGGTAAAATATGAATCTGCACATTCTTCTGTAATTTCTAAGCATAAAGTTTGTCATCAATATTATAGAGAAGAATTTGCTCTATTGATTCTCATATGAAATATATCTAATGCAGATGATATTATGAAGCTCAGCCTATCAGATAATAGTGGCTCTGGTGGAGGTGAATCAATCAGATCTCCTGCTATGACAGTATGTATTATATATTATTATTATTTTATGTCAATTGTTTGAGGTTTTGGTGCTGATTGTCCATTGTAGAGGAATCTGTTTCATACCTAGCAAACAGATTTTTTTTTCTAACTAAGGACAAACCAAACTTTTGTAATGTTTTTCCAAGAAGAGAGAATTCTATATACATGCTTTCCTATAGTAATTAATTTTATTGCTTTGGCAGGAGTGGTTAGCTACCAATTTGCCAGGAATCAGGCGTTTATTAGGAAGGAAATATGAAGAGAAGATTAATTCTGCTAATGAGGTCAAACATTTAGCTGGTGCAGAAACAGAGAAAATGATTACTGCAGCTAAAAGCAGCCACACCCATCATCATCACCACCATAGAAAGAGAACATCTACAAAGAGTGCAGTTCCATCAACCTTTGTCAATGAGCAGAAAAATGAAGAGAACAATGTTGCTGCAAAAGAGATGAATACATTTTCCTGGCATAAACACAATGAAAAATATGACAAAACAATCTTTCATGTGGATTATAGTGGGCCTAAAACACACCCTCCCAAGAACAACTAGGAGCTTTAATCTTATAGCAAGCAGTAGCATGATGTCATTTTCTACTAGAAATCAACACAAAGAGTGAGAATCCTGGATCTGGTATGTACGAACACTATATAGACCTAGATTTAAGAAATTACAGTGATAAAATACTTCTCTCTTGATGAGAACAATGTTAGGGAGGACTAGTGTACCTTTATTTAAAACTCTAAATGATATAAAATGAAAAAGTTATATGTACTTAGTTTGGTGTTTATGATTTCCTACACAATGAATCACAGGTGATTATTGCCATGCAGTATATATTAAAGTGGATTGATTGACAATCTATTCTTACTATCGATTGTAGTTTTCTTGCAAACGATCTCTTGCATTTTTTTTTTTAAGTAAGATTTTGTTTAGTTAAGAGATCAAAGTATGAACTTAATCCTTATATTGATCTTGGTAGTTCTGGCCATTAAATTTGCATGGATATGGGTTTAGTGGAGAGGTTTAAGGAGCATTCAATCTAGATTGATAAAACAGAATAAAGCTCATGTTCCTGCCTTAGAATTAAGATATCTTGGCAGATTATCCAAATAAGAACAGCAGCACCAGCCAAGTTAATTAAAATGGGTATATTGTCTGATCAGACAATTTGATTCTGTTCATTTTAAACTTTTCATTAGTTGATGATGTTACAGGATTGAATCATTAGTTGATGATGTTACAGGATTGAATAGCAAATATTTATGGGCATTCATGGCCTTTCAAAGACTGTAATCGACAAGGCAATGCATATCTTGTCAAATTACAGTAGGTTGGTTTCTGATGTGGTTGCATATATTAATCAAACACGTAATACAATGCATGCGTGATAATAGTGGCTACATTCTTCAATAGCAACAACCGTGGACTTTTAGCACTTGGAACCTTATCCATGCTTTCTTCCTGATTTGAAAGCTATGTCGGCTGCTGTTGGATGCCATTTTATATGAGTCCCCAGGAGTATTGAGTTTTGAGGAATTTTGGCAGCTTGCATATATCATCACATATATAAAGCAATTATAAATAGATTTTTGACTTTGCCATTGCATTCCAAATTTTGAAGCTGCCAAGAATGCGCATTCATTGAATTGCATGCCATAGCAGGGATTAACTTTTGAAACAGTTTGAAACAGTTTTATCTTTTCACCATGAACAACAGTATTTAATCTGAGGTATAAGAAATTTGAAAATTTTAAATGATGTTGAGATGATAGGGAAGCCTAGATACTGTTGATGCAGGCCGACATTAACAGGTACATTGAGACTCTTATTAAATAAGACACTTTAGAATTTATACGCGTCTTGTACATCATGACTTAGAGATTGATAAGCTGTAGCTTTTGGGGAGCAGGAGAAATTATTCCACACATTATTTGAACTTTTGTCTCAATTTTTCCTGTCCTTTCACTTCACGTGAATAGTCTGTAGAATTAGTAGGAAGAGAAATTATTCCACAGATTAATAGGGTGATTAATTTTGAACTTTTCTGAGCGACCTATGCCTTTTATAGTTGATTTTTGGGCAGCATTCTGTTGAGAGTATCACTGTAAGGGTTTCTTTTATCTCACAACTACCTGGATTTTCTATTGTTTACTCATACTTTTAACATTACAATGATAATTACTGAGGTGCAATAAAGGTCTTTTCAAGTATGTTTTCAATAGTACATCAGAGTTAAGGGTTAGAGGTTGAAGAAAGGTCTTTTCAAGTTTGTGTTCCAATAGTACATGGTGAGAGGTGGAAGAAAGGTCCTTTTCAAGTATGTTTTTCAATAGTACATTGGAGTTATGGGTGTGAAGTTGAATAGGACCGAGTTTGATATGGACGCGTCTATTTTGGTTCTAAAACGGCAGTACAAATTGACTAACACGCGTGTTAGTCGCGCGTTTTACACCGTCGATTTTGTAATAAACAGCTGCGATCGACTAACACGTCGCTATCACGCTGTACGAAAGATCTGTTTTGGAGCCAGAATAACTTCAGCCACCTGATATTGTTTAGACTGATCCTTGAATACAATTTTATACTTACGATTTGGTTGCAGTTGTGCTATATATTATTTGCCAGCTTGCTTACAATTGTATTGTTCTTATATAAGAGAGTTTAGACCCTGTAAGAAACTCATTTTATCGCCAATTGTAGTGCTCTTATATAAGAGAGTTTAGACCTAAGAAACCTATTTTATCTTAATTAAAAGCATTACAGTGATAACTACATTGACTGGAGTATTTACATAAATACAATTGGTTTCATCTAGAACAGGCTAAATTACAGAAACATTTTGTCGAAATATTAATTTTAGTTTGTACATGTATGTATTAAATGAACAACTTTCCAACATGTATACAAAAGAAAAGGAAAGTCCGTAAAATACGAGAGCAGACATTGCATGTGCAACAACAGAATAGTTAAGGGCTGAGACGATCTGACAGGAGCTATTGCAATAAGTACATTTGGGGCATCCAAAGTCCCATTTATAAAACTAACATAGCCATTACTCAGTAACAGTAACATATTTGATTATGCTAGTCATTACAAGTTAATTGTATTTTGTAAGCCTTTCATTTTTTGGGTATTCCATGCTTCACTCACGTTAATTCACCATTTACTTTTTTCTAGGGTTCCAACTGACTGTCTAATGTTATGGGGTTATCACTCTACTTTATTGCTCTCCCTTTCTGATCTAAGAATCGTCGGCGAGAGCTGTCTTTTGTTCAATCAATTGTGATACAGTCAATAGTTTGGTGTGGAGTACTTACACAAATAACAATTATTGTATGTTTAGATATCAGGAGAAGGATGAATTTCTAGAAGAATACCTTATAACCAGAAAATTCTATCAGGAAATATGAAAGGTGTCGAGGAAAAATCCATTCAATTTTATCGTTTTTTTGTTTTGTATTCTTATATTGCTTCCCGTTACACAGTGTATGGTTTATTAATAACATGTCTACCTTCTGTAATGTACACTGTTAACAATGCTTTCTTGATGTAGACTGTCATATTACTTAAACAGTTATATTGTTCACCATCATTTCGATGAAGGGTTTGAACAGTTGGTGGGTTATGATTTCAATTTTAGTTATAACAAAATTGACAAACAATTCAAAAACTATTTTATGTGGGCATTTATAAATGAAATGGTAGGCCTTTCTACTCATTTTGATACTTCAACATTTGTTTAAGTAAAATCACCAAGCCAATGGAGAGGAAGAGGATTAGTAAATTTCATCCTTTCAACTCTTACTTCATGTAGGACGTTTGGGTGATACTTAAACTTTTTACTTCAACAAAATCACTAAGGTTCATTTTGATATTTCAGCTTTTAACTGTCATAAAATTACCAAGCCAAACAAGACCAAGAGGACTTTTGAACTTGATCACTTCATTCTTCACATCGTGCTCATTATTTATGTGTTGCTTATTTTGATTCTTGAACTTTTTACTGTCACACAATTACTGAATCATCCTTTATGCCGAATTATCTAGAAAGTAGGGAATTAAGAATTAAAATTAACGTTTTATTTGAACTTCCAAATGACAGTGAAGAATTTTGAGAAAAGTAAAGAGTTGTAAATTAGGTATTGGAATGAAACAAAGAATAGAAATACAAAAAGTTTAATCCTAACAAAACTGTCTAAGAGATCAAAAACTGAGTTGGGGGATTGTTTTGTCTAAATGAACAACTTCCAATCAAGTTTTTTTATTTCTATGGAATACAATCTTAATGTAGAAAAAACATTGTGGATTCTATGATTCTCTTAGATGAATAAAATCAATACATTCTTCCTTCAAGTTTGTAATGGGTGAAATATAGGTATCTACTAGTTTAGCTATGTAAATAAGGAATGAACCTACTTCTCACTTCATTATATTAAAGAAGGATGAAGTCAATAGATTCAAAGTCAAATGTTTTAAAAGGGGTTGAATATCGATTGACTTCTATATCCGGCTCTTTGTTTGAGTTGGAAATGAATTATGTAAAGATGCAAATCGAATGCAAGATCTAATGCAAGATCTAGGGCTAAAGATGTGAAATTGGCAGGAATCAGCATATACAAGCAGTCTCAAATCAGATATGCAGACATAATGTATAGATTTGGAAATAGGAAGAAGAGAAGATCATGTGTCTAAAATTTGGACTCGGAAATGTTTGACAATTTTTCTGGGGGCGCCCTTGTTTAAGAGATTGGATGCAAACAATAGATGTTCTTCAGGATCAAGATGTTGTTTTGAATATTTCCTTGAAGTTCCGCTAGAAAATTGTCGAACAAATTTTCTTGGGGCGACCTTGTCCTCTAGTTTTTGCCTCTGAATAAGTCGATTCAATGAGTCTCGATTTGTTTTTCCAAATTTGTACTTGCTATCTCTGGATCTTGTACCTATGCACACAAAAGAGGAAAATGTGTTGTTGATAAGAGTTTGCTTAGGTCAAACCCTAGGTTTGGAATTAACCCTATAATTGAATTGAATTTGAAAGGAAATCTCTAAAGTAGAATGTTGAATATTATACCTCAGGTTTGCCAAAGTTGATGAGGTTGATGATGCAATGCTCTTTGAATGTGATCACAAGTGTTGATGCAATAACATGACATGACATCATGACAAGACATAAATGAATCAATCATAAACACATGCTTGCATGAAGATTGTTGTAGCTTGTTGCTCATAATGTTTATATCTAAATAATGCTTTGAAGAATATGGTGGGATAAAATTTTGCCTTGATGCATGATGGATGTGAGTGGATGATAATGAACCGTGGATGGAATGAATGGATCATGATGTGAAAATGAATGAAATAATGTTCTTATATAGCGTTCTCAAGGTATTTCATAAAATTAGGCTAACCTCCAACAATCATATTGAGGCATTGGGACCAAGAATCAACTTGCAAGAACTAAGCATCAACGTATTCAAAATTAGACCCCATTTTGAGGGACAAAGACATCCTAATCAACCTTGTCTAGGACAAGGGCGTCCCAAACACCTTTGTCCACCCAAAAAAAAGGTGAAAAAGTTGTGGATGAGTTGCACTCAACCTTGGATAGATGTTCAGATCACCTTGTGGACATATGACATCAGTTTTGCAGTACAAAAGATATAAATAGGCTTGAATAAGAGCTAAGGGGAAACACACTAAGGCAGGGGCACAAAAAGTAGTGTAAAATTGTATAGAGATACAATTTACAATGCTACAAGGTTTAAATTACTTGTTATTAGAGAAACACTTCATCTTGTTTATTATAGGACTCTCATAAAGAAATGGAAGTGAAAGAACTAATTGTTCATTTCACATTCTATTTTTTTTTAATTTGATTTGGATCAATTATGTGGGTACAGGTTTGATCTCACATGTCTATATTCTACCTAGGTCAATTCTATGCTTATGGAAGTTTTTGATGAAGATAAACGGGGTTTACAGGGACCTGAAACCCAAAATTTATAGACCAAGGCCAACAACCAAACAAATATTAAACAGAAGTGAGACAGGGGACAAACCCCACATAGACCCAAAGCCAAAAACAACACCAAAAGCCCCCCCCCAAAAAGAAAAAACACTCAATTGAGAGAGTGCACCAGTTCAGAATTATTCTGAATAATCTTGTTGATTTTCTCTAGATCCTCCATGATGAATCTGGAGATACCCTGGTCCTGGCTCCGGCTCCTGGTCCTAGTACAGGGACCAGAGATAGTCTTCCCTCCACTAGCACTCTCACCACCCTCCGAAGCATTCTTTTTATGTTTTTTCCCCAAGGGAGGATCACTGGCTATGGGTCTGGTTTTGTAGTCTGCAATCATGGCATTGATTTTTTTCAACCCCTCATCACCGTTACTCATCGCCTCCCTGCTAATTTCAATCAAATTATTCAGGCTTTCTTTGATGTCAACCACATACTCTTCCAGCTTATCAATTATGTGCTCATGGTTGATCTTCATAATTTTGACCTCATGAGACAACTTCTGAGTCAAGCTCATGAGCTCCTCAGTTTTACTAGGCTAAGGGGAATCCGTGAAAGTATCAATACAATCCTTAATCCAATCTTTCAGGGTTCCAATTTCCTTACCAACCCACCTCCAACATCTCTCCTGGCCCCTAGTGACCTCCAAAATCAGGTCTTCCAGCACCTTCTCCCCCTTTTGACCACCTTCATTTTCTTTATTCATGGTCCCTTGTTCCTCATTATCCACATTGATGGGGATGTCTAACATAATCTCATGGTCCTTGTCTTTGGACCTACTCAACTTGGTCAATTTCATTTTCTTCCTGATGGGTGGCTCCAGGTCTTGCATTTTCCTTCTGCTGGACTTAAACTTGCTTGCTGCCCACCTTGGAGGATTCATTTTCCTACTGTTGTTAGTTCCAGAGGTCACCATAGGCTCCCCTTCTTTTTCCAGTCTATACTCAGGGTACTCTAAATCCTTAATATCATGCCAATCAAGGGCATTGCCACTGTCTTCCTCATCCATCTCCATATCAGAAACAAACAACACCTCAGGGTTAGAGGAATGAATGTGGGTTTTATCCATGGGGGAATGTTTCACTTCATGAGCTTTGCAATACTCCAAGATTGACATGATAAGGCCCTCATGAAGCACTGGATTATCCTGGTTCTCAGCATGTTTGGCTAAACTATTTTCCAAGGACGAAACCAAGTAGAACGGGATGGAGATAATTTTACCATGCCTAAAATGGTTTAAAATTGTAAAATAATATGAGAAAATACTAGCAAATCTATCATCAAGAGTGATATACCTCATGATGAATTCCGCCATGTCAGCCGAGAGAGAATTCAAGTCTTTCCTATTGTAGCCACTATCCACCGTTTTAGTCACCCTCTATCGTTCCTTTTCCTTGTCAAAAAAAGCAGCGATGACCTCCTCACTAGACTTCCTCTCTCTATAAAATTTCTTTCCCTCAGTAGCAAGTCCAGTATTAGTGGCAACCAGGGTTTCGTCAACACAGAATTCCGCCCCATAAACAACCAACACACCCTTTTTCCACTCTTTGACAAAGCTTTCAGTAACCAGGGGAGAGTTACCATGTAATCTCTCCATATAGGGAACCATCCCATCATCAAAGATTTCCTCCCAGACCTCCTTATTCTTTCGCCAATTATCATAGGTCGTGGGTTCATGCCTATTCTTGTCACCACCCATTCTGTTACGCAAGCAATCCAGACAACTGCAAACCATGTGCAAAACCCAAAAAAAACTAAACTAGAAACAAGGTGAGCTAAAGCTTCTAAAGCTTCTCAAAGTGGTAAAAATTTGAAATACCTTCCCAACGGCGCCCATCCCATCATAATCTCTCATCATTAAATTTATTTGTAAGGTAGAAGATATCAACATCATTTCTTGCTAGGTCGCACAGAGTTATTGGGAAGGTTTCCCTTCCTCTCCACCATCTAATTGCCACATTTTCAACAGCCAAGTTGGCAACATGATCTGCTGGTTTATTTCCTTCTCGAAAAACATGCGAAATCTTGAACTCCTCCAAACCAGCAATCATTTCAAGACAATTCTTAATCAGGTTCAAAATAGTCCATCTTGGCTCCGTACTACCCCTGATGCACTTCACAATGCTGAGCAAGTCACTTTCCAACTAGACCCATCTAAAGCCTTCCTTTCTTACCATGTGTAGCCCTATGCAGGTAGCGCTGGCTTCCACATAATGGTTAGTCTGGGTACCCAGAGGGAGTGCCACCGCAAAGACCAACAAACTCAAGTGATTCCTCACCACTCCCCCACAACCTGTTGGCCCAGGATTTCGCTTGGCCACCCCATCGATATTGATTTTGATCCGCCCCGGAGGAGGCGAATGCCATAAAACATCCACTCTCCTATGTTTTATTTTATAGACTAGAATAGAGATATTCCAGCAAATCTTCCATCTTTTGATATTGTCCCATTTGTCCTAGTTAGAATCAAGTGGAGGGTCATTTTTCCTACCAAGGCAATAATTGAGAAAGTTTTCCTTAATAGCATTCCTTATTCTAATCACCACCACTTGATCCGTGGACTCCATATCTCTGAAAACCCTATTATTTCTTTCATTCCATATACCCCTGGAAATATGGGGCAGGGAGATGTTCTACAGAATACCAAGTGCATGGTTACCAAAGGGGCACTTCATTGGCACCAAAATTTCTATATAGAATCATGGGAGACCCAATTAGTATTCCACAGATTGAGGAAGAAAGCCCAAATATCCCTAGCAAAGGAACAATGTAAGAGTAGATGTCCAACATTTTCAGCTTCTTCTTTACATAGAAAACATCTATTGGTGATGGGGAGACCATGTTTACATAGATCATCAGTGGTAGAGATCTTATCTTGCATAAATTGCCAAAAGAAAATGTTAATTTTAGGAATTAAGAGCTTATTCAAAACTCCTGCCCAAAAGGGCGCAAGAGAAAAAGACCTGATAATGATCCTAAAAGAATCCACCACCACGAATTATCCAGAAGTAGACCCATTCCAAATGACCAAGTCCTCCACCTCAGAGGAGGGGATGTGGATTAGGTTAAGCCAAGGTTGCAAAGGCGCCAAAGAAGCATCGAACCTTGTGAGGTCCACCTAGACTCCATCTCTGATATAATTCGCCACCCAAGTGCCAATCAATCTAATACATTGTTCTTTGAATTGGGGAACCCATAGCGAATCAGACAACGACCCCTCTCCCATCCACCAATCATCCTAAAACTTGATATTTCTCCCATTCCCCAGAACCCATCTGCTTCCTTGATTGATAATGGGGTTGGAACTGAGGAAGTTATTCCACAGATCAGAAGCTGAAGTTGATAGGGTATAATTTTCCAACATCCTTTGGAAACCATGAATTTGGTATTTTCCCTTGAAAATATCAATCCATTTGTTACTCTCCTTTAAACATCTCCAAAATTGCTTAGCCATTAGAACCTTGTTGAAGTATCTCAAATGCCTTATGTCCAGACCTCCCCTATTCTTGGGTAAGCAGATTTGGTCCCACGTAACTAAATGAAGTCTATTCTTGGATTGAGTGCCCGACCAAAGAAAATGCTTCTATATTATTTCCATTCTATCAGCAAATTTGACAGGGATTTTAAAGAGACTCATGGCATAGACCGGAAGATTCTGAAGTGAAGCCTTGATCAACTGAAGTTTACTAGCTTGACTTAACAAAGCCCCTTTCCATCCAGCCAACTTGTTTTGGAATCTATCAATCAGACTAGATCAAAAGGAATCCGGGGCAAGTCCCACACATAGGGGTAAGCCCAAATACGAATCAGGAAGGGCCGCAATCTTACAACCCAAAATATTGGCAATTTTTCTATGCTCAGGGGTATTCATGAAAAAAATGGACCTTTTAGAAAGGCTGATTTTTTGCCTAGTTCCTTTCTCATATATATCCAGGATAAGTTTAAGCATTTTTGCTTCCTTAATCAAGATTTCCTCCATCAACAAGGTATCATCCACAAATTTTTGGTGGGAGCAAATTGTAGCTTGGGAAGAGGGTCGTAAACCCAACAGGTTGCTCTTTCTGACTTCTCTTTGGATGATTTTGTTGAATGCTTCACTCATTTGAATAAAAGGGCAAGGGGAAAGAGGATCCCCTGTCTAATACCCCTCGATGTAGAGAAGAAACCAGACACATAGCCATTGATCATAACCAAAAATTTAGGAGTGGACACACACTGATTAACCAACTAGATGAACTAATTTCCAAACCCAAAGGATCGAAGCATTTTAAACAAAAAATTCCAATTGATCTGATCATAAGCTTAAATGAGAAGATCCAACTTCAACAAAAAAATAGGGTTCTTATTGATAGATAAGGAGTGGATATTCTCATGAACCACAAACCCGTTTTGATACTTTGAAATTAAAGAAGGGAGGATTTTCTTAAGCTTGAACACAAGAATCTTAGTGAAGATCTTATAGATCAAATTGCATAAACTAATGGGTCTAAAGTCCTGAAAAGAGTTAGCATCAAACTTTTTGGGGATAAGGACAAAAAGGGTGGCATTCAACTCCTTAAAAAGCGATCTGGAACCAAAAAAATCTCTTGCAGCATCCACAACATCAGAACCGATAATTTGCCAAAAGTTTTGGAAAAAAAACATAGGGAAACCATCAGGGTCAGGATCATTATTACCGTCAAAAGAGAAGACCACAACTCTGACCTCTTCATGGGAGGGAATTATGGTCATCTCCTTATTCATGTCCTGAGAGATGGTGCTACTAAACTCCCGTAGGATCTCATCTTGAGCATTATCATCAAGAAGACTATCATCAGAAAGAAGAGCGGAGAAATATCTAATAGCTTCCTGGTTCAAATCCTCATGCTTATAAATCCAACGCTGATCAACCTAGATTTTCTTGATTCTGTTTGACGCCCTATGTTTGAGAGTGGGCATATGAAAAAACTTTGTATTTCTATCACCACATTTGAGCCATAAAGCTCTAGACCTCTGCTTCCAAAATTCCTCCTCCTTGGAGATGATATCATGAAGTTTGGTTAGTAACATCCATAATCACAAGATCATACCCAACATCTTGAATCTAAGTTTGGACATCATCCAGATCCTTCTTTAGCTTCTCTTTTATCTTAAAAATATTACTGAAAGAGGCTTTGTTCCAGTGTTGAATTTTGGACTTGACATTGGAGAGTTTCTTAGCTACTCTAAACATCGCAATCCCCTGAATATCAACATTCCACCAATCAGAAATTTTGTCATGTATTTTCGGATGTAACAACCACATCTTCTCAAGTCGAAAGGGGAAACCTTTCCTCCCACTCAGAGGGGACACACTTAGATTGATAGGGAAGTGGTCAGAGCCAATTCTGGAAAGCACATTTATCCTACATGAAGCATCCTGAATCAACTTAGGAGAGGTAATACCCCGGTTCAACTTAACTTGAATGAGGTCCCCCCCACTTCTCCTATTAGACTGAGTGAATTTAGCCCCAAGGAGATCTAGGTCTAACAATCCCAAAGAGTTAATCATATCCGCTAGGTCCTATCTATTGTCATTTGAATCGCCATCCCACCAGACTTCTCCAGATTAGATAGAGGGGTGTTGAAATCCCCCAATAAGATCCATTTCTCATTAGGGAAGGCCAATCTAGCATTAATGATGGAGGACCAAAGCACTTTTTTAGCATTTTACCATTTGGGGTATAGATATTGGATATGATCCAAGAAGACCAATCTTTAAGACTGGTAAATCTAGTAGCTATGTGATTAGGAGAAGTTAAGACAATCTTACAAGTTAATAATATAGGGTTCCAGAAAGTGGCAATTCCACCAGATGCCCCATCAACATCAACACAATGAGTCTTGTAGTCTCTAAAAATAGCCAATTTAATCTTTTCCACTTTACAACTAGGCATTTTGGTTTCTTGAACAAGATAGATATCTGGCTTATGATCTCTAACCAAGTTGGATAAAAGATCATGCTTGTGGGGATGATTCAGTCCCCTAATATTCCAGGATATAAATTTCATTTGACTGGAGAGGGGGAGCCAATCCCCATGTCCTGTAATTTTCTTTGGGCTCCATCAGTAATGGATGCCCTATTGTGTTTGTCTTTGCTAATCGCATTGGGTGGCCTCCCCACTCCCCTCAAATCAGACCCACAATCCTCCTTTTGTTGGTTTCTAGTTTTAACTCCACTGGACACCGGTGTTGAGTTATGGCCATTTGGGGAATTCCTTCTTATGTTCTTATCTCTGACTTCTATAAACAAATTTGAGTTTTCCAGAGCATCTTCCTGGGAATGATCAGCTTGCAGCCTTGTCTCCATAGAGTTATTGACTTCAACAACTAGGTGGATGGGGATATCTTGCTCCCCATTAAACTCCATCAAAATCTCATCCCCATGAGAAATCTCCTCAGGAGTCAAAATTTCCCCTGCAACCCCTTCCTCAGTCAATAGATCCATGTTCAAAGGGTTTGGATCTGGCACATCAATAGGCGCAGTCGAAGCATTACTCACTCCATCCAAGCTTGGAGGGGAACCCAAAGGAAAGGATTCCACCTAGTCCACTCCTGATGTCTCATCTTTCTTTTTCTAGATCTTCTTAGACTTAGGCTTAGAAGGGCATTCCTTGGCCCAATGTCCAAATTTTTTACAGTGAAAGCAAGCAAAGGGAATAGATTCATACTCCACTTTATGAACCCATCTACCTAGTTTTGAGAATAGGTCAATCTCATTCGGCAGGTTAGAAGATTGTTTTACATTCACACATATTCTGGCATACACCAGGCGCCTCATAGTAGAATTCCTTGAATCAACTGAAAGGATCTCACGGAAGTATGGTGTAATCCGATCAAAGATTTCTTCATCCCAATACTCCATAGGCAAACCTGACAACCACACCCATATAGGAGCCTCATTACATTCCCATTCTTTCAAGTTGAAGCTTGGTTCCCATTTTTTGAGAGCTAACGAGGATTTGCCCAGCATCTAGGGGCCACTCACCAAGACAGAGCGTAGTCTTCCTCACAAATAAAGGAAAAGGAGAAAAAACCATTGGACATCACAACCACATCTATCTGACCCTTTCCCTTCCATTTTTGGGCCACCCAAGCTCTCTAACAGCTTCAATATTAGGACGAGGTCCAACAAACTTACCAACCAGGACAGAGGCCAGGTTAGCCATACTTTTTTCCACGATACAATCCAGAATAGAAATGGAACAAGACCTAGACTCCGGGTCCACTTTATGGGTAATAAGCGAAATTGCCTTACCTTTAAGATTTGACCCAAATAAAGTAGTCCATTTTCTATTGCAGTCCAGAGAAACGAAATTCGTATGATTCTCTGTAGAAACCCTGTGGCCCTCCACACCACAAGGTTTGTCGGATATGTCAGCTTTATCTTTTGATGGAGCCTACAAAGTACCCTCATCCCAAGTTCCATTGAGACTGCCATCAGTAGGTTCGGATTTTGTTTCTCCTGTGGTGGATATCACGTGGGATCCCTTGGAACCTCCATCGCCTGAAATTCCTGCTTCCACTCCATTCAAATTCAAACCAGTCGCACCAGTCACTCCCGCCTGTCCTGCCATTTTTTTGAGTTTAATGATTGATAATCTTAAGGTTCTTGGGCATTTTGAGTATGATTGTTGATCTTAAGGTTCTTGGGCATTTTGAGTATGATTGTAGAGTTGTCCCAAAATTCTTTGAAAGGTATGCTTATGGAAGTTACCTTGATAAAAGAAAAAATAATAATGAAACAAACATCTCTTTCAATTCCACTTCTATTTAGAATTCCTTCAATTCAACAAGGATTTTTTTACATCAACAATTTCATAAATGAAGAAGAGAGTATTCCCCAATTATAACTAATTTTAGTGAAAATTATGGATCAAATACCAAGACAAATAGAGAAAGAGAGTTAGTGAACTTAATAACAGCTTCATTTTTTTTGTAAACAAATTATTTCAAAAAGTATCTAGGCTTATGCAAGCGAATGCTATTTATTCTTTACTAAAAACTCAAAGATATACATCTTGTGTAGAGACTACGAAGAAGCAGATAGTAATTTTACAGTGATAAGACTTCACTATGTTAATGATAAGCACAGAGAACATGGTTAGAGATGATTCTACTTAACTATAAAGTAAAATGATATTTGACCTTAAAATCACCTACTCTCAATAAGAGAGTTTAGTAATCTTGATAGATTACCTCATTTTTTTGCAAACGAAGTAAATAGTCAACTATTTATTAAATCATCATATTTAATAATAGCTATTATAGGAAACTACTAGATTAATATATTATTTTTTTATAAATTTTTATGCAATAAAAAGATATGTTTTTAGTATTCAAATTAAGTTGATAATTGTCAAGGTCAAGATGTACACTAAGAATAATATGTTCTATAGTCTATTCTCATGTTTGATTAATATTATTCATTTCATATTTGGTTGTCACTCATTCACATACATTTTGGGTAGCTACTTTTCTATTGTAAATAAAATCAAATTTTAACTTAATATTTATGATTATCACATGTGAGTGTACAATTAAGGTATTTATAGTAGGTATCTAAACTAGTCTCACACAACACCGACCAAACCATTTATAATATAACATCCAATTACTAAAACCAATTTAGCATGACATTAGAAAATTATTAAATCAATTTGTAATGATGAGATTAATATAGCCATGTCATTTGTCATTTAGTTTTATGCCACCTTAGGAATATATAAATATAATAACATATCATCAAGTTGCATACTCTTGTGCTAAGTTTTGATAATGGCCTGATCCCTATCCATCTTCATTGCATATCTATATAATTTTTATATTTGCATCCCTATTTCACTCCCTTTCACAATGAATTCCACACATTCACTCCCTACCTTGAAATCACTACCTTATCTCTACAAATCATTTCTTAGGCGCACTAGCTATTTTAACACACACTATTTCATGGTATTTATAGACATTCATTATGCACTTAACCATGTGGTAGATGAATCCAAGGACCTTGGAGAAGAATAATTAGAGCATAGCTCAATTATAAAACAAAACAATGTAATCAAATATATGTTAGCATCATATTGGACATCTACATATTTATGAATGTCATCTTTGATCTTTCTCATCACCAGTAATTCATCCACCGAGGGATTGTATATAGGATAACCCATTCACCCATTGAATTAGCATGCACCTTAACGGTATCTCTAGACTCTACACTAACAAATTTCGATATCTTAAAGGTGAAGGAAAATAGATCCTCAAGTGTACTTTTTGTTACATTACTTTGCATGACTTAGATAAATTCTATGCATTAGACCAATTTCACAATATTCAAGATCAAACTCATAAGGTTGATGATTGGCATACATAATTTTTGTGGTAATTCAAACTCTAAAATATTCATTAAATTGAGGTAATTATTTTTTTCATAGTGAAATTGATACAAAATAGTCGATTGACAATAATTATTCTTCATCAATTGTATAACTAAGTATATCTAATTACTCATTTAATTTTTATACATTCATTTCTAAAATTAATTGTGTTTCTCTTCTATTGAGTTCATTCTTTCTCGAGTATTTCCTCCATTATGTTGGTTGTGTTCATGCTTAGACGTAGGTATTTTAGTTGATGTCCATCAATAGCCCCTCTAATGGTTTCTATGTCGATTTTTCCATTGATAAAGCCAAGGTTCCTAAAGATATAATTGCAAATATGACTTATGATAGTGATGAGCATGTGTACTTAATACACCTAGGATGTGATGGATAATAATAAGGTTATTACTTATGATGATACATGTTATGATAGTCATATGACCATAGAGCCATATTATATGATATATATCCTTTTTTATGGATGAAGTTGTATTTTGATGGTTATCACTTTTTTATATCTCATTTTAGCGCTATTGATATTACATGGTGATCTAATTGTACTCTTAATTGTGAGGACTTGTTACACGTTGATTATGATGATAATATTTTTTTTATTTGCAAGTTAAATCATTCTTTCTTTCCAATTATGAATATTTGTATGATGTCTTATTGGTTAGAAAATTTAGACTAACACTTTGATTTTGGCATCTCACTCCTCATGAGTCCCTATATCCCTATATTTTGTTGCAGTAGTGGCTATTTAATGATTCAGACCTCTCCCGAATTAATCTAACCAAAACAATTATTCACCCTCAATTCTAGAATTAAATACATCTAATCTGCCCTTTTATTTAAGTAATTAGCAGATATATAAGAAGACTGATATATAAAAAGAGTTTATGATTTAATGAGATTATGCAGGCGTGAAGACATAGCGCTATTCTCCAGCAACAACATCCAGGGACTTCGACACGCTTTCTTCTTTGTTTTGAAGTCATGTCGGCTGATGATGGCTGCCATTGTATTTTGTATTGTCTGTGTGTTTTTGGTCTGAATTGTTACGAGGAATTTGGAAGTTTGTATACGTCTTCTTTCTGTTCCGTATTTGGAATGTCGTCAAATGTGAAAATAATGAATTGGACCCAACTTTTATGAGCCTAGCTGGGGAGTTACTATCTCAGCAGGCCATTTACGACAATCGGATGGTCATGCAGAATAAAATAAACTGCTCTAACTTTCTCACATTCGACAGGGTTTAACCTCGGAATCAGGGAACTTGTCAGAATTTGGTTAACTAAGCTGAGGGACCTTGTCAGAATTTGGTTAACTAGCAATCCCACCATGAAAGGGTGCTGGAGAATCTAAGTGATGGATAGGAGACCACGACCATCTTTATTGAGCACAATCCCTTTTCACAAGAGGTGGTGAAGCTTGAGAATGAGTATCTTGATTACTTCGAGTTGATTAGGTATGCACTTGATAACACCCACGAGGTAGAGAATGACCTCTATTGGAAGTTGGGGTTAGAGGAACCTAAACAATAACACATGAGACATTAACCAAATGATTCAAAAACTTTTGGAGATTTGCAAATTTAAGCATAATTTTGTTGTCTTGCACTTGAATTTGCATAAATACATTACATAAAATCATGGCTTTAGAATAAAGCAAGAAATTATGATCCATAGAATATCTAGTAAAAAAAAAAAATGTTTATCCTTCCATATATTGAAGAAAACATTTCCACCTTAAAAGCATGTCAGATTTAAGTATATATTTGAAAGGAGTCCTAGGTCAATCGTCTAATAACACCATATGCCATCAAAATGGTTCAGACCTAAATGACCTGAAAAAATCATGAATCTAGGTCCAAATAGTTTGAGTTCTAGGATAAAATTAGAAAAGATGCTTGAGAGAATCTTGGTGCCCATAAAAAGGGCAATGAGGATTATGAATCTTTAAATGAATCAACCTAGAACCAACTCTTGAAGGCCTTAGAAAATAATATACAAGACAAAATGAGCAAGCTTGGGCTCAAGAATGGTTGTCCAAATGTTGCAAAATCTTCATTACTAAATAGAAATTAGAGATTATAGAAGCCACCTTTGGTTTAAAATAGATACCATTGGAAGATGGGGCAAAAACCAAGATTAACATTTATAAGGATTGTAATTCTAAAATGACGTATTTGGTTACTATTTCCAATCTTTCCACCAAGACTTACAAGATCTAACTCCAATTTTATGAATCATGTCTACAAGAATAATGTATCTACAACAATTTAAAAATTGTCGTGATCCTGACTAAATAAGTGAAACTTTTCTTTGGCCGCAGGCCAGGTTACCAAATTTTTGGTAAATTTGGAGAAAAGATTAGATATATTGTTGAGATCTCCCATTATTAGAAAATCTCGACACATGAACCCATGGGATTTTAGCTAAAGGTCCATTCTAACACCAATATATAGGAACACCCAATAGATTGTTGATTAATGGAGATACCATTAAGAAAACCAATATCATTCTAAATAAGCTAAGGTTTGATAACTTTTCAAAATCTCCAAATAATTTTCACCACAAAAGTTAGTTTTATTTGAATGGGATCTCTCATAATGAGAAAGGTATTAAAATCAACCCCCTTCCACGTTGGTCTCCATAAAGAAAAATCAAAACAAATGCAACGTCAAACTAGATTTTTTCATACCTTATTACCCTCTAAAGTCATGTGGAAGACAATGAAATTCACAAGCCACCTAATGAAAACCTCTTATTTTTAGTGTGAGGTTTGAAAGAAGTTTCTAAGAAGTTATTCAAGTTTCAAATAAGAGGCTTTAGAAGGGACCCAACACACGGAGTAATAAACATGTGTAGAAAAAGAATATTGGAATAAATTTGGAACTTTCCTACTAGGCATAATAGTTTAATACAATAGGCCAATGTTTTTTCAATTCTTAAAAAAATAGCTTGTCAAAGAGTAGTTGGAGAGGCTTGAAAGGCAAAATAGATGCCTAGAAACTTGAAAATTTATCTAGTCCTAATCTATTTCCATCCATATAAATCAAGTTAGGGGGTTGAAAGAAAAAAGGATTGCCTATAATATTGAGTTATTTGTCATTTAATATTAAAAATATAGGCTTTACAAAAAATATCCAAACAACGAAGCTTCATTAATATTATTTTTCTCTTCCAAAAAAGTGGGAAAAGAATCATCAACAAAATTAATATAAAAAAAATTGATCCATAGATTTAGCTAAAGAGACTCCTTTCACGAGTCCTTGAGGAATAGTTCATGAACCAAAAGGTATCCAAATCCTTCAACAACAAGAACATACAAAGCTAGAACTAATGGAAAACCTTAGTGGATGGATTGAAAAAGGCCAAAAATATTGGATTACAAGCCATTAATATGAGACACACTGAAGAATAAAAGAAAATAATAAGATTGATTGAATAAAATTAGGACCAAATCCTAGAGCTCAAAGAATAGCAACCTAGATAAAAGGCCACTTGAATAGTAACCTAGATAAAAGGCCACTTGATGTGATCATAAGATTTGGAAAAATCAATTTTGATGAATACATTTTGCTAGTGGGATTGCCAATCCTATTCCATATCTTCCTAGATCATAATAGTAATATCCAAAATATATCTAGATTTAATGAAGCCCATTTTCTCATGTCATATAATTTGAGAAAGAAGATGGTGTATCTTTAGCATAGGATATTTGTCTATGATCTTTTGAGACACATTGAGAAATGTGACCAATCTCCAATTATTAATGTCTCAAGGGTCAAAAAAAATTGGGTATGAATTTGATATTTTTTTGTTAATAATTTTCCCTAAGGAATTGGAATTAAAAGTTCAATATATAATTTACATAAATCTTCCCCCACACAACTCCAAATAGTTTTATTAAATTTACAATGAAAACCATCATAGCCAAGGGCTTTGTTACTATCCATGGTGAAAATTTCTCAAATATTAGCAACAAAGAGAAATTGATAACAAAAATTCTATTGAGAAGAAGAAAGATAACAAAGAACAACCTTGAGGCATTCTTGTAAAGCCTTTTCATGTTCATGAGAATTTTCTTGTGCTTTGAAACGTAAATTCATATTACTTGGAATTCTTTGAGAAATTGATGTCATCATTAATTTTTTTGGTAATCTAGAAAGTACGACAAGAACAAAGAGATTTTAAAAATTCTTTAGAAGATCTATCTCCTACATTCAACCAATGCAAATGAGATTTAATATCGACGTTTTTGGAAATGTAATTTTTATTATCAATTTGCTTCTAGTAGAGGAGTTTGGTCTCCCACAACTATAAATAAAGAACACAGGGGTCAACTTGGAATATTTTTATGACTTGAAAAAGATTCAAGGTGGTGGCCTCATATCCTCAATAGTGAAACCTTGCCAAATAGAAGTCATATTTGTGAAGGAAGTAGGAATTGCATGTAATGCCCTGCCAGGAGCCCCAAAGGAAAACCCACCACAAGGGTGAAACAATTTTTTTTTTTTAAAGTATAAACATAATAAGTGCATAAAACACAACATGCACGATAACACAAGCGAAAGACTTACACCATAATTACTTAAGGGTTTCCAACGAAGAATTAAACCAAAAGATAAATTCCACAATTAAGGTTAATCCAATAATCCATCATTAACTCAATGATCACAGGAAGCCATATGCAATAATAGATTACACCATTGAAAGAATGAAAGGATACAATATAATTTCTCTTCAATAAACATGAACACATAACATAAAGAGAACTGATAAATAACATCCCAATCTTAGGATTACATTGTTCTTCCAATACATGGCTTCTCAATATACATATAAGATACAACTTAACTAATTACAAGGTTACAAAAGATCATGATACAATGACCACATAGGTCTCCAAATAACAATAATCTCCAAACATGAGATAAGCATGAGCCATGATCCACAAAAACCACCTGCGAAGCCAATCCTCACATGAGAGTACAAACAAGAACATCCGATGGAAAGTGGCACTACCACTCGACCATGTAATTCCCAAAATAGAATCACCCCACTGTGCTAGGAGATAGCCGAGGACCCTCAGGCAAGAAAAAGCATGACATGATCGACAAAATAATACAACACCATGACAACACAAAGAGACTCCACAAGAATCCAGGTGACTCAACATCACAAATACACAAGTGACTTGATAACACAAACACAAGTGAACCGACATCACACACACAAGTGAACCTAAAGAGAGAGTGTCATCACATAGCTTAAGATGGATACCATGGTACAGCCTCCATAGGTCCCGACTCACTGTCCTGGTAACCTCTCCTGAACCTCCGGTTCCAACTAAGTCTCATGCGGACCCTGCCAGGCTTTCGCGAAGACAAGGTGGTCGGTTTGCCATTCCAGGCCTTCTCACTACGTTATCAGCCTCAATACAAGCACTCACCTATGCACGAGGTACAATATCTTTATTAATGTTTGAGAACTACCCACCTAGTCAATTAATTATATTATCACTTATTATCTGACTTTCATTGGGTCGTAATGCCTACCACTTTGGGCGCAACCCCCAAGTGAAAGCCACTCTCTCAAAGGACAATAGACAAACATGGTCACTCCCCAAGGACCCTATGATGAAACAGACAGCCATAACACCACTATCCAGAACAAGTGGTGAAAACAATGACATACTGACTCTTGGTTAACCATAAGGCAAAGACACTACATGGTTAAGACAACAAAGTCATCATATATCACTTGGTCAAAGGTACCAAATACGCCACCACAGGACGACTAAACCACAGACCAAAAATAACACAATATAACTCTTGCAAGGAAAACTAATTTCACTAAGTCCATACTCAGACAATCTTTGAGAAAATCAGCATCATAAGCACTCGCAACATCATTGATTGAAAATTTAAATAAAACACTCTTTTACCATTCACATCCATTCAATTTCCAAATCAATATTCCATCAAGGATAAAATTCACATCAAATACTCAACCGAATAAAAACATGAATTCCTAACATGCATTTAATTCATTTCCAGAATATATCCAAATTAACCAATTTGAATTCCTAATTCATGCCTTGATTTCCATAGATAAATTTATTAAACTACATAATAAAAATCACATGAAAAATCACCATTTCATTTAACACTAAAACCACTTTAAAATATATTCCATTTTATAAAAATTAACTTCATTGTTTATAGGAATTTGTACTGCTAAGGGTACAAGGTTACGCAGGGGTCGAGACCAACCTGCAGCAGTGCCGCTGCTGAGGCTGCAAGCACTACCTATCGGTAGTACTATTGTCGACCGGTAGCAAGCCTACCGATCGGTAGCGCTGCTGCCGACCGTTGGCAGACGCTACCGTCTGGTAGCACTGCTACCAACTGGTAGTAGTCCTACTGACCAATAGTGCTGCTACTGTCGGTAGAAGCCGCTACCGACCGGTAGCATTGCTACTAACCAGTAGCAGTCCCACTGACAGTTAGTACTGCTACCGAACGGTAATAGTCCTACCGACTGGTAGTATTGCTACCGCGTAGCAGTACTGTCGATCGATAGTACTGCTACTTGCGAGCAACTGACACTATCGATCTGCATGGTGGGACTAGCTCCCACTGGGGTAAGGTAAAGTCCAAAATGATAAAAAATAATAAAAAACACATGCTTCCAAAGCATTCTAAAACCAATAAGCCACAAAATCATTTAACACAAGAAGTGATTCATTTCCAAGTTATTTCACGGGCACACACACACAGTGCCGAATCCAAAATTCAAAGGGATATTTACTAGCAAGGTAAATGATGAAATAAACACACTAGAAGCAATAGCTAACCAATTCTTGGCAGGTTAGATACTTGGATGCACCCAGCAAACCCAATCTAATTCATTCTTTTCCAAAAAGAAGAGGTAAAACAAGAAATTGATTTTCAAGAACACAACACACAACAAATAGAGAAGTGAACCATTTCCTTCCTAAATGCAAACATATGATATAAATTTCACAAAACCAACAATAATAGACACTCTTTCTTCCATTCCAATCATTCCACAAGAATCTACAGGAAGATTTGCATAATTTCAACACACTGGAAGCAAACTGAAAAATTCAAATTTAAATTTAAAACAAGAAGAGATTATCCAACCTTGAAGCAAACTAGCAAGCAAAATGATGGAAGAATCCCAATCCTTGCAACCCAAATCGAATTCCAGCTCCTCCTTCTAGAATGATTTACCAAATTTCTCTCCAGAAATTCTTGCCTCTTATTCCTGTGAATCTCCAGGCATATATGGGAAAATAATTTTTAACCTAAACTTTCTAGGTTGAAAGTTATTCCATCCAATCAAATTTAAATATTTTTAAAGTAAAAACAATCAGATTTACCTTTTTCCAAAAACAATTCTTTTCCAACAATTAAAAATGAAAAAGTTAAATGGAAAGGTAAAAAGAAAAGCTTTTTAGTTTATTTTCTATTTTCCAAAATACTTTCTTTCAACATAAGATTATATCATTTAAATGGCTAGGCAATTATTTATTTCCTTCGACAAAATATATTAATGCAACTTTACACAATGAAATAAGCCATTTAACCATTTAATCTAGCAAACCATTAATTCAATTAAATAAATAATCTCAGAGCATAATAATTAACTAATCACTCCAACATAAGATAGCATCTTCCATTTAATTAAATAACCATACAGATGAACGAAGGCACGCTAAACGAAGAATGATCAAATGACGACTCACAAATGACCAAACCAAAGCACTATGACTCGCATACCAGCCAGACAAGAAAGACAACCAGTTGACAACACTCATACGAGTGTAAGTGCGGATCAAGTTAGGGTCCAACAAAGATCTCCTCCACTCCCATCAGACATATAAGGCATGCTCAGACCTGTGAAACCAGGTGGAGAGGATACCTCGTACCTACCCGGTACTTGTACCTGCAATGTCCTGCACCAAAGAACCACACGTGCATATAGACAAATATATATATATATATATATATATATATACAAACATGACACACACATCGATGAAGGAGAGTCGTGGCGTTCCCTGTCTCACCGAAGTGAGTGAAGGAAAATCATCTCCTCGCATCCCATACATATGCAAACATGCAACATATAAATAACACATTGCACATATAAGGTAAAAGTGCCAGTCCATGATAATGATCCATAAAATAATATTAATCATAAGCACTGAGATACTGCATAAAATCATACACCACAAATCCAGATAAAGCATGAAATGACATCGCATAATATCTGAATCAATATACAATAATGTTCCACCGAAGTCAATAAAAAATATACAAAAAGAGTCTGATCAAGGAGGGGTAATACATTGCACTTGCTAGCCTTGTTCCACCAATAAATCCATCCAATCTATTTAGTAAGCATAGATTCAAGATTCTAAACTCAACAAAAGTGAGCCAATATGAGCTAATGAGTCAATAAGAAAATATTAAGGAAAAAGTATATGTTACTTGTCTTGGAGGAGCAATATTTTATTCAATATAAAACTACATTTGATTGTTATTGAAAAGAGTAAAATCTAGAAAAAAAATACCACTATAAATGGAAAATAGATGGAAAAATTAAAAAATAGTGGACCGTATAAATTATGGAAAGATAAAGCTATTTATATAGTATATTAGACCTAGCCAAAATTTTGGCCCACACATACCATTAGGAATGACTATGGAAACACCCCATATTGGGATTCAAAAGGCTCAATTTATTGTGCATTGAACACCAAATCTCCCTTTCACTAGCGATCTAATGCATGGGAAGTTTTTTATCCTTATCATAAGGTATATTAGCCATATTAAAGTCTCCACACAAAACTTATATGGTAGGAGACATTGGATTGATGATCCACCACAACAAGCAAGGTCTTTCAATAGAATCATTGAAAGAATAAAAATTAATAATTACAAAGGAATAATTTTAATTATTAAAAAGTACCCAATTCACCCATGGGTACATCCATTATCAACTAGGTGCAAATACCACTTAGGAGAGAGAAAGGTGAAAACTCCTCTAGAACCATACTATAATTGATACGAAAATATGAGTTTTCTAACCATATGACATGACATGTGTAGAAAAGAATAGAAAACTTATAATTTTAATCTCTCGTAAGGAAATGATATCTTTTTCTACAAATATTTTACAAGAATCCCTCAACATATTTTGTAGCGAGGTTTGTAAGACCTTGAACATTCTACGAGACAAAATTAATTAACAAGATTCAAGAGGAATGTCATTGCTATCAATTTTGTTAATACTAGCATAAAAAAATCTATAAAACATCATCATGAGAAAAACTATCCAATTGAATATTGGGAATTCAGATATATTTTATTTTATTTTGCAATAAATTTGCATTCTTCTAGCCACCGTGGTGGACTATAGTTGTTTCTAGTTGGGATACTAGTGTTGACACAAGTTGAAGTGTTTTAGAAAATTTAGTTTGAGTTGATAGCTCACTTTTAGAGGTGGTAACCTCTTTCCCATTTTCTTAAGGGATTGAAATCACTCTAGATTACTTATTAAATTTGAGGCTCCAACATGAGCTAAATTTCCAACCTCAAAACTAAGTTTCCACTTCACTTGGATTGAGCTCCACCATTACTAGGGTTTCAATTTTTAAGATATCAATTATAGTACACCCTTCATCATTTTGGAAAGGTAAGTCTTAGTAGGAGACATAAAGATCTTATCAATATGAGGTGAATCTAAGGGACAATCCCTAATTAATTAAAGGATTAACACATACAACAAGTATTTGGTAAATTGAGATTAAGGAAACATTAGGTATAATGTAAGTAACCAATTAAAATATCCATGGTGTCTTTGAGATATTATAGAGACCAACCTAGATACACAACCACACTTTTGTGGGTGAGCGAAGAAAAATCTACTAGGATCAACACAAATAACCTTAACTAGTAAGCTGGCAATAATAGTTAGGAAATTCCAATAAGTAAAGGTAAAACTAAAAAAATTATCCAGAGTAGCAAATGAAGGGCCTTTACATTAGATACAAAAAATTCTTGAGTCCATAGTTGAAAAGACAAAAGGGATGCCTAAACATATGAAGGGCCATGTTAAGATTTTTATGTATATACTTTTTACTTTGAGATTTATAATTTATTATCTTAGATTGATTATGAGTAATTCAAGATTGATTCCAAATTTAAATTCTAAACTTCTATCTCTTCTCACAAGTATCATTGTGAGTTTATTTGGTATATGCTTGTGAGACTTGTTAAGTATTTGTATTTATCAAGGAATATTTTCTATATGCTTGTGAAACATATCTAAGAACAACAATGGAGACCTAGTTATCAAGGAAGTAATTCTAAGAATACTTAGATTTTAGATATTAAAAAGAATATATTACATCTAAATCTATATTATAGGCCATTTGCATTCTTATGTATTGTATATTCAAATATTCCCTTAATGTTGTAAATATAGTCCATCAAATGGGGTTGACATAGGAGAAATTCACCATAATAATTCCTTCTTATCCAAAGATATTTTAGGCATCAATATCCTTAAGAACTATCATATATAAGAGCTTACAACAAACTAGGTTGTTTAAGTTTGATGTCTCTTAGATTATATTTGCATATAAGAGGATAGATTTGCATAACTTAGGAGTGATTTAAAAGAAATTTTGAGTTTAATATAATTCTGAGATAATAGCATATCAAGGACATCATTTTTTATACATTGACAAATTAATTCCACACATTGTCAACTTCCATATTCTACCTTTGTAATTGTGAACATTCCTACCAAAGTCAACCATTTGCATTTCCAAGAAGCAACCCGGTTTTGTATTTGAGCCAAAAATTTGATCCAAAAATAGATTTAGTTGAACCTAAGAAGAATAGTATCCCTGTTGGCAAGAGAGACTGTACAATTGGTTAGGTGTTATCAGTAATGGCAACCAAAGTCAATTCACCTTTCCGCATTGCTGCATTTACTCACACCAGAAGTTAGATTGTAAAATTATCTAAGTACTAGATTAGCTGGAACAAGGCATCTGACTGTGTATGGTATTTTGGTTCGGATTTATTTTTTGTTATACATCTTGTGATGTAGATACAAGAGAAGGCAGATGGATGTCCAAAATACCCTCTTCTAGAGTTTTGGTCTACGGTGATGATTGGTGTGCAAGGTACAAGCTTCCGAGTACCGGGTTTTTCTCTACTAGTAAAGAACAAGCAACTTGTGTAGTTGATCTTTGTGTGGATTTGATGAAGCAGTTTTGGTGATTGTTTTTATGGTCCAGGTGTGTTGTCTAATAGTTTTGGTAACGTTTAATCAATTATTTTGGTCCGTATTAGTATGCATGTTCAAATTTTCCCTATAGTTTGTACATGTTTCAATAGTGTTGTTTTCTTGAGCCAACAAGCAGTTGATGTAATCTCTTGTTGTGAATATATATGATCGATGTTTTTGATCATTTTGGTGAGGCGAAAGGAGTTAGTGATCGATTATGCCCAGGTTCACATGTGCAGGATAGAGATTTGTGCTCTGGATCATAGCAGTGCAGTGAAATAGGGTAGGATAAGATAAAGTGTGCATAATGTGCTTAACCAAAACTATAATCAGGCATTTGTAGATTCTACTCTTCATTTAAAACACTCCAGTGATCTTTTGTAATTGATTTGTAGGCAGTGAGCCTCTCTTTTGGATAGTGAGCCTCTCTCTTGAGCAGTAAGCTCTGGGTAGTGGGCCTAAATGCATGTGCATTCCCTATTGTAATACTTCTAACAGAGTAAGCTTTGTGTTATGGTGTTGTGGTTGTTTATTTTTTGTTATTGCATCTTTCTTTTGATTAAATGTATTAGGTGATTGAAAGAACATAAAGAATAATAAAGATTGCAGAACACTGATTCACCCACCCCCCCCCTCTCAGAGTTCCTTAACTCCAACAATTGGTATCAGGGCTTGGTTAGTCAAAGGAAGTTTAACAACTTGAGGAAAATCTGGTAAGGTGATTCAATGGATTCCGGTGGTCTTCACTAACAACTCCTAGTTTCACTAGATGATCTTAATTAGTCCAAAGCTGAAGTCCAGATTTGCAAGAGAATCTTAAGGATGCTAAGAATTTCATTTAGTCATTAAAAGGGCAGCTAAACAAGTCCATGGAAAATATAAAGGAACTTTGTGAACAACTAAAGCAGAAATAAAGAAAAAGCATGGATGATGGTCACTTGAGTCAAGCCTTGAAGGAGAAGACAAAAGAATGTGAAAAGCTTGCAAAAGAAAATGCAGTCCTGAAATATGAGATGGAATTTATAATGATGGGGTTGATCAAGGAAATTGAGGGAAGAAATAATAATGAAGAGAATCTTAAGCAGTCCTTGAAAGAAAGATTTGATGAATGTCGTAGACTTGATTGTGAGATTGGCCAACTAAAGCTTGACTCGCAAGAATCCAAATATAATGAGGAAGAACTTGAAAAACAGATTGTCATGTTCTTAGGAATGAAATTGTGACTACAAATGAGTATAAGGAGAAGTTCAAAATTAGCTCAACTAAACTTGATGTGTTGCTTGAAAGCCAGAAGAAGGTAGATGACAAGAAAGGTCTTGGATTTGAGAAAGGTGAAAGCTCTGAGTCTTGTCAAAGCAATTCTAAGTTAGAAAATCAGAAGAACAAACCTAAAAGGTCTCTAGTATGACAACTTAATGCTCAAAGGTATCCATCTGTCAATGGTAATTGCTTTGTTTGCAATAAATTTGGTCATAAAGCTATTCAATGTAGAAGTAGAATGAATCTAAATGGTCCATCTTTCTCTGGTTAGTGTTTCAATTGAAATCAGTATGGACGTAAATCAAGTAAATGCAGAAGTATGATAAATAACTCTTTCAATAGAGGGAATGTTATATGTTTTGCATGCAATAGGTTTGAACATATAGCTAATCAATGCAGATCAAGAGGAAATAAAGTGAATTACAGGTATGGACAAAGAAATGTTGTGTGTTACAATTGCAACAAATCCGGCCACACTACAAGATTCTACAGAAGCAAGAATGTGAACAAGAAGGGTCTGGTAGATAAGAACAAGAGTGTCCAGATAACTGATAAAGGAAAAGGGAAAGTGGATGTGAATGAGATCAGAAATTAAATGAACAAGACATGGGTAAACAAAAGTGAGACTGATGCAGGAAATGGGTCCACACCTGAATCTAGTGTTGGAAATTCCTTCAAGAATTAATTTAAGGCCTTTGGCCAAGGGGGAGATGCTAAGAAAATCCTATTCTCCCTGTCGGAAAATTGGTGTCTGAATCTGGCATGATTGTCAAAACACGGTGTGGTCCATTGTAGACAATTTGGAATTATCTTTGAAATAATATGTGTTGATTCCACAGATCCATGGAGAAATCTTTGAGAAACTATGGATGGAACAAGGGTATTCAGAAGGTTTAGGGCAAGAGCATTTATTACACTAAAAATTTAGTTGTGCAAATGATAAAAGGTAACTTAGCCTTCTCATTTGTCACTTTGCATTCAAAGATAAAGAAATTAAGAGCACTCTGCAAGAAGATTTCCACAGCAAACCCTAATCCGACAAAAAAGATATTTATCTACGAAGCTTTTCAAATTGAAATTTCTAAAAATGGCTACTTTGTTGATTGTTGACATCATTGAAAGATCTCGCCCTAAATTCAAGAAGCACCCCTTCAAATATATAGAGGTAGATCCTCTAGGTGCATTTTCTTCAATTTTGTGTGGAGTTCTTCATGTCGAAGACATTAGGTCTTATATTCATGCAAATCTCGAGGAGCCAGGGATCTTACAATTTTTGAATATGTACTCCAATCATCTATTGGGAGACAATTACAGGCTTAAGCCAAAATTTAAGGTGTTGGAGGAGAAGAACTTCATCTAGGTTGTCAAGTTACCGATGTTTGAGGAAAACAAATGGTTCTGGTATGTGTTGAGCAGAATTCATGTTGAATTCACATGGTTGAGCAAGTCGTTCATGATTACCAAGGACACAATCAGGATTGTAACTGGTTTGAGCTCATTTGGTGGTTTTCCTATGCTGAAGTTTGTGAAGAATCAACGTATTAATGATGCAACCAGATCAAAGTTTGATAAGAGGGCTATGGCAATTAATGATGTAATTGAGCCTAATGTAAAGTTTGCCTCAATGGTTATTGGTTATAATATTTATCACTCCAACCGACAGAAATCTGTTGGCATTGACAAAATCGGTCAATCCAGAGAACCGATATATGTGCTAAGATTTTTTATTGATGTCCAACACTTAATAGTGAAGTGGTATAGGTAGAGTGGTGTTGTTTACTTTTTCAATAAGCAAAATTGATGACTTACAACACATGGAAACAACATTGGTATTGAAAGATCAAAGGTTCAATCAACTCAAGGAAAGATTGACTAAGCTAACCAGTCTATCATTCAGGAAGATTAGTTGCTTTGATGATGGTGAAGTCACAAAAGGTGACTCCAGAAAGAAAACTTGAAGTTGTATGCAAACTGGTAACTCATTGGTAAACAGGGGAAGAGACTTGGTGCTAGCACAACAAACCGGCAATCAAAGGATGAACTGGTAATATAGAAGTGCAGTGGCATACCGGTACACCGGTATGATAGAAGGAAGACAGGTGATCACCAAAAATCTCGGAGCCGTGATTGGTTATTTAGTTGCGGTGGCAAAGGATGAGTTGGTGAGCTTGTGTCTATGCCAAATCAAATGTTGGTAAGGTCAACTTTTAGTTATCATGTAGTCAAGCATGATTACATGTGGATTTTCTGGTTCGCACTTATTTGGATGAACACGACTCAAAAGTTTCTATCTTTGGGAGATGCAGTGGCAGAAATGGTTGAACACTTGGTGGAATTGTTATAAGGCGCGCAAAGAAAGAGTGGGAGATTTTGAATTTGAAATCTTTTGAAATCCATAATTGCTTTGATTGAGGGAATGCCTGAAGGTATTGACAGAAAATGTATAAAATGTTTTTGAAGTTCATTCAGAAAGTTTGATCATGAAATTTTCAACGAGGAGGTCTTGTTCTAGGCGATCCAAAGTGAAGAGTAGAGAGAGAGGAAGTGCTAAGAGGTGTTAGCACAGTAGAGTGTGTTTGAGGTAGATTGACTAAGTGCACAGTCAAGATATAGTGAACTGACAGAGTGTAGAGCCAAAGATCAGAGGATCGACAGAGTGTAGAGCCGAAGGTCTGAGGATAGGCAGAGTGCAGTGCCGAGGGATAGGTGATTGACTGAGTGAAGAGCTAAAGGTGTAAGAAGGAAACCGGTGTTTTGCAGAGAAGACACAACTGGTGTGTATTGAGTGTGATATGTTGAGATTTGATCAAGCTATCAATAGCTAATTTAACAAATCATCCATCTATTGCTTTCTAACAACTACAACATAAATCCCTTAACTGTGTGGACTTTAACAGGTCCCTATTGTAAAAATCCCTTAACTGGGTGACATTTAAACTGATGTTCTAAGTCCTTTAATCAGGCTACCTTTAATAGGGTAAAGGCACTAACCGGCCTTGATCAAAATCCCTTAACCGGGTGGCACCTAATAGTGTCTTTATAATTTCCTAACAGGAATGGCTCCTCACAGG
The DNA here is from genome assembly GCF_030272615.1 of Cryptomeria japonica. Classification (NCBI taxonomy): domain Eukaryota; kingdom Viridiplantae; phylum Streptophyta; class Pinopsida; order Cupressales; family Cupressaceae; genus Cryptomeria; species Cryptomeria japonica. The sequence goes on from NC_081407.1 coordinate 367,948,030, forward strand.
GCGTACTTCAGAAGAGTACAAATTTTGTGAGTTCCTACTCACACTGTGGTTGTCTCCCATTTGGGTTTCCATGAGATAACTTCTTGGTGTCACTGTCAACTTTTCATGCATGCATATTTTACTTTAGTGATTAAGTATATTATTAGATTTTAGATGAATGTAGATTTAAGTTAAAAAGTTAAATTGTGAAAATATGTTCGAGTGTTGATTCACCCCTCCCCTCTCAGCACTGGTTGGGACTAACAATTGGTATTAGAGCTCTGGTCCCTAGAATCAGAAGAATCTTAATCGGCTTGGGGAGAGATCCAAGATGATGCGCAAGGAGCGTCCTAAGTTCTCTAAGGAGAATTACACCTTATGGTGTGGAAGAATGAAACTCTATCTAAGATCCCCAGGTGAACACTATTGGAATCAAGTGATCACTGAGTACAATGAACCTTCAGGGACTCTTACTCCGGACCAGATCAAGGAAAGGCAAGATAATACTGTTGCTATGGATATGATTGTTAGCACTCTTTCAGATAATGAATTTGTTGAGTTACAAGATTTGAAAACAACTTTTCAGCTATGGAATAAGTTGAAGACTGTCTATGGGGGAGATCCCAATGTTCAAAGGCCAAAGTAGACAGCCTAAGAGGAAAATATGATAAGATGAGAATGTAGGAAAGTGAAAACATAGAGCAGTATAGCAAGAGGATAAAAGATGTAGTAAACTCCATTAAAAGTGCAGGAGGAGAGCTTGACGAGGAGGATGTGGTTAGCAAAATCTTGAGAACTCTGCTACCACAATATGCCATAAGGGTCTCTACTATCCAAGAACTCAGATCCTTGGGAACAGTCAATGTAACTCTTGACTCATTGATCGATAAGTTGACTGCTTTTGAGTTGAGCAATTATGACAACAACGTACCAAAGATTGATGTTGCTTTCAAAGCATCCATGATGCATGCACCAACAAGGAGAAGGAAAGAAACTGGTATTAGTTCTATTACCATAACTGGCCATTCCCATGAGAGTGACAATCTTCTCTCTGAGGAATAGGAGCAAGATGAAATTGAAGCTCTATTGGCCACAAGGTTTCCAAGAGGTAAAGGAAAATACAAAGGTAAAGTACCCTTAAAGTGCTTCTCCTGTAATAAGATAGGTCATATTGCTTCAATATGCCCTAACAATGATAGAGACATGAAGGATAATTTCAAAAGCTACAAGAACAAGAGCAAGAAGGAATGTTATCTTGTAGAAGGAGTCACTGATGAAGAATCAAAGGGATTTGATGGAGATGGCATTGCATTTGTGGTAGTCAAGGAGGACAACACAGAGGAAGGAGATATGACATTGATTTCTAGCACAAACCGATGTGGAGAATGGGTGATCAACAGTGGCTGCACTCACCATATGACCGGTGATAGAAACAAATTCCTCAGCATGGAGGATTGCAATGGAGGAACAATGAGATTCAGAAATGATTTCCCACGTGTAGTAAAAGGTAAGGGGTCTATAGCCTTGAATGATAAGACAAATTGTGATGATGTCTATTGGTAGAGTGATTAAAATATAGTTTTTTAAGTTTTGCATGACTTAACAATAAGGGTTACTGATTAGAGTTCAATGAAGGGATGTGTAAAATAAATGACAAGTCTGGAAGTCTGATTACAACCGGTAAACAGTCAAGAGGCAATTTGTTTCATCTAGACACCACCATAGGTAATTGTCTAGTGGCTAAGGCTGAAGATAGTTGGTTGTGGCACAAAATATTGTGTCATGTTAATTTTGATAGCATAGCTAAAGTCAGTAAGGCAAAATTTGTCAGAGGTATGCCTGACATAGTAAAACCTGAAAATGCTATGTGCAAAGAGTCTCAACTAGGAAAGTTGACCGAGTCCAGCTTTAGCAGTAAAAATTTCTCATCTGAAAATGTGTTGGACTTAATTCACATAGACTTGTGCGGTCCCATGAGAACCAAGAGCTTCTATGGAGACCAGTATTTTATGTTATTTGTGGATGACTTCTCAAGAATGATGTGGGTTGTATTCTTGAAGGAAAATCTGAAGCCTTTCAAATGTTTAAGGTGTTTAAGGTTCGAGTAGAAAGAGGAACCAGTAAGAATCTAAAGTGCCTAAGATCAAATAGAGGAGGAGAGTTCACCTTTCAAGAGTCCATGAACTACTACGAGGAACAGGGGATCATGAGACAAATGTTTGCACCCTGAACACCTCGGCAAAATGGAGTTGTTGAAAGAAGAAACAAAACTCTTATTGATTGTGCAAGGACTTTGATGATACAGAAGGACATTCCACATATCTTCTAGAGAGAAGCAAGAAGCATTGTTGTATACATTTTGAACCAGATACAGGTAAAGAAGGGGACAAAGAAAACTCCCTATGAATTATGGAGTGGATACTCACTTCATGTTTGTTATTTCAAAGTATTTGGAAGCAGGTGCTATATCAAAAGGGATGAGTACACTAGAAAATTTGATCCCAAGAGTGATGAAGGAACCTTCTTAGGTTACTCAACAAAGAGCAAGGCATACCGATGTTTAAACAAAAGATCCGGTAAGATTGTGGAAAGTGCAAATGTCAAAGTAGATGAGTACTTTGACAAGAATGAACAGGATAGTAAGAGTGAACTAGAAGACTATAAAGGGTTTGAATTCAATGTACCGGTAGAACCTACTAAACAAGATCTTGTTGAAGTGGCTAATGAAGAAGCTTGTGAAGTAGAACCTGCACAACTAGTAGAAGAAGCTCCGAGGAGTGAACTAGTATTGACTAAATATGTCAGAAATAATCACTTTGAAGAAAATATCATCGGTGACAAGGATGCAAGAGTTCTAACTAGAAGAAGAGAAAGAGAGAATGGGTGTATGCTATCTAGTGCCCAGACCAGAAAATTAAAATGTAATAGGCACCAAGTGGGTGTTCAAAAATAAGATGGATGAAATCGGCAAGGTGATAAGAAACAAGGCAAGATTGGTCTGTAAGGGCTATACTCAAGAAGAAGGCTTGGACTATGGATAAACCTTCACACCGGCAGCCGGGATGGAAGGGGTCAAAATTTTACTGGCCTATGCTACTTATAAAAGGTTTAAAGTATACCAAATGGATGTCAAATCGACATTCTTAAATAGGGTGTTAGAGGAAGAAGTTTACATAGAGCAACCAGAAGGGTTTGCATCTAAAGATGGGAGGAATATGGTATGCAGGTTGCAGAAGGCTCTGTATGAGTTGAACAAGCACCAAGAGCTTGGTATGAGAGGTTACACTCATATTTGCTAAGCATAGGGTTCAAAAGAACAAGTGATAACAGTAACTTGTATCTGAAGAGTGGAGTTGAAGGAAAACACCTAATTGCTGAAATCTTTGTAGATGACATCATCTTTGGGGGAGATGATAAGATGAGAAGAAGCTTTGTAGGACAAATGCAACAAGAATTTGAGATGTCCATGATTGGTGAGATAAAGTTTTTTATTGGCTTGCAAGTCTCTCAATTAAAGAATGGCATCTTCATCAGTCAGACTAAGTACATAAGGGAAATTCTAAAATTTTTTGGAATGGAAGATTGCAAACCTGTTGGAACTCCAATAGTTATAGGTTGCAAGATATCTAAATATGATGAGGCTAAAGAAGTGAATGAGACACTTTACCGGTCCATGATCAGTAAGTTACAGTATGCAGTACATAGCAGACCGAACATAGCACAAGTTGTTGGCCTGGTTGCCAGATTTTCTGCAAATCCAAAAGAGACTCACATGATGGTAGTCAAAAGAATATTCAGATACCTAAAGGGGACTCATGAGAATGGTCTCTAGTATTCACACAAGGGAGACTTTAGTTTAAGTGTCTTCATTGATTCAGATTGGGCTAGAAACATCGATGACAGGAGGAGCACCAGTGGAGGTGCATTCTTTCTCGGAGATAGGATTGTATCTTAGACAAGTAAGAAATAAAACTGCATATCTCAATCCACAGCTGAGGTTGAGTATGTAGTTGTTGCAATCAACTACACAGAGATAGTTTGGACCAAACAACTATTGGAAGGAATACAAGAAAAAGTGGTTGGAACAGTAGTGATTCATTGTGACAAAACCAGTGCCATTGACATATCCAAGAGCTCGGTGATGCACTCCAAAACAAAGCATATAGCCATCAAATATCACTATCTAAGGGAACAAGTTCAAGAAAAGGAAGTGATGTTGGAGTACATACCAACAAAAGAGCAGGTTGCTGATATCTTCACCAAGCCACTACAGAAGGACACCTTTGACTATCTCAGAGGTAAGTTGGGGGTTATGCCCCTCCATTCAATAAAGTAAGCAAACACGGCTCTACATCAATCTGGTATGCTTTCAAGTTTTTTTAAAATGATTAGAATTATGAGTGTCGACTACTCCGGTTAGGGGGAGCAATCTTGTCAGTGTTCAGAAAGGACTCTTTGGCATTGTTGTCAAAGGGGGAGATATGTTTAGAGTGATTGAGCATTGACAAGTAGTGATTGAGCTGAAGTTGTTGTATTAGAGTAAGACCAGTGACAGGGAGAGATATTCATTACTCAGAGCAGAAGTAATGACTGAACTAATTAGCCATATTTTGAAGTGTTTTCCATCAATGCCAAAGGGAGAGATTGTTGACATTGACAAAACGGTCAATCCAGAGAACCAGTATATGTGCTAAGATTTATCATTGATGTCCAACACTTACTGGTGAAGACACTAACTGGTGAAGTGGTATAGGTAGAGTGGTGTTGTTTTCTTTTTTTGTAAGAAAAAGTGATGACTTATAACACATAGAAGCAACATTGGTATTGAAAGATCAAAGGTTAAATCAGCTCAAGGAAAGATTGACTAAGCCAACTAGTCTATCATTCAAGAAGATCAACCACTTTGATGATGGTGAAGTCACAAAAGGTGACCCAGGAAAGAAAACTTGAAGTTGTATGTAGACCGGTAACTCATTGATAAACAGGGGAAGAGACTTGGTGCTAGCACAACAAACTGATAATCAAAGGATGAACCGGTAATATAGAAGTGCAGTGGCATACTGGTACACTGGTATGACAGAACGAAGACAGGTGATCACCATAAATATCGGAGTGGTGATTGGTTATTCAGTTGCGGTGGCAAAGGATGAGTTGGTGAGCTTGTGTCTATGCAAAATCAAATGTTGGTAAGGTCAACTTTCAGTTATCATGCAGTCAAGCATGAATACATGCAGATTTTCTGGTTTGCACTTATTTGGTTGAACACAACTGAGAAGTTTCTATCTTTGGGAGATGCAGTGGCAGAATTGGTTGAACACTTGGCAGAATTATTGTAAGGCACGTAGAGAAAGAGTGAGAGATTTTGAATTTGAAATCTTCTGAAATTAATAATTGCTTTGATTGATGGAATGCCTGAAGGTGTTGACAGAAAATCTATAAAGTGTTCTTGAAGTTCATTCAGAAAGTTTGATCATGAAATTTGCAACAAGGAGATCTTTTTCAAGGTGATCCAAAGTGAAGAGCAAAGAGAGAGGAAGTGCTAAGAGGCGTTAGCACAATAGAGTGTGTTTGAGGTAGATCGACTAAGTGCAGAGTCGAGATATAGTGAACCAATAGAGTGCAAAGCTGAAGATCAGAGGATCGGCAGAGTGTAGAGCCGAAGGTCTGAGGATAGGCAGAGTGCAGTGCCGAGGGATAGGTGACCGGCTGAGTGAAGAGCTGAAGGTGTAAGAAGGAAATCGATGTTGTGCAGAGAAGACACAACTGGTGTGTATTGAGTGTGATGCATGTTGATATATGATCAAGCTATCAGTAGCTAATTTAGCAGATCATCCATATGTTGCTTTCTAACAACTACAACATAAATCCCTTAAACGGATGGACTTTAACTGGTCCCTATTGTAAAAATCCCTTAACCGGGTGACATCTTAACTAATGTTCTAAGTCCTTTAACCAGGCTACCTTTAACAGGGTAAAGGCACTAACCGACCTTGATAAAAATCCCTTAACCGGGTGGCACCTAACAGTGTATTTGTAATCTCCTAATAGGGATGGCTCCTCACAGGGTGTACTTCAGAAGAGTACAAATTGTGTGAGTTCCTACTCACACTGTGGTTTTCTCCCATTTGGGTTTCCACGAGATAACTTCTTGGTGTCACTGTCAACTTTTCATGCATGCATATTTTACTTCAGTGATTGAGTATATTGTTGGATTTTAGATGAATGCAGATTTAAGTTAAAAAGTTAAATTGTGAAAATATATTCAAGTGTTGATTCACCCCTCCCCTCTCAGTACCGGTTGGACTAACAAATTTTGTACTACTATCTATGCATCTTTTTAGATGATTAAGGAGAATACATAATATGACCTATGTGAGTTGTTGTGCAGCCAGCTAATGAAGAATTTTGATAATATAAATAAGGATAAGAAGAATGCATTCAAGTATGGCACTCTGTTCTTGTGCTTGTTCTTTTACTTCATGAATAAGGTTCCAAGAGTTCAATGGAAAAATGACAAGCTAGTTGTTATTCAGATCAAGGAACATTTATATAGAATTGGTGATAGTAAGGCATGAAGAACTGCTCTTTGGGGTTACTTCAATAATTTTCAAATTTTGATGCGGGCTAGGGAGAGGATTCCTAAATTATTTATTGATAACTACAAAGACACAATATGTTTTATGGTTGAGATTGATCAGTTCTTGATGGAAGCAGTGGAACCAAGAACATTTTGGATCATGCCTATGTGTTATGAAGTTGATGCACATATACTAGATATGTATGCTCAACATCCGTTGAGTAAGCCAATTGATACTTCAGAGGAGAGGTTTGGTACCTTTGCAGAGAAAGAGTTGCAATTGCATTCTCAATTTAAGATTCTGAAAAATAGTAAGGAAGGTAAGAAAACATATAGAGAAATATGCAAAGAGCATTAGCATTCCGACAGAAGTAGCCAGGGAAGCTAGGAATAAAGCAAAGCAAACTGGAGAGGTGAAACCAGTCAAAGTTCAAACAGCTAGTCCACAAGTCTCCTCCACAAAATCAAGATAGCCCAGAAGCTCTGTACCCTCCTTCGATTCTCCTAAGCTAGCCAACACTAAGAAATCACAAGCTAAATCACCCAACAAAGAAGGAAAGAGAAATAAATCTAAGAGCACAAGGGTGTATGTTGTTGTTGAGGATGATGAAGACATAGAATTAGATGAAACTGTGAATAAGATCAAGACCAAGGGCACAAAAGCATTAAGATTTTCTAAGGACAAGCCCTTCAGAGAAGAAAAAGTAAGTAAGAAAATGAAGTTAGATTTAGACAAACCTCGTATGTTAGTCAATGATGTTAAAAAGGCTATAACCGTGCAAGGTAATTTGAAGCCACTTTTTGAATTTTATGATAAGTTTGATTATGTCGGTAAGAGGATACTTGAATAAGTCATTGTTAAGTATTTGAATACATTCAATACGGCTCTTGTTGAAATAATGTTTGAGATACCTAAAAGTTTGTACGACCTTTTAGAAATGAGAAGATTTAATGCTAAGGTTGAGGATGAAAGATTAAGAGAGCATGTGTTGATCAGTATATGCCATGTGATATCTATAGAGGAAATGAATAAAATAGTCAAGGAAGATAAAAAGGAGTTTAGGAGCAAAACCAAAATAAATAAGCTAATGATTTGGCAAATTGAGGAAGTTGTTAAAGAAACATAGAAGATATTGAAGTCAATTTTGGATAAGAATAAATTTATGTTATCACAGAAGAAGCTCATGGTGGTGATGATTCATTTGTTTCGGATGTACAAGAAATGCACTCAAAAGTTGAACAGGTTGAAGTGAATGTTTCTCCTATTCTGGAAGGAAGAGTTGAATAAAGGTGGTAAAGTGTCAGTGAAAAGAAGATAGAGTTGAGGATACTTAGAAACCTTTGGATCAATCAAATGTAGAAACATAAAAGACATCTGTAGAGACGGAAGCTCCAACAAAAGAAGTAGAAAAGGTGATAGAACAAAAGAAGATTGAGACCAAAGAAACTGTAATTGAAGCAAGAGACACTGCACGGGCAGTGAAGGAGTTTTTAGAGAAGGACAAATAAGAATTCGATGATCCTGAATTAACTCAAGGGCCTATCAATGTGGCCACTCTTTCTCCAATTCAAAAGTTGAAGCTAGCATCATTTTCTCAGGCCAAGGAAAGAGAAGAGATTCTAAAATCTCATATAGAAGACAATGAGCTACTTGGTCTTGCATCCAGTGTCTTGGAGAAGATAATTCCCATATTTGTCAAAGACACATCTAATTCTCGCTCTGGTCAATTGAAGAGCTTAATTGATTCTATAAGTACTCACTTTGATTCTTTAAAAAAATCAGCAGAAGTTAGGGTTCGGAATGAGTTTGATGTTAAAAGATTTAGTAAGTTGAACAAGATGATTGCTAATAATAGGATTATGATATATACTTATGTAAAGAGTATTCAAAATGCCTTATTTGAAGGAGGCAGTATCTACAAATCTTGTTTATCATTTTCTAAATTGTTGAAGATATTGAGAAGCAGTTGGTATGTATTTCTCAATCATTTGATCCCTTGACTGTATCCATGGACAGTCAAGAAAGTCGGGTTGTGTGTTTGCTTGACAAAATCGGGAGTTTGGGGCAAGAAAAAGATAGAATTGTTGCTAGAGTGTGCGAGTTTTAGGGTCTCATTGCTCCCAAATAGTGTAAGTGCCTTAACAGAAGCTCAAGATGCCATGGTCACCAGTGATCCCATAGATCTTTAGATGGCAAAAATGCATGCATTTCTCTTTTATGGACAAATCTCATTTTTGGAAGGCCTAAAGAAAGGTTGGTACAAAGATCTAGCACTGGTAAATAGCATTTATGCTAATGTATTTAAGTTCATGTAAGATAGGAATGTCTATTTGTTCATATGTTGTTGTATAGAGTTTTGTATGAATTTTTGGTATGTGGATCCCTTCCTTTTCCATTGATGTCAAAGGGGGAGTGTAGAGTAGTGAAAAATAAAATATCTATCTTAGGGGGAGTTTTGGAACTTTCATGTGTATGTACATAAGGTTTGGGAGTTGATTCTGACACTTAGTCATTTTTCACCAAGTGTTGTCATCAATGCCAAAGGGGGAGATTGTTGGCAAGAGACACTTCACAGTTGGTCAGGTGTTGTTATTTATGGCAACAAAAGTCACTTCACCTTTCCACATTGCTGCATTTGCTCATACTGTAAGTCAGATTGTAAAATTGTCTAAGTACTAGGTTAGCTGGAACAAGGCATCTGACTATGTATGGTATTTTGGTCTGGATTTATTTTTTGTTATACATCTTGTCTTGCGAATCTAAGGGAAGGTAGATGGATGTCTGGAACACCCTATTCCAGAGTTTTGGTCGTCGGTGATGATTGGTGTGCAAGGTACAATCTTTTGAGTACCGGGTCCTAGTCTGCCAGTAAAGAACAAGCCTACTTGTGTAGTTGATCTTTGTGTGGATTTGATGGAGCGGTTTGGGTGATTGTTTTTATGGTCCAAGTGTTTTGTCTAACAGTTTTGGTAATGTGCAATCAATTATTTTGGTTTGTATTAGTATTTGTGTTTAGATTTTGCTGACAGTTTGTACACGTTTCAATAAAGTGTTAAGTTTTCTTGAGCTGACAAGCAGTTGATCCAATCTCTTGTTGCAGATATATGGTTAGTTTTTTTTATCATTTTGGTGAGGCGAAAGGATTTAGTGATTGATTATGTGTAGTTTCATGTGCGCATGATAGAGATTTGTGCTTCAGATCGTAGCAACACAATGAAACAAGGAAGGATAAGATAAAGTGGGTAAAGTGTGCATAATGTACTTAACCAAAATTATAGTTAGGCATTTGTAGATGTTGCTCTTCAGCTCAAACACTCCAATGATCTTTTGTAATTGATTTGTAGGCAGTGAGCCTCTCTTTTGAACAATGAGCCTCTCTCTTGAATAGTGAGCTTTGGTCAGTGATCCTGAATGCATGTACATTCCCCGTTGTAATACTTCTAACATAGTACCTATATTGTGGATTCATCTCCACCGTATTTTTTCCCTTAACCGGGTTTCCACGTACAAAATCTTTGTGTTGCTATGTTGTGGTTGTTTGTTTTATGTTATTGCATCTTTCTTTTGATTAAATGTATTAAGTAGTTGAAAGAACAGAATAATAATAAAGATTGCAAAACATTGATTCACACCCCCCCCCCCTCTTAGTGTTCCTTAACATTGACAAATTAATTCTACACATTGTCAACTTTCATATTCTACATTTGTAATTGTGATCTTTCCTACCAAATTCAACCATTTGACTTTCCAAGAAGCAACTCGGTTTTGTATTTGAGCCAAAAATTTGATCCAAAAAATAGATTTATTTGAACCTGAGAAGAATAGTAACCCTAAATATTGACTTGGTAAAAAATCATGCTTGAAATTCAAGTACATGAGACAATTTGGTCTTATATTGGAGAAGGGGTGTTGAGAAAGAATATACTATTGCAAGTGGGTTGTTATAATTAAAGATGAGGCTAATTACAAAATAAATAAAAAATATTAAAACATATTCATTTTAAATGTGTGTGTGTGTGTGTGTGTGTGTGTGTGTTTCATTAGAGGGCATAATTCTCTCCAAAAGGGTATAATTTATTTTTTGGAAATAATAGAAAAAAAATATAAAAATGGTGATGCTAAATGGAAACTATCAAATTTTGATAAGTTTGACTTTAAAACGTTATTATGAGAAAAATATTCATCATTTTTTTCCCCATGCACTAGATATTGAAGTTATCTATTTATAAAAAAAAAGGAGAAAGCATCTTTATTGATATTTCTTTTGCGACACTAAATAGACCTTAGTTTTTCTGAAATTTTTAACAATTCAAAATTTTCTCTTAAATTTACAAAAAAAAAACATGTTCAATGTTGTTTTCATTTTTTAAAATGGTGAGATTAAACTTCATCAATATTTCTACATTTCATTAAATTACATAATTTTCAAATTCAAAATATAAAGGCAACTGATATGTAGTCAAAGTTGACAATTTTTTGTTATTTTGGTCATTTCCTTTATAAAAGTGTGACACAGGTTTGTACTTTTACCCTTCTTTGTCCATTCTAATGGGTATACAATGCAAAAAAGTCATTCATCTACTTTAGTAACATAATATGTTACATCATTTTGTGTTGTTTGATTAAGTACATTACTTATGGGAAACAAGATTTTAATGAAAGGATCCATGTGGATGAAACTACAATGGAATATCCAAGTATTTTAAGGATAAAATTGGTGTTAGAGTGGGGTTTTCCTTGCATATTGTAAAGTGGTGAAAATTTAGGGTTTCACCCAATGATATAGTAAAACACCTATTCTTTTATATTAGGGATCAATTATATTAAAGAGGGGTGAATCAATAGATCTAGCCTCAAATCAATAAAGATAGAGTTGATAATTATAATTAGATTCATTTGTTGGAGTTTGAATCTCTCTTTTAATTTGAATTGTGAAAAGGTTGAAATTAGGGTAAATATGTTGATATTGAAGAGATTATGCATAAATAGTGAGCTGCAGTTGCCAAATGAAGCCTTGAACCTGGATATGAGCAATATGTGAATGTTTAGACCTATTCCTAGATGATCGAACTAAATTGTTAGGACCAAATTGTTGGTTGCTCTAGTCCTCTGCACTTTATTCCATCCAAAGGGGAACATGTTCATCTATGTGAATTATGTTGATCCTAAAAGTTATAGCTCTGCACTAGTGTTCCTGCACATAGTAGAGAAGGGAAAATGGTTGGGAATAAGGTTTTGCCTAAGTTAAACCCCACTTTAGGAATTAACCTTGAATGAATAAGTGCAAATACTAAAATAAATGTTGGAAGGATATACATGATAGATCTACAATTATTGATGATGATGCTTTACTTCTTGAATTTAATCACATATATTGTATGAAATGACATAAACATGACAAAAACCTAATCACACACACATGCTTACATATGAATGAAGTAATCTTTCTCCACAATGGTTGAATGAAGGATATGTAGCCTTGAAGATCTCTGAAAATGTTTGATAATGAATGCTTCATGGATGCAAGGAATTGATTGCTTGATTGATTGAATGAACAAATATATAGAATTAGGTTGAACAAATGTATTTATATAGAGGTATATAGGTCATTTATCTATTAGGTCGACCTCCAACGGTCATGCGAAGCCACAAAATTGAATTCCCACCAGACAGATAGGGCCCTTCCCCCATTTTAAAATAGGGCCCAACTAAGAGGGACTAGGGTGGGGATCTCTTGTCCTAGGACTAGGGCATGGATTCCCCAGTCCTTCTCAGTTAGGGACCATAATTAAGCCCCATGGAGAAGGAAACCCCTCCAAGAAATCAATTAGTGGGTCTACATGGCATCAAAATTAGAGATTGAGCACAAATAGGACCTAAATAGGAGATGAGGATTGGACACGGTAAAGTAGGGGCACAAACATGAGGTGTAAATTGGCTCGGTGACAATTTACTATGCTACATTTATCCCCCATTATAATGGGAGTATGAGCCTATGCAAATACTCGTGGTAAAGTAGACAAAAGAGATGAAACAAAGGAGCAGCTCAGAGCATAATCATAAGGGGTATAAGACATCACTAGTATCGAGAAACCAAGCCACCAAGCTTAGGATCTTAACTCACTCAATTGCATGCAATGACACACAAAACAAGATAAAAATAAAAAGGAAAACAAAGACAAAAAGGCAAAAGACACTCACAAAAAGCTAAAAACCTAAATAAGACCTCAAGTCAACTAGTCGAAGAGACCTAAATTTTATTTCCCACCAGAGAGATAGGGCCCATCTCCCACTTCAAAATAGGGCCTAATCAAGGGGGACTAGGGCACTGGGTGCTCTAGTCCTAGGACTAGGGCGCTAGTGCCCTAGTCCTCCTTAGTCAGGGACCATGGTTTAGCCTCAGGGAGAAGGATATCCCTCTAGGAAATCAATTGGTAGAGTACATGGCACCATAATTGGAGTTAAGGCACTGAATGGACCCAGATAGGTAATGAGGGGAAGACACGTTAAATTAAGGGCACAAAAATGAGGTGTAAATTGATCTGGTGACAATTTATGATGTTATGTATTTAGCCCCCACTTTAACAAGACTATGAGTGTATGCGAATACTCACGGTAAAGTAGATGAAAGAGATGAAAGCAAAGTATTTAGGAGCATAATCACAAGGAGTGTAAGACATCACTAATTTTGAAGAACCAAGCCCCCAATCTTAGGATCTTAACTCACTCAAACACATGCAAGGGCACACAATACAAGACAAAAACAAAAAGACAAACAAATACAAGGCAAAAGACACAACGCACAAAAGCTAAAAACCAAAACAAGGCCTCAAGTCAACTAGCTGAAGAGACCTTGATATCAAAATGTCTCAACTACTAATATCATTCTTGAAAAATGCTATCTCAAGAATACGAACTTACTCACATAAAAGAGCATGAGCCCACATCATCCATGAAATAAAAATAGCAAAGCTATGAGCTCATGAGAAGAAAGAGAGAAAACATGAATACACATTCTAGATGTGTTTTTATAGGTGATCCATGAAAAGAATAAGAGAGGACATGGATACACATTCTAGATGTGCTTTTCTAGGTGATCCATGTTGGGGAGGAGAGTAGGAATAGTCTAGCTATTTTTTTCTAGTTCCACTCTTCCTTGTGCATGTGTGCAAGTTATGTCTAGTTTCAAGTGTTAAGCATCTTGTATAAGATTTTGTTTTCTCTAGTTTCGAGCATGCAACAACCTATATAATACATGAAATGAAAATGAAAATGTTTCTGGTATTGAGAACATCTCATATAAGAGTTTTTTTTCTCTAGTTTCGAGAATGTATAACCCATTTTAAGACAAATATATTCCGGGTTTTGAGGATATCCCATGTAAGAGTTTGTTTTCTTTGGTTTCGGGAATGTGCACCTCATTTAAGACATATATCAATGTTGTGTTTGGTTTCAGGCATGAAGCATCTCATGTAAGATTTTATTTTCTTTGGTTTTGAGAATGAGTACCTCGTTTAAGACATGCAAAATATAGTATACAAAGAGGGCGATATGTATGTCCCCCTTAAGATGTCAAAATAGCCCTATGTTGATGTCTTAAAAAAGATAGAAACAAGGTTACCCACCCTTCAATACCAAGGAGATATCCTTTAGGCAACAATGTTCATAAATCCAAGCTAAAGAGGCAATACTCTTACAAGAAAGGATAAGATAGTTGAAAAAGAGATAACCTGCAACAAGTGTAAAAAAGGATCCTCAAAGAAGAAGAGATATTTTCCTTTATCAATCATTTATCTTTATCAATTGTCCTTGTCATTTTAATCATTATGATCGATCTTGAGAATTGATTTTTAATCAGTTTTAGTTAATTTGTCAATCATTATATCAATCAATCAATTCAATCATTAAATCCTTATCCCGATCATGTTAGTTGTTTCATGACATCATCTTGACTTATGTCTCTCTCCTAGGGTTAAATATTTTTTTAATTATTAATCCCTTACTAGCATCTCTCTTTAAGTTAAATGAATTCATTTAATTTATCCTAGGTCTTGTGTCACAATTAAATATTTTATTTTTAATTGGCTAATTTCCCTTTTGTGGGATAATTAATAAATGAAAAGTTATTAATTATTCTCACATTTCTCTCCCTAAATTTTCTTCGAATTTTGTCATTATTTGTCATCCCTAATTTTGTGCTTCCCATTTCCTATAATTTCTCCCCCCATTTTCTCCACTAGTTCCTCAAATCAACAAGTTACAATTGCTCCCAATTTGTCATAATTATGAATCTAGAATTTCTATTCAATTTGTCATAATAATGTCATATCAATTTTCTATTTTCGAATCATTCATGCCTTTGTCACATTCCTTGATTTTATCATGTCATTTTGATGAATAATTTATCTATAAATGGAGCTCATTTTTCAATGTATACGATCCTGATTTCAATAACTATATGCTGCTATTTTGTCTTCAAAATAATACTTTGAATCTTCTCACCTAGCCTTGCTTTCAATACACTTTCAATAGTGTTGAGAGCCATATTTCCATTTGATTAGAGAAGCAAGAAGGCAATGGAGGGGATCATTTCGAGTGTATGAAGGATGGTTTGCATTTGCTTTCATTATTTCCTTGTTTATGCTTAGTTTTGTACCTTCATTGATGTGGGATTTATGGATTTCATTGAATGCCTAACTTTTCCTCTCACATTTTGCAAATTTAACATGGTTTCATGTGTCTTGATTTGATCCATATTTAATTTTGACAGGTTATAACATGGTTTATTCGTCTTATCTATGCACCACATTATTGCAAATTTAAAATGGTTTACATGCACTATCTAGCACCACATTATTGTAGATTTAAAATGGTTTAAATGCCTTGTCTATGCACCACAGCATTGCAGATTTAAAATGGTTTTGTGCAGATTTTAAAAAGTTTAAAGAAAAACAAGTTGGTTTTTGGTTTTTGGTTTTAGATTGGATTGTTTTTTAGTTTTAAATTTAGTTGTAGTTTTTTTTATTTAGTTTTTTTTTTAATTAGTTTCTAATTTGGTTTTTTTTAAATTAGTTTTTAGATTAGTTTCTAATTTAGTTTTTAGATTAGTTTCTAATTTAGTTTTTTAATTAGTTTTTTTGATTATTTTCTAATTTAGTTTTTCTTAAATTAGTTTTAGACTAGTTTAGTTTTTAATCTTTAATTTAATTTAGTTTTAGTTTTTAATTTATTTATTTATAATAACTTTGATAGTTTTTTTATTTTTCAAATACTTTTTTGATTTAGGACTAATCTTTGCAGACTAACAATTTGTGCAGGCTATCCTCGTTTATTGAAGATCATTTGATTAAACTACTAACATTTGGTTGTAGGATGTGTCAAAGCCAAATTTTGAAACAAAATGTTTTGTGTTTTCATAGATAGATAACACTTCAATTGAAGTTTTAAAAAGAACTTTTGTTTTTTGTGTTTGGCACACTTGTGCATGTATTGAGTGGACCTACTGCTAACACACACTATCCTCTCCCTTGGCTTTCATGGTCCTGGGTGCAAGAGAAAAGTGTTAGCAATGCTCATTTTTTCTTATCTTAGAAGGGCATGCCTCCAATTTGTGAGAGGGAATGACCCAAGCAGTACTTCTTCATCTCACTATATAAATTAAAAAGTCAAGTGAAAATCACAACTCTTTGGTGATGTGCATTTACACCAACAGCTCCCTCAATATCCACATTTATGTGAGATACGTAAAAATATTTTAATGAGGATTGGGACAAGCTCTTAAGTGAGTCACCATTGTATGGGTAGAGACTAGGTTCTATTGGAGTTCCCCCGTCATGAACCAATGTTTTAGTTGCCAAAAACCTTCTACTTTCTTGACTCAAGAATTGTGATACGTGCATTCCGAAGAAACCCCTCATGTACTCTTCAATTTGAGGTAGAATTGTTTTTGAGATATTTGGGTCTTTATAAATTTGAAGCTTGGTATACCTGAGAAGTGAGTGTCGAGCAAGGGGGAGCTAGTGCTACCAAAATTTTAGCTATCTAGTTGAAAGTGGTATTCTGGGCAAGGGTATTCAACAAGTATTGTCTTGGCCAAACTTCTAGGTTGTAAATGAATGTGTTCTTATTTTTTGGAAAAATCAAATAGCCATTATGTCTTCTATGTTTGAGGACATATCAAAACATCATTTCAAAATAAATATTGATATCAAATCAAAGATCATAAAGGTCACAAACAATAACTTGGTCACAAACATTTAACAAGGTCTTCAAAATCAAACTTGTCTCAAACATCAAAGTTGTCATCCAAAGATTTGAAAAGGTTTTCAACAACATGGCTTATCAAACATTTGGACTCCTTGATTTCAACGTTCATGTCATTTTAGGATAGGTTTTACATTGTCCAAAATTAGGTCTTATAACATACTCATTACCTTTCTTAGTAATCCATTGCATTATCATTATCCCTTTTGCATCTAGGTCTCAAAGTCATTTCCTAGGTCTTGGTCATTCATACCCTTGCATTGTCTTCATTATTGCAAAATTAGGTCTTGGATTAGATTGGATTATCCATATCAGAAATCATTTATCCTCATTAATTTACTCTTATCATTGCATGGTTCTAAAAACCTTAGTCTTGTCTTAGGTTGATTTCTCATATCATATCCTTGCACTATCCTTGGTTCATATCACCCACTTGCATTTAGTCTCCAAAATTTGATTTGTCAAACTTCAAAATCAAATCTTTAGATCATACCCTAAGTTATTGTTATAATGTCTTGACCTTGTCCAAAAATTTGTTCTTTTATCAACACTATCACATCAAACCTAGCTTATGTTGGCAATTGGCATTATAACAAACAAGGAGAGATTGCTGGCATTTCAATAAGGATATTGAGAAGGTTGTTGATGATTATGGATATAACTGATTAAGGATGTTTACTGTCTTAATATTATTATTTTGTCATTGTTGTCAAGAAATTGATTTTCTAATTCAGTATGATGTTGCCATATCTTGAGAAGTATGATTTGATGAGTATAAAGATGTCGGTAAAAGACATAGAAAGAATATGATGAATAAGGGGAGAAATAAGTTATTCAATGGGCAACTATTACCGAGTTAGAAAATGATGAGATCATGATGATTAGATTGTTTTGATATCCTTCATATGTTATTGATTGAAAGGTTAATACTATACTATGTTACCGAGCAAAGAACCTAGTCGGTAAAACTTAAGGAACCTAGTCGGTAAACCCTAAGGTTATTGCTATCGGTTAATGAAGACAGAATGTCTACCGAGTGAAGTTTAGTATTTATCGAGTTGCAACTGAGTAATAACATAATGCATTAAATGATTACATGCATTATTTAATGAAGGAAGTTGATGAGCTGGCTATGATTAAATGATTGGTATGCCGTGAATGAAGTTTGTTAAAGAATCTATGGCAAAGGAAAATCGGCAAGAAGATCTACAACTTAGATTGAACCGCAATACCCTAGCACAAGTTCCAAGAAATATATGCAAGTTCCAAGACGGGGTAAAACATTTTTAGATCGAAGGATACATTGAACCTAGACAAAGTTTGAAGATCTGATGGCTATGATTGATCATGGGAAATGTGATCAAGGAGATTAAGCGGTTGGCTAATTGTTTATAAATAGGGAACTGTTGATAAACAATGTATGCGGGCAAGTGTATGCATAGGGATGCTACATAGTGATTACCAAGCACAAAAGCTTGAAGACCTGTTTTGAATAATAGAGTATAGAGCCTAGCAGATGGACAAGATTAGTTCTGTGTCTATATTGTATTGAGAAAATAAGAATCTGCTTTAGCATTTTAGATTTGAAGTTGCAGATAGATTTTTCTTACTTTTATTTAGTGAAGTGATAGAAAATCTCTTAACCGAGTGGACTTAACAGTCTTATTTGTAAAACCCTCTAGCAAGGTGACATTCTGATTGAGTGTTTGAAATCCTTTAACAAGGTCACTTCTAACAAGGTGAAGATCCTAACAGATCTGAGGGAAATCCCTTAACCGGGTCACATCTAGCAATGTGTTTGTAATCTTTAACAAGATTTGCTTTTAACCGAGCATACTCTAGAAGAGTATATTTCTTAGTGGGTCTGAAATCCCACAGTGGTTTTTCCCTATTTGGGTTTCCACGTTAAATCTAGTGTTATGAATGTTATGATGTTTATATGCTTTTGAGTTTGCATGTTTAGCAGTATTGGTTATATTATTGAAGTATATGCTACCGAGGTTGAATCTGATGTTTTTATGGAAGATTAAGTTTGTATGATTCACCCCTCCCCCTCATCTTATTAGCTTGGCATCTGTACTTATCTTTAAGTATATGAACTATCAATTGGTATCAGAGCTTTGGACTCTGGAAGAAAAAGTTTAAAGGTAGTTGAGGAAAAGATCCAAAGATGTATAAGAGGGATGCACCGAAGCTGAACAAGTCAAGTTTCTCTACATGGCAAAAAAGGATGAAGCTGCACCTATCAGGAGTTGGAGAATATGTTGTATATTATCTGGAGAATGATTTCATCACACTGAGCACCTATAATGATTTCATCACACTGAGCACCTATAATGATTTCATCACACTGAGCACCTATCCATTGACTATGGAAGAGATAAAAGCAAAGCAAGAACATATTCAAGCAATGATTGAAATAACATCTGCATTGACCGATTCAGAGTTTAATGATCTAGAAGGCTGTAATGATGCAAAGGCTATGTGGGATAAGCTCATATCAGTATATGGTGGAGATGAACATGTTCAAAGAGAAAAAGTGGATAGTCTAAGAGGACAAATTGAATCTATGAGGATGAATGAAGGTGAGAACATAACCTAGTATAGTACAAGACTAAAGGAGATTGTCAATCAAATCAAAGGAGCAGGTGGAACTATTGAAGAAAAGGATATAACAAGTAAGTTGTTAAGAACCCTTCTAAGGCTTATGCAATCCGAGTCTCTACAATCAATGAATTAAGGTCTGTACCTAATATGCCAATTTCTTTAGATGCTACTATTGGAAAGCTACATGCATTTGAGTTAAGTAACTTTGATAACAGTGGGTCATCGGTAAATAAAGTTGAATCTGCATTTAGTTCTTTTCATATTGGTGAATCTAATGATTACAATGATAGAAAGTAAGTACACTAAAGGGGATCACAGTGGAGCAAGTGAAAGATTTCGCAAGAGCATGGAGGAAGTACACAAACTATATGAGGAAATCAGAAAGCAAGAAGAGATTGAAGCACTATTAGCCAGAAGGTTACCGAGAGGCAAAGGTAAGTATAAAGGAAAACTACCTTTGAAATGTTTCAATTGTGATAAGATAGGACATATGGCTTCTAACTATCCTAACAAAGACTCTACTGAAAAGAGAGATTACCGAGATGATAGACAGAAAGATAATCATTACAGAGGACATCGAGACTTCAGAAGAAGAGATAGAAAGTCATGCTTAATAGCCGATGAGGAATCCAATGATGATAAATTAGATGAAACTGATACAGAGGAAGTAGTTTATGTGGCTATCAAAGATGGATCAGATGAAGAAAGGTATGAAGAAAAAGCCCTTATATCTCACATAAATACTAATGGATCATAAATAGTGGATGCTCACATCACATGACAAGTGATAAACACAAGTTTGTTATGTTAGAAGACTATGATGGAGGCTATGAAAGATTTGGTAATGATGCACCATGTCTGGTAAGAGGTAAAGGATCCATAACACTTCTTGATAATGCAAGATGCAATGATGTTTATTGGGTTGAAGGTTTGAAATACAATTTGTTGAGTGTAGCACAACTAAACAATATAGGATACTGAATACAATTTCAGAAAGGAATTGTCAAAGTTCATGACAAGCATGGAAAGTTAGCTGCTACTGGGACACAAACAAAAGGTAACACATTTCACCTTGACTCAACTCGGAATAAATGTTTGTATGCAAAGATAGATGATACTTGGTTATGGCATAAAAGGTTTTGTCATGTAAATTTTGATAATCTGATCAAAATAAGCAAGAAGCAGCGAGTAAGAGGTCTACTGAGTCTTGAAAAACCTAAGAATGCTATGTGTCGAGGATTCCAGATGGGTAAAATGACAAGATCAAGCTTTGCAAGTAAGTCTTACACTTCTAAGGGAATTTTAGATCTTGTGTACACTGATCATTGTGGTCCTCTGAAAGTTCAAAGTTATTATGGTGATAAATATTTCATATTATTTGTGGATGATTACTCAAGGATGATGTTAGTAATGTTTTTAAAAGAAAAATCAGAATCTTTTCAAATGTTTAAATGGTACAAGGCAAGAGTTGAAAATGAAACAGGAAGACAACTGAAATATCTTAGATCAGATAGAGGAGGAGAGTTCACATTTGATGAGTTCAACTTATTCTGCAATAATCATGGTATAAAAAGGCAGGTCTCTGCACCGAGAACTCCACAACAAAATGGAATTGCTGAGAGAAGAAACAGATCTATTGTGGATTGTGCTAGAACCCTGATGATTGAAAAGAAAGTGCCACAAACATTTTGGAGAGAAGCAATAAGCACTGTAGTTTACACCCTGAACCAAGTACAACTAAAGAAAGGTACTTTGAAGACACCATATGAAATATGGTATGATAAGAAACCTAATGTAAGTTATTTTAAAATCTTTGGAAGTAAATGCTATGTACACAAGGATGATAGAAATGGCAAGTTTGATCAGAAAAGTGAAGAAGGAACATTTCTTGGTTATTCTTCTAGAAGTAAAGCATTTAAATATCTGATCAAATCATCTAACAAAATAGTAGAAAGTGCAAATGTGAAAATTGATGAATTTGCAGAAAGAAATGATGAAGGAAACTCCAAAGAACCAGAAGATTATGATAAATTTGTCTATGTTCAACCGACAAGTCCTACCCAGAAAACTACAGAAGGAAATGAAGAGAATATCTAGTTACCGAGTGATGAAGAAGATCATACAGAGCCTACCGAGCCTGTATTAGCCAAATATGTCAAAAGACATCATGCACCAAGTCAGATTATAGGAGATGAGGATGATCCAGTGATGACAAGGAACAAACTGAGACAGAACACATGTCTGATATCTGAATTTGAACTGAGAATAGTGAAAGAGGCATTTAACAGTGAAGATTGGATAAATGCTATGACAAAAGAGATTGGTCATCAAGAAAAATGACACATGGACACTGGTCCCAAGACCGAAGGACAAAAATGTAATCGGTACAAAGTGGATTTTCAGAAACAAGTTGAATGAAAAAGGAGAGGTCATTCGAAATAAAGCAAGACTAGTTTGCAAAGGTTATGCCCAAGAAGAAGGAATTGATTATGGTGAGACTTTTGCACCTGTGGCAAGACTTGAAGGAGTAAGAACATTGTTGGCATATGCTACTTACAATAATTTCAAGGTATATCAAATGGATGTCAAATCTGCATTTCTGAATAGAATATTAGAAGAAGAAGTTTTTATTGAACAACCTGAAGGATTTGCTGAAGACAATAATAAAGATCAGGTATGTAAATTGAACAAAGCTTTATATGGTCTGAAACAAGCACCTAGAGCATGGTATGAAAGATTGCACTCTTATTTAATCAAGATTGGTTTTATAAGAACAAGTGAAAACAACAATATTTACATGAAGAATGATGAAAATGGAATACTGATCTCAGCCATATTTGTTGATGATATTATATTTTGTGGGAATGACTCTTTATGTAAGAACTTTGGAAATGAAATGAGCAAAGAATTTGAGATGTCATTAATTGGTGAGATAAAGTATTTTATAGGTTTACAAATACTGCAAATAAAAGATGAGATTTTCGTTACTCAATCCAAGTACATAAAGGAAATCTTGAAGAAATTTGGAATGGAGGATTTGAAACCAGTAAGTACTCCTATGACTACCAGCTGTAAATTATCAAAGAATGATGAATCTGCATCTGTTGATGAGACACTTTACCGATCCATGATTGGAAAGCTACAATATGTTGTTCACAGCAGGCCAGACATAGCACATGCAGTAGGTATAGTTGCAAGATTCTCTGCAGATCCTAAGGAAACACACATGACAACAATCAAGAGAATTTTTAGATACTTGAAAGGCACTAAGGATTATGGCTTAGTATACCAGAAAAGAAATGATTTTGATTTAAAAGTTTATACTGATGCTGATTGGGAAGGCAACATTGATGACAGAAAAAGCACAAGTGGAGGAACTTTCTTTTTAGGAGAAAGACTAGTGAGTTGGCTTAGCAAGAAACAAGGATGTGTTTCATAGTCAACAACAGAAGCTGAATACGTTGCTACAACATTGAATTATACCAACATAGCATGGATCAAACAACTATTGGAAGGTATAAATGAGAAAGTTACCTAGCCAGTAACTATATTCTGTGACAATACTAGTGCCACTAACATTTCAAAGAATCCTGTTATGCACTCTAAGACAAAGCACATCTCTATCAAATATCATTATCTTAGAGAAGAAGCTCAAGAGAAGAAAGTGGTGTTGGAGTATGTTAGCACAAAGGAACAAATAGCAGATATCTTCACCAAGCCACTGCCAAGGGACACTTTTGAGTATCTCAGAAGTAAGTTAGGGGTCCTACCCCTATCTTCTACTCACTAACCGAGTTCGGTGAAAGCATCAATTCAATGACTCTACAGAATATCTTTTTAGGAGTTGATGCGGATTTACACACTTTAGGATATTTTCTAAAGGTGTGCAGGAAACAATACATGGAACAGGAATTGAAGACATAAATGCTCTGACCGAGACTAAGTTGACACATAACAGTAGGAAATCACTTCAAAGAAGAAGAAATTATGTTTTAAGTTCTTTACTTTTTGGCATTGTTGTCAAAGGGGGAGAAGACAGAAGAAAAGAGGAGAAGTCTAATGTATGGGGGAGAATTCTGATGACAGGGGGAGAGCATTTCAGCATTTCATAATCTCACAACAATCTGAATCAATTAGGTCAAATCATTTGGTTTTGCCATCAATGCCAAAGGGGGAGATTGTTGGCATTTGGCATTATAACAGACAAGGAGAGATTGTTGGCATTTCAATAAGGATATTGAGAAGGTTGTTGATGATTATGGATATAACTGATTAAGGATGTTTATTGTCTTAATATTATTATTTTGTCATTGATGTCAAGAAATTGATTTTCTAATTCAGTATGATGTTGCCATATCTTGAGAAGTATGATTTGATGAGTATAAAGATGTCGGTAAAAGACACAGAAAGAATATGATGAATAAGGGGAGAAATAAGTTATTCAATGGGCAACTATTACCGAGTTAGACAATGATGAGATCATGATGATTAGATTGTTTTGATATCCTACATATTTTATTGATTGAAAGGTTAATACTATACTATGTTACCGAGCAAAGAACCTAGTCGGTAAAACTTAAGGAACCTAGTCGGTAAACCCTAAGGTTATCGCTATCGGTTAATGAAGGTAGAATGTCTAACGAGTTGCAACCGAGTAATAACATAATGGATTAAATGATTACATGCATTATTTAATTAAGGAAGCTGATGAGCTGGCTATGATTAAATGATTGGTATGTCGTGAATGAAGTTTGTTAAAGAATCTATGGCAAAGGAAAATTGGCAAGAAGATCTATAGCTTAGATTGAACCGCAATACCCTAGCACAAGTTCCAAGAAATATATACAAGTTCCAAGATGAGGTAAAACATTTTCAGATCGAAGGATACATTGAACTTGGACAAAGTTTGAAGATCTGATGGCTATGATTGATCATGGGAAATGTGATCAAGGAGATTAAGCGGTTGGCTAATTGTTTATAAATAGGGAACTGTAGATAAACAATGTATGCGGGCAAGTGTATGCACAGGGATGCTACATAGTGATTACCGAGCACAGAAACTTGAAGACCTATTTTGAATAACAGAGTATAGAGCCCAGTAGATGGATAGGATTAGTTCTATGTCTATATTGTATTGAGCAAATAAGAATCTGCGTTAGCATTTTAGATGTGAAGTTGCAGATAAGTTTTTATTATTGTTATTTAGTGAAGTGACAGAAAATCTCTTAACTGAGTGGACTTAACAGTCTTATTTGTAAAACCCTCTAGCAAGGTGACATTCTGATTGAGTGTTTGAAATCCTTTAACAAGGTCACTTCTAACAAGGTGAAGATCCTAACAGATCTGAGGGAAATCCCTTAACTGGGTCACATCTAGCAATGTGTTTGTAATCTTTAATAGGATTTGCTTTTAACCGAGCATACTCTAGAAGAGTATATTTCTTAGTGGGTCCGAAATCCCACAGTGGCTTTTCCCTATTTGGGTTTCCACATTAAATCTGGTGTTATGAGTGTTATGATGTTTATATGCTTTTGATTTTGCATGTTTAGCAGTATTGGTTATATTACTGAAGTATATATTACCGAGGTTGAATCTGATGTTTTTATGGAAAATTAAGTTTGTATGATTCACCCCCCCCTCTCATCTTATTAGCTTGGCATCTGTACTTATCTTTAAGTATCAGAACTATCAGCTTAGTATCCAAGAAATAGTTAAGACGTTGTCCTTTTGTCCTATCATTTTGTTCTTTGTCAATTAAGGTCTTGACTTCATTTCAATTTTTAAAGGTTACATATTTAGGTTTGCATTCCTAAAAGTTTTCCAAATCTTCAAAAAAAAAAAACAGAGCTTGCATTATCATTCTTTAGGATTGCATCTTAAATTGTCAAAAACAAAAAAAAAACATAGATTGCATTCTTGTCCTAGATAGCATTATCATATTATAATATTGCGCTTAGTTGCATCTCATTGTCATCCCAAAACTTAAAAGTCCAAAAACATAAGTTGCATCTTTACTTTTAGGTTGCATTTATCATTCTCTTAGTTGCATTGCATCCTTAAAATACAAAAATCCCAAAAACACTACATAGTGACATGCTTGTTGAAATGAGATCCAAAGTTTCTTGGAGACAACAAGATTTGACATACCAACCCATGTTTATTCCAGTGGCTGATACCCAGTTGAGACAATAACAATTCAATATGACCCAACAACAAGGAAATACCATGCAACCATGTCTTAATCCAAATGTGGGTTCATTTATAAATACACAACCAAAATATAGGATGGTTCAATTAGGACCACCACCAAATTTTGAAACAATTTTCATACTGATGCAGAGGCATCCTGGAAAACCAATTACAACTCTAGGATAATGCTGATCCATCCATATTTTCATCATGAGAACAACTCATTAGAGGCATATTTCATCATAAATCAATCAATCAAGAAAATATAAACTTAATCTAGGTATCAAACTTGTCAACTTGTTGTCCCCTTGGATAGACTTGTACATAGAGGTCTATAACTCTCTAACCAAATAAAAAAACCTCAATCCTTTAAGTCAAACCCTGAATAATTGGATTAAAAACAACATATCCAAAAAATATCTACATCCAACGGTTCGATTAAAAGTTATGGCCGCTTCATTGAGACCAATTTTTGTTGTCCCCAAACAAAGCATGTGCATGTCTAGTCCACCTAGGGCATCAAATATATTTCAAAAAAACAAACCCAAATGATCCCAAACCAATTTCACATGAACCCTTTATGGATTTAATTTCATAATATGTAATCCATTAAATTTTCCAATGGTTTAATCATTATATAAAGACAAATCATTGCCTGCAACTCCATTGAAGATAGTTTAAAACTAGTTTTCACCAAAATCTTCATAACTTCCACAAATATAAACAAAAACGTCTCAGACCAAAAAGAAACAAAAGAGGATTCACATATCTTTCTAATAAATCTATTTATATGTTATAATTATTCCATATGAGTCCATACCATTCAATGCAACATGACTGTTCTCAGGAAACCTCAAATCTGCAATCAACAACTTTCACCAAAAATTCCATAACTTCTTCATTTCTAAAGATAATAACTCCAAACCAAAAGAAAAAACAAATTTAATTCACATATATAACTATTAATTATATATATACAAAAGTTTCTAGGCCATGCATGGTCATACAAGGCCTGAAACCAACATAAAAACTGGAAAGCCAATCAAAATAACAATAGTAGAATGTATCAAAATGTATCAAAATGTTCTCCTTTCTTCCCTTTCTTCCCTTTCTTATTTGGAATGACCATAAAATGCCTTTTTATAGACTCTTGGTCAGTTTTTACCTTACAACTACCTCTCATAACCAACTTTTAACCCCTTTTGCAACTTTTGTTGCATTTTTGCAACTTTGCTTGACAACATTTTGTTGTCAAGTTGACAACTTTTACACTTTTGCACAAATGACTTCATGGATTTATAAAAAACCTTCAATACATGTCCAAATGACCATTTAAGAATATTATACATACTTATTACCATTTCAAGGGTCATTTCACAATTTTTAACCCATTTGACCAATTAAGACCTTAACTAGGACAATTTGACAACTTTTTACAAATGGCTCTAATTAGCCTTACATATTGATTCACCATGACTTGAAATGAACATAAAAACTCAAATGTGATTGAATTTACTCATGAATTGTATTTTATCTTCTTGTAGCCTCTTAGTGCTTGGGTACTTCTGCACCACATACCTATGCAGTTGACCAAGATTTGGTAGTGTTCAACCTAGATTGCCCTAAAAAAAACTATCATTCAAAACTAAACCTCAAGTTTGTATCCAAAACATCAAAATCCTTGTTTGAACAAGACTAGTCCTAGCCCACATTTGGTTTGGTTAGAGAAAATTACGATGGAAGTTAAAGCCCTAATATCACTAGTCATAAGAGAATCAGACTCAAAATCAGAATCAAAATTGGAACTCTAATCATACCAACCTTCATTTTATTATGAGGGTAGATAAATATATCAACCTTCATATTTCAATCAAATCATTTCTCCTCCAATTCAATCAACATCAAAGTCATACCAACCTTCGTGTTCTTATGAGACTCAACCTTCACAAGTAGCTTATTCTTCCTACCAGTCCAACTTACACATGGATCAAAACTATCCAATCTTCGTGCTCCCATCATCCCACCTCAAACACAAAATTTTAAATTCACACATCCTTTCCACCAACCTCAACAAGCAAACATGTCAAACCAATTAACCAAGTCCAAAATCAAATCCCATTCAACCAAAGCCAAATTTAAAACATTTCAGACCAATTCAACCAAGTCCCAAATCAAATCCAATTCAACCAAAACCCAATCCAAAATCAAATCCCATTCAACCAAAACCAAATTTCAAACATGTCAGACCTATTCAACCAAGTCCAAAATCAAATACCATTCAACCAAAACCCAATCCAAAATAAAAAAGTAACACCAAACCAAAACCAAATCCCTTTCAAACAAATCCAAAATCAAAACCCAACCATGTCAAAACTTTGTAATGATTCAAATGCATCTCCAAAGAAATATATCTCTCTAAAACATCTCATAAATATTATCCAAGGCAATTCTTCCAAGAAAGATCAAAATCATGCATCGATGTCTAGTAATGCTTGTCCTCCCATCAAAATATTGTCCCTCAAGTAGCCTCTATTTTTTCCACCATTCGGTCACCCCCTAAAGTCTCATTAGAGAAAACTACACCATCTCCATCAAATGTAATATCCAATGATGAAACTTTCCAAAGGCTATCCATAATAGATCTCCATTCTAATCCAATTTATGATACAAGTCCCTACCATGCTTTATAAATGATAGACCTAGTGCCATCGTGTGCTTCGTTTCCGATCAAACCTATTTCAGAGGATCCAATGCTCAAAGTCCATCTCCCTCAAGTAAAAACATTGATCCCTTCCAATAATCCCCCACACATATTCAAAATCATACCCCATTTCAAGAGGATGATTCAAAGCATGAAGATCAAGATCAAGATACTAAGAATGAACAATCTCATTCATATGTTGACCAAAATCTCATTTTCTTTGATGATCCCACCATCCCAATCCATCCTATCCCAAATGGTCCCCTTCCATTTCATGAACAAAATATCCTTTTAAATCTCATTGACATTCCACTTTCTAAGAAAGATCAAGGTATCCTTTCCATCCTTTCCAATGATCCCACTGAAATTCAAGAGTAGAGCACCCTTAAAGTGGAATTTGATGATCCCCCCCCTTGTCAAGATCAAATTATCCCTCAAATTTCATATCCTCCACAAGATTATACCATTTCTTAATCTCCATGTCCAAATCCTCCATATCCACCACACGATCCTATCCTACCAAATAATCCCATCATTCCTCCTGACCCCCCTCAAGAGCCTATCATTCCTCTAGTCCCCCTCATGATCCCAATATGTATGCGCAAGTTGTTCATGAACCCCTACATGTTAAATGATTTCCTCCACTCAAAATGGAATCACATCTTTCTTCTAAAATTACAAGTATCCCATTGGGCAAAATATTTATCAGGGCAAAGGGGTTGACCTCCATAAGAAAGGTATTTTAGAAACCCTCAATATGAAAAGAAATCCTAATTTCCATGACCTTTCTTACATATCTCACTCTCAAGGTGTTGGTATCCTTGCTAAATCTCACATCCCTCCACCAAAATCAAAACATATGCCTTCCCCTTCATTTCTTCCATTCATCTTAGGTCCTTATATCCCTCCATCCCCTATTCAAGGTGAACAAAGGTACACATCTTCGGACACCTTCCATCCATTCAAAATGCCTTCACATAATTTCTATCCATCCATACATTCCATTCCCCCTCCAAGCAATTTGGATGCCAAGCATAAATTCCATAAGTCTAGCAATCCACATACAATCAAGGATCAACATGTCCAATCTAATCAACATGTAAAAACAAAGAAAAATATGATCCAAAAAGAAAAAGAAATATCCAAAAGCCCACAAAGGCCAATTGCTCAAAAAGAAAAGTCAAAATCTATATGGGTTCCTAAATCCCATGTGCAAGCAATGCATTCCAAGGAACCACAACAGTATGAAAATAAAAAACAATGTAGATTCCCAAGCGGCTCATAGAAGCATCAAAATTGGCATCCAAAATTTATATTCCTCCATTCAAACCTTTCTAATCTATTCTTCCATCACCTCATTCATCTATTTTTCTTATGTCCCAAAATTCCTAGCTATTCCTCCATCAATATCTCAATATCCAAAATCCATTTTTCCTCCATCACTCCACTACCCCTCAAGGTGTGTACCAATGTTGATCTTGCCCACATTCCCATCCATTCAAAAGAAAGTCTTCTTCAACTCCCTCCATTATCCAGTACCTCTTTTCCATCCTGTCATCCATCCTATCTAATAATTTGCCTAAATCCTTTTCATGTTTCATCTAATCATAGATTTCATCTTCCCTCTATTATCCTACCAATGCCTTTTAGCATAATTTTATAGCCATGGTCCATTATAGCACATGTTTTAAGGATACCATCCAAAAAAAAGCAAGACACTTTTAGAGTCCTTCATCTCTTATCTTTCAAAATGTCAAAATTATCAAATAAAAAAAAAGAACTTGAAAAAAATAGAAAAAAGAAAAATATTAAAATAAAAAATGTCACCTTAATGAAAACCTAGCACACAGGCGTCTTGCGTGACCAAAATAAAAAGAAAAAAAAAAGAAAGAAAGAAAAAAAAGTGAAGAAAAATAATTTGTCCACTAGTGAATACTTGACAAATAGGTGCCTTGGGCAAGTACCATGATGAAAAATTAGCAAACATGCATCATGTGTAGTCCTTCATCTCTTTGCATTCACACTTGGGGCACATTTCATTTACATGCTATTCCATCATATCCTATCGCATTGTCCATCATCTGTCATCCTCTATTATCCATTATCCATTATCCATATCCCTTATTTCACCTTTGATCTTGAAAAGGTTAGGGATTTTCTATGAGAATTATACATCTTATGAGCTTCACCTTGTCTATATCCCTTATCCTATTCATGTCCCTTATCCATTTTTTTATCTTGCTTATCCTATCCATATCCTATCACCGTCTATATACTCTTTTTCATACTTTGATCTTGACCCGACATAAGGACGTAAAATGAAAAATATGGTTTCAAAAACCTCTTGACATGTCCCTCGTGTCATGTCATTGTTTTACATTTTCATATCCATTCCCTCATCCCATCACATGATAGCACTTGGAAATTCAATCTGCTCTGTCTCCATAATAAATGCCCTCTATCTTCCCTCTATCCACCAACATTTCAACAATCTTATTTATCCATTCGTCATATTCCTTACCTTGCTAGACACTGGGGACAAATTAATGTGTAAGATCCTAAAAATCAAATAAAGTCCTAAAAATTCATAAAATTCAAATAATTTTCTAAAAAGCTTCATAAAAATCAAATAGAGTACTCAAAAAATTCATAAAAATCAAATAAAGTCCTTAAAAAATTCATAAAAATTCAAATAATGTCCTGAAATTATCATAAAACTTTGAAAAATATCCTGAAATAATCCAAAAACATTTGAAAAATGTCCTGAAATAATCCAAAAACATTAGAAAAATGTCTTGAAAAAAAATGCACAAAAAATCAAATATATCCAAAAATTCTAAAAATTGGAAAACATCAAAATCAAAACAATCACTTTCATTTCCTCTCATTACTAAATCGTCCCTCTTGTATATCGACAGATATTTGAGCTAACATCAGACAAAAAATGCGACAAACACTACACTTAACAAATCATGCATCAACAAGTAAATTGTTCAATCAACCAAGCATTCAAATTGATCAAAATTGTCATATCAATCAAACAAAATTAGCATTATTGGTCCTTTGTCAATTTTTATGTGTCTTATACAAGGTGTAGTATACTCGAAACTAGACTATGTCATGTCTTAGATGAGGTACTGCATACCTTGAAACCAAGCAACATGATCGCCCTTTCATCAAACAAACATTATCAATTATGAAAACAAGATCAGAATGGTTGTTTGACTTGTTTGTATTTGTGAGTCTTATATTTTCATTGATTTATCTTCGAACATGTTCTTATGTTGTTTGATGATGTCACTACGTGATTTAGAGTGGCTGAGATGGCTCGTGGTCTTTTGCTTTTGTATTATGTTTGTGAGGTCTTTGAGAACACTATGGGGCAAGTATGCCTTGAGTTTCTGTGTTGGCATGTTTACTTTGTGGTTGTCACACAAACCTTGACCTTTAACATACACAATGTCTCAGGATGGTGGAATCATTCCTTGTCTACAACATGTATGTTTTATGCAAAAGGGTAGGATTATCGCCCTTGCTTTCCATGCCACAATCTGCCACCTCCACTTTTGTCATATTGAAAATAAAGTCTCTCTACACTAAAGTGCATTTGTGAAAGCAAGGTTTCTTCACCACTAATTGTTCTTCATCTAATCTCCGCTTCCTACTAATATTTCTTTAGTCGGTGTTTGCAGTCATCTTCGTTTAGTATTGGCATTATTTTCAATAAATTGGCCTATTTTCTAAATTTTTCGCCCAAATTATCGAGGGGGCACCCTTGTAGCTCATCATTGCTAGGGCAATTTTAATATGCTTTTTCTTTACTAGTCTTTGAAACAACACTCAAAATCGCATTGTCTCAAAGAGGGGCAAAATGTAGACACTAAATAATGGTCAACGCCTGTGTCATTACATGTTAACATGTTTGCATTACCTTCTTTTAGATTTTTGCACTTACTAACATTTCCTCTATGTTGCACATTCAGTCTTTATCGTTTGTGAACATCGTGGCATTCTTCGGCTTTCTCTTCCTATTCAATCCTATTCGGTCATTTCAATTTGGGTCTTATCGATGTCAATCTCAATTGTCATTTCATGATCATGGTTAGCTATCAATTTCATTTAATCATCATTTAACGCTAATCAATATCGATTAGCATCAACCTCAATCAATTCAAATCAATTCTCAATGTCTTGTCATCAATCATTATCAATCAATTGTCCTTTATCAATCATTTATCTCTGTCAATTTTCCTTGTTATTTCAATTATTATGATCAATCTTGAGCATTGATGTAAATCAATTTCAGTTAATTTGTCAATCATTATATCAATCAATCAATTCAATCATTAAGTCCTTACCCTGATCATGTTAATTGTTTCATGACATCATCTTGACTTATGTCTCTCTCCTAGGGTTAAATAATTATTTAATTATCAATCCCTTACTAGCATCTCTCTTTAGGTTAAATGAATTCATTTTGCTTATCCTAAGTCTTGTGTCTTAATTAAATATTTTATTTAATTCTCTAATTTCCCTTTTGTGGGATAATTAATAAATGAACAGTTATTAATTATTCCCACATTTCTCTCACTAAATTTTCTCCTAATTTTGTTATAATTTGTCATCCCTAATTTCGTGCTTCCCATTCCCTATAATTCCCCTCCCCCATTTTCTCCACTAATTCCTCAAATCAACAAGCTACAATTGCTCCCAATTTGTCATAATTATGAAGCTAGAATTTCTATTCAATTTGTCATAATCATGTCATATCAATTTGCTATTTTTGAATCACTCATGCCTTTGTCACATTCCTTGATTGTCTCATGTCATTTTGATGAATAATTTCTCTATAAATGGAGCTTATTTTTCAATTTATAGGATCCCAATTTTGATAAAAAAATATATGCTACTATTTTGTTTTCAAAATCATACTTTGAATCTTCTCACCTAGCCTAAGTTCTTTCAATACACTTGCAATGGCATTGAGAGCCACGTTTCCATTCGATTTGAGAAGTAAGAAGGACAATGGAGGGGATCATTTCAAGCGTATGAAGGATGGTTTGCATTTTCTTTCATTATTTCATTGTTTATGTTTAGTTGTGTACCTTCATTTATGTGGGATTTATGAATTTCATTGAATGCCTAGCTTTTCCTCTCACAATATTTATTTATTATTTTTAGATAAATGGGAAATTAGGGTTTCATCCTCATTACAAAGCATACTAGAAGTCTTCAATAAAAAATACCTTAAAAGGAGTAATTAAGAGAAAAAGTATGGGAAATAATTCAAATTTCAAAATAAATAGCACACAATCAACAATTTAATAACACAAAATAAGTTAATAAATTCCTTGGGGACTCGTCATGTTCTCCCAATCCTCATAAATGAACCTAAATAGTTCTTCCTTAATATCTTTATTCGTCTTAATCTTTTTATGAGTAGGTTTGTTGTTAGAATGAGTACTCATCATTTTCTTATTCTCACAAATATCTACCCAAAGCAACATAGGGTCCATGTAAAATTTGTGCATTACTTTGGAATTGAACACAAGAACATTATTGACCTTAGTTTCCAAAATGCCCATCTTATCCTACATATAGTAGCTAAAAGTTTAGCATTGTTATAACAATAGGGATGAGAATTCCTGTGACTAATGACCTTATCACCCTTTACCAATTTAGAAAATGAGTTATTAATGATTTTTATCTCTACTAAATAAGGCTCACTCATCTCCTCAAAATAACAAGTACTATCACCTTTCCGAAAGGGACTAGACCTAGTATTATCGTCAACAAACTTTGAGCTCTTACTCACAACATCACTATTGTCATCCTTGAAATCACTAATAAATTTTTTATAATCAATAGAATTAGCATCCTTTTTATTGTAACTGACCATAACTTTAGTAATTCCTTCATCAAAATCATCATGAATTTTTACAATATGTAGGGATTTAGCAACTAGCCTAGTAAACCTTCTAATAATCGACCCTATTAACTTATCAACTTTAGGACCTAAAGCCTTCCCCTAGAAATTTTCTAAACCATTAGTCTCAACTAGATCATTCTCAACCTTGGTACTAGAAATATTTAAAACACCCACATTTTCCTTACTTTATTTAACCTTATTTTTTAATGGAAGGGGGGTCTTTACCCAAATAATACAAGCTAGTAATGTAGCAACCTTGGCTATAAGGAAATATAATATTATAGTCTCTACCAATCCCTTATCCATTCTTTAAGCAATAGGTGAATCTAACTTAGCTCTATTAGTATGAGTTTTCACAATAGCCACATTAGCCTCATTAATATGAATTGTATTCCTAGGGCAAGAGGAGTAGTACAAAAGCTAGCAACAACACCCACAACAATTAGGGAATCAATGTTAACCTCAATCACATTGTAGTAAAGATAGTATTCATTGAAAATATCTTCCCACCCTTATCAATAAAAGCTTCTCAAACAATAAAAATACCTCATTCTTATCAAGCTCACAATAATCACTAGTTAGAGTTAGAGTAACTTGTAGTTAGTACTTATTTTGATTCTATGACATAAGCTATCCATTGCACACTTTTTTTTATTTTGCAAGTTTCAAGGGACCACTCAAACCAAGGGGAGTTCAAGAAGAATCAATATATAAAAATAGCATTCTTTATGAATATCTAAATATTTACTTTTCACATTGGTCGAATGTCCATATACACTGAAATGCATGCTCATGTTATATTTACATCAAAGTTGGGAAAAATGGAATGGTGATATTAGATACCCATGCCATTTCCCATTTAGTTTTATGTCCACCTCGACGAGAATGTCTTAATACAATAACATATTGATAGGTAGCATATTCTTGTGTTGGGTTGGGCTCATGGCTTGATCCATATCCATTCATTTTATCGTAACTTGCATTAATCCCCATACATTCACTACCTTTGCATTCCTATTTCACCCCATTGATAATGATTTCCATGAATTTGCTTCTTACATTGACATCAACATTTTTTTTCTATAGATCATCTTTTCATTGATTGAGATTAATCTAGGTCAATCTCAAGGAGTATGAGATGATACTTGAATTCCAAAGCTTCAAATTTAACTTCACACTTTATTGCCTTGTTTTACTAGTCATTATGAAACCACCTAGCACATTTTCATGAGACATATTATCATGTTCTAGTATCTAGGATATTCATTGCTAGACGAACACAAATAACAAAGAGAATAATAATTTGAGCATGCTTTCGTTTTAAAGGGCAACAAAGGGATTGAATCTACACCATCATTATCGAGGTCATTTGCATGTATATGAATGTTATCTTTAATCTTTCTCATTATCATTAATTCAATCCACTTGAGGTATTGATCTAGGAGAAAATGTTAACCTATTGAGTCAACAAACTCCTCAACAGTTTCTCTCGACGTTATCTTGACCAATTCAAATATCTTGAAAGTGAAGCCGAACACTTTTGACATATCAATTCTATGCAGCTTAGATTTATTCCATACATTAAAATAAGTTTATGGCAACCATAATTGATTTGCATAAATTAGAATCCGGGACAGTCATTGAAGAGACAATAAGTTAAAGCTATTAGATTTCCACAATCCATGTTAGTATTGTATATAGTTTTTGGATTTGATTGTGTAAGTAATTTTTAACCATCAACATTTTGAATCACATTCCATGATCCATAATCGAACACAAGAGAGTATTACATCGACTCAAAATTATTTAACAAAACTAGTCACCATTCATTACAGAGTTAAATACATCTAATGTGCTCGTTTAATTAAGCAATTAGTCTTCTAATTTAGGCAAAAGATTAAAGGCACTTGATTCTCTGAAAAAAAAAACAAGTGCACACACACACATATATATAAGAAGATTAATATATAGAAAGAGTGTATGATTTTATGAGAGTTTGCACGCGTGAAAACATAGCGCTATTCTCCAGCAGGGACTTCGACAAACTTTCTTCTTTGTTTTGAAGTAATGTCGGCTGATGATGGCTGCCATTTTATTTTGTATTGTCTGTGTTTTGGGTTTGAATTGTTACGAGGAATTTGGAAGCTTGTGTACGTCTTATTTCAGTTCCGTATCACTCATGTTCTGTCAAATATGTGGAAATAATCCAAGTACACCACAAGAAGAAACATCGACGTTAATTTTATAAAAATATAATAAAATAAATCAAAGGAGGCCATTTACTTACTCTATTTATCTTATTATAAGATTTAAGCCTGGATCCAAATAAAGTAAATCCAATCAAATGACTCAAATCAAGTTTCCTCAAAATTTGAATATCATAAATATCCATTTACATTCATCAAAGGATATTATGGTTCCTATTAGCATAGAGTTCCCAACTATACAAGGGATGCTAACAACCATTTAGGTGCTTATATGTTAGAAGTTGATGGGTGTCTTTAAGGATCTTTTTCAAGTTTTCAGAGGTCTCATGAACATTGGAACTTATCCCTGGTTCCTATCGGCTTGCTTTCCACCATTTTCCCCATCCCTTCCAAGTGCTTCTTATTAGGTAAAAGCACAAAATTGTGTCACATTTCAAGCTAATTTATCAGTACAAGTGAATTTAAGTAATTCTAACTAAAAATTAATTTTAGTCAAACATATGGTCTATAGAGATTCATTATAACTATCTTATATATGGGCCACAACTTTTCCAATTGAAATTGTGTACTAAATGTATATTTTATACCACTTTGGGTCTATTTACCAATTTTTTTGTTTGTTCGAAAAATTAGATGTTTCAACAACTCCTACTCTTATAAATAATATTTTTTTTTAAATATAAAAAATACCTTTTTATTGATCTATGACCGAATTTTCCAAATTATATATCTTTTAATATTTTAATTAGTTTTTATATTTTATATTTTATATTTGATTTTTATTGAAAGTAGATCATCAACACTAAAATATAAGGTTGGTTATCTTGCAAAGGAAAAATACTAATCTTTTTGAAAAAGATAAATGCACGAGAGAAAAGAGTATACATCAAGATGATATTATTCTTTGCTAATTTGGATAAATAATTAAGAAAAAAGATGATGCCAAATGCAAAGAGTTCTATTTCAGTACACACAACTTTTCGAATTTATTCAAAAATATATACATAAAAAATAGATAAAAATATATTTTTGCACTAAAGTTTCAAGTTATAAATATACACAAAAAAAATTGAAGAAAACAAGGTAACATTTACTATATAAAGTGTGACGCCTCCTATAACTTCAATTTCAGCATTTAATCAAGAACTTTATAGTGTTAACTTTATAAGAAAGTATATTCAAATAATTTTTTAAATTTAAAAAAAATTACAAATATAAAATACAAAAATAAATGTACATTTTATTAGTTTACATCATTTCAAAATTCAAAACATATATTTCACTTTCTATTGATTCAATTTAAAAACTTGAATCAACATTGGCCGTTTCCTTTATAAAAGTGTGACACAGCTTTGTGCTTTCCTTTATAAAACCTTTTTAGACCTCAAGTCTTGATGATAATTTTGGACGTAGGTATAAGTTCAATTTCCCTATTTCCTTCGACTTCTTGATACTAGAAAGGGTTTTAAATTTTTCTCTTCATAGACCTCAAGACTCTCTACAAACTTAGAACCTCCAATTACAAGTCTTTATTATTTTCTTACACCATGCCTTCTCTTCCTACAATTTTCCTCGCATTTTCTTTTTGGACCTTAGGTCTTCACTAGAAATGAGAACTTTACTTTTTCTGTTACTTGACATATTTTAGACTTTCATCCTTTTAGACCGCAAGTCCTAACATGAACCTAGAAAATTGAGTTTTACTTCTACTTCATTCTCCACTCCCAACCTCCACAATACCCTTTCAAACTTTAGACTCTGCTTGGAACCTCGAACATTAGGTTTCAAGTCCTCTATCTACCCTAAAGCTCAATATTAGCCAACCTTTTGAGTTTTTGAATCATTTTTATGTCACACTCCCTAAACTTGGCCAGCATATTTCTAAGTTCCAATTCTAGCTAGACCCTTGTCAATTATGTGTAAGGTTCTTGGTTTCTACTAGAACTCAAACCCCAATAATATAACATTCATTTTTTTAAGCTTTTGGTTCCTCCTTGAAGATGAAACCCACCAGGCACCAAGTTTTCTAAAATTTTACACAAAGGCTCACCCAACTACTAGCATTCATTACATCTACTCTCTACCTTTTTGTAGACACAATTAATATCCAAAATTGTAACAATTGAAAGAAGAATGTCTCCCCCTACTTTTTGAGTAAATATGGACATGGTTCAATCATATTTTGAGTCCAAATGTTAACAAATATGATACATGGAGATATGGGCATCCCTACAGTTGTTGAGGCCACAAGTTTCTTGGATTTTATCACAAGGCTACATTTTTTGCACTTTGGTATGACCTATAGTGGAGTATAAATACTATTTTCATTGTTAGAAATATTAAGAAAGTTAGATTGTAAAGGAACTACGAACAAGACACTCTCAAATAGCTAGGGTTTCAACTCTAGCAAAAAGAAAAGATTTATTTTGTATTTTGATGATCTAGGTTAACCCCAAATATGTAATGACCTTATTGTAATATCTAAATAATTATTTTTAAGTTTGTAATTAAAATTGTTTGTCTCCATTGGTAATGTGCTCATTTTTTGATGTATGCAAGGGATCCAAGTTTTTATATTAATATTCACTATTTTGATTCTTCCAAATGGGCAAGAGTCTTTTATTTCATACATTTTGATTCACTCGGTTCTTGAAATAGAGTAGCATAGCCTAGTTTATTCATATAGTAAATGTGAGTTAATAATTTACACATGTTTATAGATGCATAAAGAATGACATCTTCAAGTCACGACACTTATTTAGTATTTGATCCTATGATTGCATCAAGAAAGAAAATCCCCTAAGTATGTATGTATAATACTCATTAGATTGATATCATATTGGAGGGGCATTGTTAAAAAAGTAGAGGGAGATGAATACATTAGTTGGATGGAGATGCATTTTTATACACTATCAACAACATATATCACACGTTGGAGATACAAAAACATGTAATGGTGGTTGGAGAATCATCAGTAGTCAAGTAGTATTGGTTGATCTTGATGGTTTTATGTCAGGATGGCCACATATTTTCAGTGTTTTAATATGAGAATATCCTCAAAAATAACTTAGGATCTCATAGGGAATACATAATCCTTAGAAATATAGGATGTACTAGCACTCACCATTTAGAATTTGGGATATAGATAAACACTCATTTATCACCCATGCATTTATTGATCACGATGAGGTAGACCAGTTAGTTATAATAATAGTTGAGTATGACACATGGTCATATATACATACAAATATTATTTGTAGAGGATGTTTCCTCCACATTATATCCATTTGCTATAGATAGAGGAAAGTATATAGGAGGAGTGATAAATGAGCCATGATGAGGCCACATAGGTAGATGGAGGAAAGGTGTCAT
Organism: Cryptomeria japonica; assembly: GCF_030272615.1. Taxonomy (NCBI): domain Eukaryota; kingdom Viridiplantae; phylum Streptophyta; class Pinopsida; order Cupressales; family Cupressaceae; genus Cryptomeria; species Cryptomeria japonica. The sequence continues at coordinate 367,987,855 of NC_081407.1, forward strand.
TGGACATAACTCAATTATAGTAGATAGGTTGAGATGAAAATGATGATCCATGCATGCAATAGACATTATTTAAATAATGTTTCCTCACATTATAAATGGTGAGGTAACTTTTTATAATTATCCTGACATATCAATCACATGTGATATTTAAATATTGTAAATGGATGCATTGATTTGATTGCCTTAGACATAGATCATTTTATAAATGGTTTTTTCATGACATTAGCAAAGTGGATAATCAAATATTGTCTGATCTTGTTATCCAAGTGATCTAGTTGTTGTGTTGGCCAAGGAGGTCACATCACAACTTATAAACCTACTAGGATCAATATTAAAGACACAATAATATTATTTTTATAAATTAGCTACCCAAATAATTGATACTAGAAAGGGGTATTTAGCATATGCAAGGGACAAATTGAAGAGAAAGAGAAGGAAATTCAAACCGTCAAAAATTTACTTTCTTGGTTTGAAGCTAGGGAATGTAGCATTGAAGAAACATCTTAATTTCCTCCTAGGTTTAATACATGAAGGTAATTGTATGAACCAATTATCTTGGGACTCTAATTGCACTCCATATACTTTTTTAATTGTAATAATTTTAACTGCTTTTGGACCATTGCATGTATTCATTTAATTTTTGATTCATTGATTTTATTTTGATTGTCTTATATAATTATTTAAAATTTGTTAAATAATATTTTAATTAATTTCCTTTATGATTGTTATATTAAATGTGGATAAATGACTGTAATCCCTATTGTAGGAGTCAATTTGTATTCAATGCACAAGGTACAAATTTATGTTATTTTTATTGGCTTCCAATCATATGAGCTATGTATATGTGTTTACTTCCTTAAGAAGTAGATTACTTAATTGTGTTCTAATTGATATTTTAGAGTGCTTGGATAATTATCTTAAGAACATTTAATTTCTATGTGATGATTTAAATCTCTTCTATTCTAAGAGCTTGCTTAATTGTTGGTTGTCTCTAGTGGATAACTAGTATTGTAACGAACATGATTTAACCCTAAGTAGAAATAATAATATCCTTGATGTACGAAAGAACCTTGTTAAGTTAATATAGTCATATATGGGTTGCACAATATCTTCATAGTCATAAATTAGTTACATGCAAGTATTTAAGTAAAAGTAAATATCAAGACACGACACAATTGCTAAACCTAGTCTTTATTTTAGCTTTTGAATAAGTATTTAAATGATAAATAACACTGAGTATAATTTTGATAGATAATAAATTTTATGGGGACATTGATTGCAAGAGTAAATAAAATGTTAACATGTTTTGATTTGAATATTAAAAAATGTGTTATTTAATGTGAATAGCATGATTTATAAAAAATATTATAGATTATTATTTTTTCTAAAATAATCATAAATTCACATTAATTTAAGAAATTGCATTTCATAGATGTTTGTTATTTAAGGCGGGTCATAACGATAAGTTGAACACAATCCAAATGCCAACACTCATATAGGATCTAGGAACTTGTTACCTAAGGTAGATGTGTGAAAATTTGATGGATAAGATCCATTGACTTGTCACTATCAACATGCAACCTTGATCTTGCAAGAAGATTTGGATCTCTCATGTGAAATAGATCTATACTTGTCTCTCTTCTTGTCCTTCTTATGTATTTCTCTTTTGGTATACCATATATAACTAGGAAAACCTGGATGATTTGAAAATTTTTCCTTGATCTCATCTTAAATTAATGATGCAATTATGTCATCAGTCTTGAGCTTATAAGTAGTGCTACCAATGGTCATCACCAAGTGACCTCGGAACCTATAAAAGAACACAATGAATTCGCAATTACAATCCTCCTTTATCTTTTCTCTAAATAGAATACAATTGGGTCTTTGATCATATTGAACACATTCATGTGTTTGACTATAGTATAACCATCTTCTATGTTGATGGTATACAACAAATTTCCTAGGAAAAGCTTATTGAACATGGATTCAACCTAATAAATCTTTCCCAGCTTCTTCTAAAGAGAATTTTTTGAGGCCTCTTCGTGTTCCATAAGTAACACTAAATCTATCAAACATAGTCTAATGAGACCCTTTTCTTTATATCCAATATGTCTCATTATTCTTGTTTTATTGAAACATGTTTAAAACAAAATTTTGTAGCTAATAGATCTATATCTACAAGTATATCATCCATCTTAAGCTTCCACATGTCAAGAATTGTGCTCATGAATCTATCCATTTGTATTGTTGGTGTGCTTGTCAATTATCTTAAAATAAAATATCCTTCTAAGCAAGATCCCACTCAATCCAATGTGATAAGGCTTTGGTTCCAAATGACAAAAAAAAACAATGATACATGACAATGCTTCCTATAAAAGCATTTAACATAAGAATGAACAAAAAAAATTAACTTTACAATATAAGAAATAATATACAAAATATTATATTGTAACACAAATGGTTATGTAGGGAAAACCATTTTGGGAGAAAATAGCACACTCTAAAGAATGAAATGATTATATTATCAAGAATAAAAGTTACAATACAATCTCAAGGACATGTTCTTATATGATATCACTAACATCAAAAACTAAAGTAAATTTTAAAACTAAGCAATACCTACAAAATAACGAAATAATTGAAAGTCATACTTCATCTCTAAGTGGCAATAAATAGGAATATACCAAACCATGAAAAAGAGTGGTTTTACAAAACATGGGATAAAAAAATACTCATATATTAATGACTAATTTGATCATGGTCTCGCAAGATATTTTTAGAAGGCACTCATACAAATTTCATAACATGTCATATGTAATTCCTCAATTTGGTTACCCATTTTAGCTTATTCAACTCATTCAAGGATGAACCTTGAAATGAGTGTATAACTCTATTAATTTGATGATTTTTTACCTAAGTTTTGGATGGTTTTTCAAGAACATATTAAACTTACTATAGTACAAACTTGAGGTTAATTAGATTGTGTTTAGAGTTATTATTAAAGTAGGGTTCCATCAAAATCACTCTCAGGATACAAATTACTAAAGTTTATTAAAAAAAGAGTTGAACAAGGGCACACCAATCAACCTAGAATTATAATCTGAAGGTATTTGAATTCATTTAAAATAAGATATTGAAATTTTAAGGTTTTTTCATAAATTCACCATGTATTGCAAATTAAGATATTTTTTAGATTTGTTTATATTTCTAGAAAGAATGGAACAAAAAAATAGAGGCATGATCTTTGAAATTTGAATTTATGGGGTTAAGCAAATTCTAAAATCAAGCAAAAAATAGATTTACGCAATCAAGCCTAATCATGGTTGGACCCCAACTAGAGTTAGGAAAAGTAATTCCTACAATCTAGAAAGAGCCCAAATAAGGAGGACACATACTTGTATTTAGATCAAGTGGGGCTTTAGTTACAACTCCCTTTTCATGTGATGCTAAATGATCTAGTTGGAAGAAAGTATGCACACTATGCAAATTGAGTTAAAAGGAGAAATGACTAGCATTAGGTCGATAATGAATGGATGATGGGATAGGGAAAGGAAAATTACATAGTAGTCAATCTAGAGGTTACCATTCTCATAACCAAATGAAAAATTATAAAACCCTTTCAATCAAGGTGGATCACTAAGATAAGTCAATCATGATTCAAATGCTAAAGCTCATATAGGATCTAAGAACTTGCTACCTAAGGTAGATATGTGAAAATTTGATGGATAGGATGTATGTTACTCTGAGTTTGCAAAATGAGGATGGCAGGGGATGGGGCTACGCGTCTCTGGGACGGTGATTTTTTTTGCCAAATTTGGGGACGACAAAAGAGATGACTATATAAAAATAGGGAAAACTAATATATATGGATAAATTTAAAATATTCATCTGAAAACATGGATAAAACATGGACATATGCATTATAGAACCTTAACATATAAGGACTAATAGAAATTACCCTGAGTTCGCAAAACGAGTATGGCAGGGGATGGGGCTACACGTCTCCGGGACGGTGATTTTTTTTGCCAAATTTGGGGACGATAAAAGGGACGACTATATAAAAATGGGAAAAACTAATATATATATATAAATTTAAAATATTCATCTGAAAACATAGATAAAACATTGACATATACATTATAGAATCTTAACATATAAGGACTAAGAGAACTTTTATATCAAATTTGTGTTAAATTGAGAATCAAAAAAAAAATTGTTTATAAAATTCATTGTCAAAATTCACTATCATGAAAATTATCCAAAAATAATTCCCTTACAGAAAAAAAACAAAAACAAATGATGTACAGAAAAGAAAAAAATGATGCAAAGAAACCAATAAAATTGGAAGCAAACAAGTTTGAATGCGGTGAGCGTGGATCGAACACGCGACCTTCAGATCTTCAGTCTGACGCTCTCCCAACTGAGCTATCCCCGCATGGATGGAAGTTGGGACAGTAAGGATTAGATCTTGCATTCACAAATGGTTGTTTCAGTTTGTGAGCTATTTATTTGTCCCACATTTGTTTCGTGGAGTAAATTTAGCAAGGTGAACGGAGATGCTATATAAAATCCAGTGTGTTGCAATTAAATCTTACGGAGCTGCGTGGTCAAAACAGAGCGAACTATTCTTTCGCCTTTTACTAAAGAATACCGTGTTTTGGCCACTTAAACCGGCATGCGCCTATTTTTGGAGGTTTTCCTCTACTCAAGAGGGAGGTCCACAACACCAAAACTAAAACAATTACATTCTTAGGATATCTAACATATGAATAGAAATTCAGATTCACCAAAATTTAGTGAATTCAACATTTTATCATAAAGCATTCATGGTGTAGATGTATGTTGATGATCGACATAGTTAAATGGATATTTTTGTTTGGGCTGTTTCAACAACAATCACATTAAGATGCATGTCTCCTAAGTGTATATGTACGTACTAATGGGCAAATGAGTAAGTAGCGTTAGAGGATGAGATTGGTTGGTTGGAGATGAATTTTTTAGATTAACATATATTACACAACATCAATATAAAGATATTAAATGATAGTTAAAGTATCACCATTAGTTGATGATTGGCTTCTCAATGACGTTATGCGAGGATGGTCATATATTTCAAGTGTTTTTAATATGAGTATGTCATCAAATAATTCAAGAGCTTGTAGGGCGTTTTCCTAGATCTTTAGATATATAAGAGGTACCAACAATCATCATTCAAGTTTGTGGACATAGAGAGACCACCATTTACCGTTCTAGTATTTTTTCATGATAACTAGTAGACCAACTAATTATATTTGTAGTGAGGGTTGACGCATGGATCATAGATGTGCATATCATTATGTTCATTAGATATTAGCAAGGCAGGGGTGTAGGAATGATAGATGAGCCATCATAAATAGTTGGTGGTGATGAGGCCATGGAGGTAGATGGAGGAGAGATGCCATTGGAAGTAACTTGATTATATCAGATCGATGGGGATTAGAGTGATGATCCATGTAAGCAATATATGATATTTAAATTGTGTTCACAATATAATTGATAAGATGTGTCATGATAAATGTTCTAACATATGGATTGGTGTGATATGTATAGACTATAGATGAATCAATTGGTTCGATTTTCTTGAGAATAGATTGTTTGATATGTGGTATTCCCATAATTTTAATAGAGTGGTTCATCATTGAGATCATGTACATATCGGTTTGCTTTTCTTCTAATATTTGAGAAATATAGTTTTTCTACAAGGTTATCACACAACTTGTGAACCTCTTATGGGTAATATGAGGGCATAAAAAAGTATTTTTTTATAGATTGAGTACTCAAACCCTTGGTATTGGTAGGGATATTTAGCATATGCAATGGAGGAATTTAAGAGCACGAGAAGGAAATTGAAACCACAAAAAAACAAGTTTCTTAGTTCAAAGCTATGGAATGTACCATTGTAGCCTCATTCCAATTTCCTCCTAGATAACACATGAGGGTAAGTGTGAGGCACAACCATCTCGCGACTCTAGTTGCACTCCCCATACTTTTTAATTGTGATAGCCATTTTAGTTCTATCATTGCATGTAATCTTTTCTTTTAGGTTGATGGATTTTACTTTGATCATCTTCTAATATTAGATTATCTTATATGGTTATTTAAGTTCTAAAATAATTATTTAATATTTTCATCTATAATTGTTATATTAAATTTGGATAAATAAATATAATACTTACTTTAGGAATCAATATGTATTCAATGCATAACGTAGAGATTTATGTTATGATTATGACCTTCTAACATTATGAGTTATGTCTATGTGGTTATCATGCTTGAGAAAGAGATTGTCTTATTGTGTTCTAATTAATTTTGAAAATTAATTATATAGCACAATTACATTTAATTCTCATATATCTTTGCATTACCATTGCATTCTTTAAGCTTGCTTAATTCATAGTTGTCTCTTGGTAAGTAAATTTAGTTATATTAAGATTGGATTGGATATTGATAGTCACAAATTGCTCACATGTAATTGTTTAAGTGAAAGTGAATATTAAGCTAAAACCATTACTAGCTTTAGAATAAGTATTTAAATGATAGATAGACTTGTGTTTGATTTTAATAGATTATAAATGTTGTGGGGACACCAATTCAAATGGTAGATGGATTGTTGATATGTTTTGATTTAAACATTGAAATTATGGTCATTTAATGTGAATAATGATTTACAAAAATGCTATAGATTATTATTTATTGTATATGAGTAAATATTGTGAATTTAATCTTCTTGAGATTTAATTTTGATATTGATATTTGTAACGAGTCATAATTACAAGGCATGTGATTAATCTTAATTATTAAGGAGAATAGTGTAAATTTTAATACGATTATTGAACTATGTATAATTTGAATGTAATTGATATACACATTGAGTGTGTGGGTATATTTATAAGATGAACAATTAGAGGACAAGAGATCAATTAAGGACCCTAGTTACCCTTCCCTCTTCACCTCATACGGTAAGGGGGACTTGAGTGTTATACTTTTTGTATTTTAAATTAAGCATATTCATTTGTGACAATATGTTTAAAGTATAAAGTTTTGTTTATTTAGGGAACTTAGGTTTGCACGTGAATTTTAAAAGGGGTAAAAATGCATAATTTTTTGGTAGTTTTGGATGAAAATAGTCCATATAGGCAAGTGCCTATGTTGTAGGTATTTTTTGATTTATATTTTTAGTTTTATGTGATTTTAGTTGTCATCCAACCTCTTGAGAAGAACATGCCATTAAGATAAATGTAAGAGGTTAGGTGTGCAATTTATCAATTCAACCTCCTTCTCTTAAGGATATTTTTGAAATTGGAGTTTTGAGTACATATTGCTCCACCATATTTTTCTTATGGGGGTGCACATGGGAAGGCATGCCTTGGATTTGTTTTTGTGTAAGAGGTTGTTTTATGTGCAACAGGGATTCCATATGTCTTCATCCCATTGGATGAGGATGGGTGACATGAAATCACATATAAACCATCCTCTTTAGCCTTTGGGGATCAATTTAGGTTCATTCTTAACCTTACAAAATAAAGAGGGTAATAGTGTGAGAAAAGAGTTATCTAGTGTTTTTGGCTTGTATGTATTTGGAAGAATCCGGAATGCTTCTTAGTGAAGAAAATCTAATTGTTAAAAAGCAAAGAAAATACGTCAAGCAAGGAAAGAAAATCTTCCTCAACATTAGAGCTACCTTGCAATGGAAGATTTATCTTTTAATTTTTTTGTGCTTATTTTATCTCTCTTATAACTTTGTGAGAATTAAAATAATATATATTATAGTTGTGAATTCTTGAATGTGTTAGAATGTGATTTTGTGCACTTGTTCTCTTTTGTGCATTCTTGAATATTTGTGATCATGAGTGCTCTCATCTTGTGAGTAGGAGTTTTGAACTCACTTTGTGCTTCTTGGTGTAAATTACTTGTTGATGTTTGTAACTATTCACTTAAAATTATGATTATATGTGTACACTTGGTTCATAGTATGGCTCAATGAAACCATATTGGTAGGGTGGAAAGCACTATTTATCCATTAGAGTTGTTCTCATAGTCAACTTAGATCTTGGAACCCTTCATTTCACTTGGGGCATATTTGGAAGAATGTATGAATGTTTAAGAGATTATCGCACCTCCTCTTAGAAAGAAATTAAGCTTAAACATAAATCCATTTACCTTTTTAGAGGACAATTCTATACTTGTTAGTTAAAAGTCAATTTGTATGAATATGTCATTATCATCATGCATGTTCCTCTAAATTTAATAAATTTAAAATTATTATATTTTTAGATTCATAAATTTTAGTTCAATTGTAGGCAATGTTTAATTAAAGAAAATGCACATACACTTTCAAACCGAGATAATCCATGTAGAATTTTTTGTTAAAAATTAACTTAAATAGTTATACAAGAATAAAATACATTCATATATTCAAATTCAACTTTACGGTATTGGTATTTAGATGTGTATACACACACACACACACACACACACACACACACACACACACACACACACACACACACACACACACACACACACACACTCAAATAGCTCTATGGCTATTAATACTCTACGAAGTGGATATAAAATTGAAATATGAGTTTAATTACAAAAACAATATAAAATTATTTTCTTATAATTTTTATTGCAAATAAGTGTGGTCAACCATTTTTTCTATTAGGAGATATGCCTACACAAATGGACATGGTCCCTTGTGGGAGTTGTGTCAAACATAGGGGGTGCCAGTATTTCCTTTATCCCCTTATGTATGATATCCCATAAAAAAATATTGGCCCCCTTAAATTTTGCATTACTCTCTACCATTAGCTTCCAATCCTTTCCATTTACAATAAGTTTTGCAAGGCACCAAAAATTCGTACCAAATATTGGAAGAAATTATTTTATTTTATTTTATGGATAGAGCAACAGAAGTTAGCCAATAAATTTTGGTAAAGAGAGAAGTTGCGTTATTTCATTTCAAAATTATCCAAGTCACCATTTTATTCTGATTTTTAATGTAATTTTTTCATTAACTGAGCTTGCAAATGCATATGGCATCTAAACATTCAACACATATACTAAAGAGAAAGGATTGTAGGATAAATATTTTGGAAGTGGGTGACATGATATATGAGCAAATAATGAATAATATGCATGTGGAGTTCATAGTGAAAATAATATCAAATGTTAAAGAAATGATTATATGCAAAGAATACCTATTTAGACTGAAATTATTATGCGACACACATGAAGTGCACTAAGAGTTAGATATGTTAAGGTTTACTGGTAGTTGATGGATTGATGTGACTGGAGTGCATGCATTGAAGTTCTTCACTGAGTGTGTAGTAATGCCACATGGCCCAAAAATGGAAAGGACATCAAAACCAACTACGTGCACAGTATTGAAAAAATGTCTTGTATTATGCAACAAAAAGTTGAAACGACTACATGTTGGGTCATGCCTTCTTATGCTACTTGTTATTGACTAAACTAACAACTAAACTAAATGCAACAATTGCTATGTGTGTACAAAATCAAATCTTGACTGAAAATAGATGCTACAAGTCTTAAGTGTTTGTGATGTCGTGTGCTCCTTAGTACCCCTAAAAAATGAATGTTGGTGATATTTGTGCAATGTGTGAATGCGAGAGAAAAGAAAAACTTTTTATTGTGATGGAATGGTTGTAGGTGAACTAGTTGGATAATCTATAGTAGGTGTATGGATTGAGGGTGATGCATATGGTAAAGGGTGGTGTCATTAGATGGACTGGATGAGATGGGTGGTGAGATGAATTCTTATTGAACGTGAAGTAAAATATCATGTTTATTATGGGGCTTTTTCTATAACTTAAGTTGATGCCCATTCACCATCATGGACAAATGGAATGGGTCAATTGTGATTTGAGTTGAACAACTCCAATTGGAAATAATCGTTGAATATCGTAGGGACATAACCACCATGTTTGAAGTTTCCCTTTTTAGTACTTATATGTGGTCCCAAATAACAATACCCAATCACCTTCCTTGAATTCTTTTGTCTTGATAAATTGGTCATGTCATTTGCTTCTTTATTTGTATGATTTTAGTATGTTAAACCAACCCGATCCTCATTTAATCCAATGCATTTAACCGGTGTAGATTATCTTGTTGTGCTTGACTGAGTTCCATCTCCAATTATACTGTTGTATAGAGTGTCTTGTACTCAAATTCGACTGACTATACTACCTTTGTTCCATAAACTAGTTCATAGGTTGTTTTCCATGTTGTCATTTTAGTGTTGTAAATTTTAACCCCTTATAATTTCACACTCCTCTTTTGGGCCCATCGTTTAGTGTTCCTTCTATGTCATTTCAAGCTCATTTGGGGTTCTATCCTATTGTGTAGATAATGTAAAAAAAAAAACTTTTTTTATAAACAAAGCTTCATTTCGAGCTCTTGTTTAAAAGTTATGTGACAATCAATTTGTTGTAAAATGACCTATTTTTTAATTATATTTGCACTAAAATAAAATAAAAAATTCCTAAGATGAGATCAAACCAATATGTTCAACCGCTCATTGGAATCACCATGGAAAATGATTTCCAGTGATTATACATTTGTCAAATTTCACCTCCATGGATGACAATTATGACAAAATGAAAATTTGCCCCCTTTATATGCATTAAATAAACTAACTTCCATAATTAAATAGTGGTTTTTAGGTAATAATTGTGAATTTAATATCAATTATTACCTTTTAAAATGTTATATTTGTTACTAGCCCTAATAATTCTCCAAGTTGTGACATTAAAAACAAATACAATAATCAAACCATAAAATGTCGTCATATGTTGAGTCACTTATGGGGAAGAGGCCAGTTATTTCTGCAAATTAACGTAGTGTTGGTTGCGTTGAGATCCCAATGAGCCACGTGGGGCTTGGTAGACCAAGTCTTTAACGCCTATGGTGAGCCAAACAAGAAAGTTTTGATGCAAGTTGCTTTCTCAAGGTGAATGAAACTAAACTGGTTGCATGGAGGATTTGTACAAATCCTGGTACTATTATGCCTCTTTATTTTCCACACGCTATCTTATCTTTCATGCAACAACAACCAAACACCTTTTTAATCAAATGCAACTCCAGTTGTTTGAGGATCTAATGATGAGCCACGTGCCACCAATATAAAAGTCGACTTAGGATGTTGTGCAAGCAATATTTTTCACAAAGATCATGTAATATGAGGTTGAGAATGGCTATAGAGAAGTCACTAGAGCCAAGAGTACGATGAAAATGATTCAGATCAAGCAACTTGGTGTAATTGCAGCTGACTTCGTTACCACAACACTATGAATAAATTGGCCCTTTTGCTACATAGCAAATAAATTGAGGCAATACGCTGCTTTGTAGGCAAAACAAAATATGTGCTAGAATTTTGATGCAAGACACCCTCATATTTTGCTTGCAATAAAATTTGCAAACATAAAATACTTCCTACAATGATAACACCCATGCACAAAGATTTAAAAAATCATGCATGAGTAAATATAAATGTCTATAAACATGTTCACTTAACCTTCACTTTGGTATGCAATATGAATGCATGCATGGAAGAGGTGTATGGTTTATAGATAGCATGCTTCTAGTTTAATTTTTATGGCAAAAAAAAAAATAGCCATCAGTATATGCATGCAATTGGGTCAATATTTGTATAAATTAACTCACAAATTTATTGAGCTAACAATCAGCTGCAAAATATCTCTACGAGGAATTCTCGACTAGGTTAGGTGTGGGACTAGGAAGGGTTTTGCTAGCATGACTCTAATACCATGTTGAAATTTTGCCAAAATTAGAAAGAAAAGACCAAACCACAAACTATTAGCACATAATAAGCCAAATGAATAATATCAAAGAGTTGAATACAATATCCAAAGTGCCTTGCATATATAGGCAAGAGTGTGAGGGTGAGAAGGTAGGGAACAACTATTGACTACCCATACAAAGGTATGATACTTGTGAGTAAAGTGACATGTGCCCATGCAAATGGCAAGCCAAGATACAATAGGTGTTTCCAAAATGGAGTACACATGTCTCAACTAGATGAAGTGAGAGAAAAGACTAAAATACCTAAGTAAACTTAAGATTGTGTGTGAATAGGTCTATACTAGTAAATGTGATATCCTAACTATGTAGATAAAGAAACTATTTACACTAGCGTGTGGTACCAACCATGCCACTAGGCTATGTATGAATGCTCTATTTAACATTTTCAATTTTTTAGTGGTAGTACCTGATGGAATCTAACTTCGATAGTAGGGTATTTATACCTCAACATTTTTCAATTAAGAAATTGTCAGTGTTATGTAATGGGAACCACTTGCCAATTTATCATGTGGCGTGTTCTTAAATTTCTAGGAAGTTCATATTTTCCTTGCGTACTATTGAGTTTGACCCTTGGTATTATTAGTCTAATCTTTTTCCTAAGAATTGCTCTTGATCTTCTACTCAACCTTGGCTTCAAATTTTTAGGTGAATATGAATACTTTTCTAAGAGTGGAGATCTTTAGGAAATACATATTTGATTATCCTATATTTTAGAATGAGATTTTTCAAATTCTCTTCAATTCGCACCTTGGAAGTAAGTGTGTAGAAGGCACTTTTGTATTCTTTCACAAATTGGCCTTCTATTTGGGGTCATTGTGCAAACTTGATGTGTTGATCCTTATAATTCTTGACTATGTTGTAGGCGTCTTTAAAAAATTCAATGAAACCATTTCATATGCCCAAAGATTGCAACACAATTTCATTCTTGTAAGAGTCATAGTATTTTTATCATAATTATTTGATTGATACTGAATCTTTATGAAGGGTGAAGGTAATCTTTTCTCTGTTAGATTATTAATTTACCATGAAGTATGAGTAGAGGATCTATTAAGCAAGTTATCTAGATAGTTTGCATCTTTTTTAAAAATCTAAATTAGGAATGTACGAAATTTAGATTGACTTATACCTTGTCTTTGTTGGGTACGATTGTCGTTGCACCAAAAGGTCGACTTGTCAATGCCCACTACAACCACCAAACACATAGAATCCACGGGATTCGGTTAAGCCATGTTGCAAACCCATCGCTTGTGTTGCATAGAGACCAAGGGCACACACCTTGCAATAATTCCCCCCCATCTCAAGCGAGGTTTGAACCCACGACCCAACTCTGATACCATTTGTTGGGTATGGTTGCCATTGCACCAAAAGGTCAACCTATCAATGCCCGCTACAACCACTGGACACATAGAATTCACAGGAGGTGGTTAAGCCATGTCGCAAGCCCATCGCTTGTGTTGCACAGAGACCAAGGGTGAACACCTTGCAACAGTCTTATGTGGAATCATTGAAGGGTTTGGAGGAGGTAGAACATTGTAGAGGATGTTGCATGTACTCAAGAAGTTATAAAAAGTGATCAATGATGCTTGCTCTATTACATGCATATTACTATTTTAAATCTTCTCCTTATTTGTGTAATACATCTTCTATCTTTTTTTAGTATATCCATATTCAATATCTTTAAATATATATCCACCATCTTGGATTGCTAGAAAAGATGGTGTACAAAAGTATCACAAATATAAAGTCCTAACTTCATATAGTTTGACCTTGAACAAATGGGCATAGAAATTAAGACACAATATGGATACCTTGATATCACTTGACATGATACATAATGTATATACCTTTTATTTGGGGTTGGGGATAGTACACATTAGGCAGAAACACTTAATGAAATATAAGTGAGGCAAAAACACAAATATGAATGACAAAAGATGACAATAACATTAAAGTGTCAAGGGTGAGAGAGAGATAAGTTACTTTGAAACAAGTTAGCCACTTTAATGAGAAACATAATGCAATCTTTTATAACTAAGCTAACATTGTTATAACTCCTCTTGAATATAACTAAGTTAGACTGGTTATTGGTTTCTTACCAATGAGTCCCCTACCAATAAAAGATTGGTAATATACACTATAACATATGGGGAGGGTGAAGGAGTGGTTGAAAACTTCATACATTGTAATGTAAAGTTTTATGAGAAAATTTGAAAGCTTCTAAAAATCTTCTATGTGGTTGATAGTGTGGTGTGAGTCACATTTTATATATGTTACATTTCATGCATTACACAAAAAAACTGATTGATATTGATGATTTCTCCAAATATAACTTTTATAAGAGTAAGTGTATTTTATAAGGTTTGCGATAAATTTGAACCATACTTTATAATCTATAATATGACTCACACTTTATAAAGATCTCCAATATTATTAAAACCATTGACTTATTTATACTGAATGCCATGCCCATATTTAAAATAGCACATAAATTTAAATTGACCAGAAGAGATAGATAAACATATTTCTCCCCCAAACCTCTATTCACTTCAACCTAGAAAACAATCTAATGAGACCCTTTACTTTTATATCCCATATGTCTTATTATTCATGTTTTATTGAAACATGTTTAGATCTAAATTTTATAGCTAACAAATCTCTATCTACAAATACATCATCCATCTTAAACGTACACATATCAAGATTTATCCATTTGTATATGTCATTTATCTTAAAAATAAATCTCCCTCAATGTGATAAGACTTAAGACTTTGGTTCCACATGAAAGGAAGAAACAATGATAGATGAAAATGGTTCCTATAAAAGCATCTAACATAATAATGCACCCAAAAAAAAACATAATAATGCACAAAAAAAACCTCAAACTTTACAATGCAAGAAAAAATACACCCATAAGATAGGTAAGCATATTTCTTCCCGTAAACTACTTAGTGCATACAGAACGCACTATTACCATAATCTTGTGTGATCATTATTCATCACCTGCAATTTACTGTTTTTAATCTCATAATGTTGTAACGCTCATCGGTGAAGAGTAAAAACATACCATTCTATTTTTAAGAGCTTACTTTTGGGTATACAAAGGCTGAAACCAAGGGCAAGCGTATTGAATGCGGTGAGCGTGGATCGAACACGCGACCTTCAGATCTTCAGTCTGACGCTCTCCCAACTGAGCTATCCCCGCATGGATGGAAACCTACGAAGTGAGAAATTATGGTTCTATTTAGAAATGGCTGTTTCAGTTTTATTAGTCCCACAAACATTCATCAAAACACAATGGAGTATTTTTATTAGATATTGGGGTTGGAAATGTCACAGTAGACATGCGTGCAAAATATGGAGAATAGTACCAAAACCCACGAATCGTTTGACAAAATGCATTGACAAATCTTCATCTATTGGTTATAACTCACAAACTATGTGACAAAATGTCTCAAAAACTTTTGGCTGATAACAGGTAAAGCACAAAAAAATTGTAAGCAACACTTCAATATCATCAAGCATCTCAAGGTTGATTTTCTAGTGACAATTGTACTTTATATTAACACCGTAGATAGAAAATCAAGTAGAAATACTATAGATTTAGCATGCATGATATGTGATGAACAACATAGTTTGCATAAAAAATATTACGTAATCTTAGCAAACCAAACAAATTTTTAAGATGGGGATGAAACAAAATTGATCATTTATGATATATTAAAATAGTTAAAATGAGGAGGTTCAAATCTTTAGATTCATTCACCATAAATAATGGAGGCTTAGGAGGTCCTAAAGTGATCAACCAAAATGAAAGTAAAAATTGCCAAATCACAAATGGTTTTACTTCCAATGCTATGATTGAATAGAAATAAGATTAGGGTGGGGAAATGCTTCTCATAAGTTACTTGACATTATGCTTTCTCTTCTACATCTGCATCTGCCTCTACCATGTGGTTCCTACCACAAAATATTTGAGCTTTCTCAAGCCTTGAAATCTACATCCAACTTAGTAAAATAGTAGGAAACATTTAAATTTGAGCTCAAAAACCCCACATTATCTTGCCTTGTGAAAGGATGAAATCTCTCAACAATCTACACCTGTCAATAGAGACCGATAACCATCTACGTTAATCTATGAGCATGTTTCACACTCAAATATTCACAATCTAAATTAGCAATAGTTTAAACATTTTTCTAATTTGTAAGGAATAAAAGTTTTAATCATGGGTTAGAGTCGAAGCTCTCTACTATAGTTCCATGATAGGAACTAATAACATGCAAAATAATTTGACATGACTTTTCTCTCTTCTCTATTATCGAAGCCCTATACATACAAACAATTGTTTGTTTATATATATATATATATATATATATATATATATATATATATATATATATATATATATATATATATATATATATATATATATATATATATATATATATATATCACAATAAGATATAAGATTATGACAAAGAATACAAAGAACTAAAATATGATGAACAAAATATTTTGCATAAAATTATTACATAACCCTAGCAAATTGAAATTGTTTTTAAAATGAGATGAAATAAAATTTGGTTATTTCTGATATATGAAAATAGTTAAAAAGAGGTGGTTTAGATCTTTAGATTTGGGCACCATAGAATTACAACAACAATCATAATCAAATGGTGACATGGCTACTTTTGAAATGAAATGATGTAGCTTACCAATCCAACTTCTCTCTTTACCAAAATTGATTAGCTAACTTTTGTTGATCTATCGAGAAATAAATCAAATAAAATCAAAATGTTCTTTCAATCTTTGGTAGGAAAATTAATGCCTTGCAAAACTTGTTGTAAATGGAAAGGATTAAAAGCTAAAGGAGAGTAATGCAAAATTTAAGGGGGCCAATATTTTTTTAAGGGGCACCATACATAAGGGGAAAAAGGAAATGTTGACACCCCTATGGCTGACACAACTCCCACAAGGGACTATGTCCATTTGTGTAGGTATACCCCTGATAGATAGAATGGTTTGTTGGGAAATAAATTGGTTCAATACAAAGATTGTGAAGATATTCTCTATCCAATAAAATAATCAAATTATGAGATAAAAGACTTAAATTTACTGTGTATAAGCTTGCCCTCTCTTCTTGGAGGTTAGTCTAATCAGTCTATATGAGATAAAAGTTATTTTTCCTTTGTTTAGCTGAAATTAATTTGAATGTTATATCTAGGGTGAATGACATAGAGTTGACATAAAATAGTAGGAACAACAAGTTATAGACATAGAATGCAGACACAAAGCTAAATCTGAGTAGAAGAAATAACGAAGCACCTGTAACAACAAGTTTGACCTTAAAGTGCGAGACTATATGAAAGTTAGTGAATTGATCTCTAATGTTAGATGCAGGCATACAAGAATATTTTAGAATCAGGATCTCGCTCAAAATCTGTTCCTAGAAGATGGTCAGTTTTTTTTGGGACCGTGTGGCAATTAGCTACATAGTCCTCTATTTTTTTTCTCTACAAAAGTCAAAACTGATTGTCACCATCTCCTTTGTCAGAATATTCATTCGTGGCTCTTGGATCTATCACTTGCACACAAAAAGAAGGAAAGTGGTGTTATTGATGGGGGTTTACCTTAAGTCAAACTTTGGGTTTGGAATTAACCCTTGAATTGTAATTGAAATATTGAAGTAAATGTTGAATGATATACCTCAAATCTATTGCAATTGATAATTGATGATGATGAAATTCTCTTTAGATGTGATCACATATGCCAATGAATTAACATGACTTGACATAACATGAACATGAATGACCTAACCAAACACACATGCTTGTATGAAGATTTATGTAGATTTGTTGCTCCATGATGCTTGAAGGATATGGTGGGATGAAATATTGCCTTGAATTCTTGAGGATTCTTGATGATGAATTGTGCTAGCAATTATTAGTCTTATAGTTCTAGGTGGAAATGAATAGCGAGAATTCTCTTATATAGGGTTTCCAAGGTAATTTATCAATTAGGCAAACTTCTCTTTACCAAAATTGATTAGCTAAATTTTGTTGATCTTGTTACTACTTATCAAGTTGCCATTAGTTTTATATTCAAAGTCATACTATACATTCTAGTCAGTTAGCACTACCGAATCATGCAGTCGCTATATACATAGAGAAGTCGGTATGCACAATCTAGTCGATTACAGAAGAAAGCAGTTACAGAACACAATATACACCGAGTTGTCTACCGAATATCTTTTTGAGACTACCGAGCAGTAAAAATGACACACCGAGTGAAACGTGTTACCAGATACATTGAACCTGGACATGTATATGAAAACCTGTTACAAGATCGAGGCACATCTAACCGTTATTACATCGGAAATTGCACCAGAAGATTGTGTATGATGACAAGGACAATCTAACCAATGAAATATTTTGTATAGTTATTCATTTGATAAATCTTGTTTGTAAGATCGAAGCAATGAATTGGATCATCGTTTTAAGAGATCTATTTATACAACATGAGTTAAGAGCAAGGTGTGTGCATGTATGAATAAAGGAAGACTGTTACAGAGACACATAGGTCACCGAGAAGGTTTTCAGAGAACAGTCGAAGAACAGAGTAAACAGAAGTGTTTACTGAGTTACTATATGGGTTACCGAGGTATGCTATAAGCA
Source organism: Cryptomeria japonica (assembly GCF_030272615.1). NCBI lineage: Eukaryota > Viridiplantae > Streptophyta > Pinopsida > Cupressales > Cupressaceae > Cryptomeria > Cryptomeria japonica. Next base: position 368,006,413 of record NC_081407.1, read on the forward strand.
AGGTAATCTTATTCTGAGCACATAGAATCTTCTATAACATTTCAGATGTAAAGTTGCAGATATTTGTAATAATTTTATTGTAATATTGTGAAGATTGAAAGAGAAATCTTTAACAGGGTAAAAGACTCTAACCAAGTATATAAATTGTAAAGCCTCTAACCAGGTGCAACATTCATAATAAATGTTGTAAAATCCTTTAGCAAGGTAGATCTAACAGATCTTGTTACTCCTAACAGGGTAAGCTATCAGAAATAGCTAAATGTAGCTCTAACTGAGCATTCTTTATTATTGCAGTAGTGAAGTTGTGGGTGCCATCCCCACCGCAGTTTTTCTCTCTAACCAAGAGTTTCTGCGTGACCAAAATATATGTGTTATGGAGTATATCATGTATGATTGTTATCTATTTGTTTTAACTTTATTTTATGTTACTGCACTATTTTGTTTATGCATAACAGTAAGGTTATTATTGAAGAAATTTTTTGGAGTACTGATTCACCCCTCCCCTCTCAGTACATTAGCTTTCCATATTGGGCCTAACAATTGGTATCAGAGCTTGAATCTTGGAAAAGGGTTTAACTACCTAAAGAGAAAGATCTTATCAATGGAAGGCTATAAACAATCTCAGAGGATTGTATATCTACAAGAAGAGCTAGATCATGCAAATCAAGTGATTGCAGACATGCAAAGGCAAATGCAAAAATCTCTGAAAGTAAGAAGAAGATTATCTGATGACTTGCAGGATTCTCAAGAGTTAGTGGAACAAATTGAAACATCATCTGAGAACAGTATATCTGAAGAGACTGAAGAAATGATTGGAGTATTGAAAGAAAAGAACAAAGCATTGGCTGACCAACTAAAAGCAATGAAAAGAGAACATGAACATTTCAGTACACAGATGACTGAAAATCTAGATACATTGAGGATAGCAGAGGATAAAGCAAGAGATCTACAAAGAGAGAAACAACAAATTGAAGTCTTAGTATCTGATAAGAATGATGAAATCATAAGGTTAACTGGGATTCAACAAAATATGACAGATCAACTAGGTTATGCACATCATGAAGCAATTATGAAGAATGATGAGAATCAAGCATTGAAACTTGAAGTACAAGGTTGACTGATGAACTTGAAACAGAGAACAAATCCAAAGAAACATTGAAGAAGAGTTATGAAGCATCAAAGATGTTGGATGAGCAACTGAATACAAGAAGACCCAACAAAGATGCAGGACTCGGTTACAAAGGAAAATACTCTACCGAGAAAGAAATTCATACTACCGAGAGAGGAGAATCATCAAAGCAAGCTAGAAACAGGAATAAAATCAAAAGGAAGAAGCCTATTTGCTACTACTGTGGAAATCAAGGTCATACTGCCAACACATGCCAGATTAGAAAAGGTAAGCAACTGAATATCACTAAGTCAAATGATTATTGTTACAATTGCAATAAATATGGTCACACATCTAATCAATGTAGGACAAAGTCTATTAACAACTATTAGGAGGCAAAATTCAAAGGGTTTTGTAAAAACCGCAATAGATATGGACATAGTACCGAGAAGTGCTGGCTTAAGCAAAAGAACCACATGTGGTCTGCACACCGAGCAAACACTAGTGGTTACCGAACTCACACAGATCCTTACCGACAATATGCAGCAGTACCATGGGATTACAATACAAAGATATGGTGTGAATGTTGTGGAAGATAAGGACATATAAGTGCCAACTATTTTATAAGGTTTGGAATGAACAACCAAAGATCATGGAGAAATCCTAGTATGGCATGTTTTCATTGTCACAAAGTTGGACATTTAGCTGGAGATTGCAGAGATCAACCTAGAGGAGACACTGAAGAGATAAAAGAAAAATTCAAGATGATTTGGAAAAAGAAGGAAATCATGTCAGATGAAGAAAGCACATTACCTACCGAGTTAGGTGCACCTATTACAAATTAATCAGAAAAGGTATGAAGGGATTGCATTCTCCAAAGGTTAAAATCATAACAGTTCCTATTCTATTATGTACTAAATTCAAAATCTGCATAGTTAAGATGCATTAGTAAGTTTGAAATTCTATCAAAAGTACTTTATAGGAAACCTGTCAAGTCGGTGAATACAGGAAGCCTGTCAAGTCGGTAAACAAGGAAATTTGTTTACTCAGTTAAAACGAAAAAAAGGGAGTAAATCAGTTAAAGGTAAATCGAGTGCATTTAATGTTTTGACCTAACTCGCACGGAGCCCGATAAGGTATTTTGTGTACTTAAAGGTATTTTCGCGGTCATTTTCATTCACCAAGTTTTCAAAAGAGCAGAGCAGAGAAAATCAAGGCGATCAAAAATTCATTCAAAGCGAATCCAAGGTATTTACATCAAATCTCATCACTGTTAAGATGGTTTTCTGATCTTGTCAAATTGCTATTATCTACCGAGTGTGAAGCATTTGTCGTTTGTAAACCGTCAAACCCTAAGGATAGTTTGCTAAGTTTTATCTGGAATTTACAAATGGCAACCAAGATCCAAGATCCTGTAGTTGTCAAGAATGTGGAGAAGCCCTCACTGAAATACACTTTGACTCCTAAAGTTGCCTCTGAACCGGATGACAAAACTGCCTTTTGACTCATCCCGGATCAAGTCTTGTTAGTCGAAGATGTTAGATTCTTCATCAAATGTCGTGTTGAAGAACTCGGTCATGTTGAGATTAGTGACAAATATGATGAGCTATGTACCAATGGAAAAATGGATAGCAAGTTTGAGCATATCAAAATCAAGGGATTAACTGAAGCCCTAGCCTATCCTCGTGTGGTCAAACCCCAGTGGGTTAAGTTTGTTTTAAACAGAGTTCATGATGATTTTATGTGGCTAGAGGAGCAACCATTCAAAATCACTAAGGAAATCATTCATGTGATCACTAGGTATCCTATCTATGATCATGCATGAGCATAGAAAATGATATCACAGAAGGAGTTAATCAGTTTAACTGGAGTAGAATTTGATTACCGAGGACTGAAACTGAATAATGTCACTGATGCAGAACTTAAATTTGCTTGGGGATATATGTCACTGAATCTGATTAACTTGAAGGAGTTAACAGTGTTGGGGATATGTGTGATCATTAGAGATTATGTTGAGTTGTATTTGGGTCCTACCATGGCTTGTGAGGATCCACATTGAGTAGATTCACTTAGAAGATACATGTTTTCAGGCCAACTGGATAAGGGTTACATGTTTCATCTACACATTAACTTGTTGACTTGGGAGGATGTTTGTCAATGTGTATGGTATTTGGGATTGCATTTGGATGATTTACTAAGATTTTTTAGGTTCTCTCTATCTCCCAAATAGGATGACTTTCACCATAATTATGTTTTGTGGCCAACTTAGAGGGACCATCTCTTGTCTCCTATTCTAGTAGACCTAATTGATTTTTTTAGGTTTTGCAGATGGTATAAATAGAAGATCATTTCGTTTGCAATTAGTGTGGAGTTGTGTGGATCAGAGTGGAATCTGGAAGATGCAAATATGAATTAGAAAGAACATGTGATGAAATTATTGAAGATGAATTGTCAAATGGTTGCTTGAGCCAGTGAGTCAAGACAATCTACATTTTAGGGAGACTGTTGGATGTAGTGATGTTGAAGGCTTATTCATTGTAACTCATATTTTATTGTATCCTTCTCAAAGATAGTGAGTCTTCTCAACAAGTCATGTGTATCTTGCCCTAGGGTAGTGAACTTCAGTTTGCAAGTCCTTCTAGAGCAGTGAGCTTCCTTGTGTAGTGAGCCTGAAAACAAACATTGTTATACTTGTTGATATAGTGCGAGTTCTCTCACTATGGGTTTTTCTCATCGTGGTTTTTCTATGAAAATTTGGTGTTCTCTTGTGAATGTGTGTTCATTGTTTATCTTTCATTACTACTAATCATATTAGAGTTTAAATTTGAATTGAGTTGTACTATAAAGTTATAAGATTTCTTCAAGATGGATTCACCCCCCTCCCCTTTTCAATCTTGAATTGTGTTCAATATTCCTTGCCACTAAGGGTCACATTACAAATATTATCCCATATTCAGCACAACATACTTAAATTTATTGAGATCATTACTTACCCATATTCTTACCACACATATAGTTTAAGCCATTTACATGATGTATTATTTTATAATTATTGCATTATATATGTAGACATGTTTATATTACATATAATTTTGATTTATCATTTCCCCCCTTTCTTGTAATTTCTTGTATCCAATAGGTATAATCCATTATAGTCTAGCATATCTTATAGATAAAACTCTCGTGTTTATATTTTTTAGATATATATTATAAGTGCTTATAGAGACTTGTATTTGGTTCCATTTCATAATATGTACATAGAAGATAAATCTACATGATGTCACCTTGTACCCGGTCTATTACATTTAATACAAGGGTTTGATGAAATCTTTTGATATATAAATTTTTTATTTTCATTTACCATTGTAATTGTAATATAGTTTGAGATGCATAATCATTCTATGATTCACATATAGGTCAATGTGAGGGGAAAATATAATGGTGAAATTCACATATTTATGTATTTTTTTTAATCTTTGGATCCACTTTGGGGAGAATGATTGTATATAAAGATGAATTTATAAATGAATATTTGTACAATTTATATCCCTTTAATTATTCCAACTGCCTGTCCATAGACATATGTCTATGCATAGACTACTTAACCCATTCATATATGTACACACTATTGCCCTACATGCTTGTAATTGTTTCTTACATCATCTATGTATTCACATATTTCCATAAACATGTTATCCAATTTGTTTTACCCCCTTTCATGTTCCAAGGAAAGTTCAAGGTCACACAAATGATCGTGTGGTTGCACAAATGATCTCACTATATATGTTAATCCTTCTTGAATGTAGGTTTTTTTAATCAAATTTATATAACTATTGCCAAAAAAATTCCCTCCAAGCAATGGCTAAACACAAGTTCACATAATATATTATTTTCATATTAAGGTATTAAATGAATTTATTTTAAAAATCAAATAATTTATGTACCATTTGTACCTACAATACTTCATTCGGTACACTAAAAGGGATATAGTCCTACATGAACATCCAAGGAGCATAAACATGAATAAATTTATTTATTTTTAATTATTTATATACATTTATATAGGTTGACCTTGGAAAATATGTCTTGTATAAAGATGACATTCCTAACAAATATTTATAAATTCCACAAATCTTTTAGATATGAAAAATAAAAATAGAATTTAAGGTGAATCAAAAGTAGTGGAGAACAGAAGTCTATAGACCTCATACGTATAGGATAGCTCTACATTCATGGACTTGTCCTTAACCTTGTTACCCCTGATTTTAAACTTCCATTTTGACCTTATCAAAATGCCAACTCCAATTTTCCCCTTTATCAATTTACACAATTATCGGCCAAGTCGCATGTTTTCGGGTCTGGCCATCATAGTTCTAAAGTTTTGAAAAACTGTCGACTTTTTGAGAATTTAAGATAAACTGGCATTGTTGATCATTAAATAAAATTGAGGTCTATAGTCGGGGTATTTCTGAAACATGACACTGGTTCTAGATTACTAAAATTTGTCAACCGGTCGACTATCTTGTTCCTTTGCGTCGTTTATCTTGGTTTGGTTATGAAATCTGCTTGTCACGTGGCCACATTAAATGTATTTCACCAACCAAGTTGACATCATCTAGCTTGGTGATTCTTTGATTCTCGTTCAAAAGGATTAAGAGATTTTGCAGTCACTTGGCTACATGAAATTTTTCATTTTCGAGACTTAATCTACTCAAAGATATGGGAGGTACATCTCCTTATGACACAATAGGTGGCTAAAGCATGCAAAGTTGCTAACCTAATTTTTTAAGGAGGGTGATATTATTTTTCACACCCAAAATTTAATGAGCCGATGGTCCTGTACATAATTAAAAGGTGATTTTTTTTTTAATTCATTCTTTCTTTAGGGATTAGCTAGAAAAATGGCAGGTTGGCAGGCTGGTGTGTTTATTTGGGAAGTGAAAATTTTAGAATTTCATTTATTTCTATTTCAAAATCTTTCAAGACAACATTCGATATGGGTTATTCCCCCGCCTTAAAACAATGTGGTGCTTCTTCATGAAGATCAACTTCCCATAGCCCAACATGATTTGCAATGGATCCAAAGAGAGTAGGAAGACATTGTTGCTCAATTGAATAGGGTTGCATCCAAAGAGAAAAAGCCAATTATGTTGAATAAAGAAAAATTACTTCCTTTTTGGAGCAAGCAAAAAGACAAGCCGAAGTTCACAATCAACTTCTGTAGATGGGAATTGTTGCAGTCAGAGTTTTCGCACCTGAGGCAAATTAAGCTAGTGCTTGGTCAAGTTGACATGATACAAAATGGTTCTTTTCGGAGAAGGTGCTACTCTCGTACTTCAACCCAACCCGATATTGGTCAAAGACCCACATGAAGATATAATTTTCGGATTGACTTCCTTATCTTGGAAATGCAAAAGGAGCTATGCAGAATACATAAGGATTATCTTTGTGTTGGAGAAAGAGGAGGCAAAAGACAAAATGCTTGATGCCTAGCTCCAGTTGGCAATCCTAGCAGAAAGGAAACTTGTGCCTCCCACTAACTGATAAGTCTCATCCTCTAGACTTATAATTAGGTGATATAGGTTGGGCTCTTATGAGCCATTTTTGTTTTATTTCGGGTAGTTGTTCAGTTCTTTTCTTGGAACAATTGTTTTTATTGGCTGATATTTTCAAAGAGATGGTCACAGACTGTGGTCTATTTATGTCAGATAGTATGCAAAAAAGAGGAGAGGGAATTTTTCTTTTCTTTTTTGGCTTGAAGAGACTCCTTAATAGCCCCCCATTTTTTGAAAATGGATACTTAAGTGAAAATCTAAATGCAATTTCATAAATCATAAAATTTGAGTTATGATCGGTGAATTGCATTATTCTTCTTATGTTGAAACATTATGCATCTGGATTTCCTTTCTTGTAATTTGTTGGATAAAAATTGGAATTTGCATGTACACATTACTATGAAATTTAGCTTTGAATGAATGAAATGGTAATGTTTCGGTTCTATAAATCTTAATAGGGTAGAATCTTTGTATTCTATTTGACTATGTACTTGCTAAAAAAAATCGTTCCCTTTTTCCTTTGAAGAGTTTTTGGGTTAAAAAGATTTTCCTTTCTTGTTTTTTTGGTAAAAAGCATATCCAATATAAAGAAAATCAAATTACATCTTCTGAGGGAGTTGTGCCTCCAAAATTCAAAGGTTCAAAGGAAAAATTTGTTAACCAAAAGGCCCTAAGTTATCTATGTGGAGTGAAGAAAATATTCTAATCACAAGACAAATACTAGATTATCATTAGTAGTTTTAGATCTTGAAACATTAAAAAATATAGAGCATTAATTTAGGTTGTTCAATCTTTGATTATAAAACTAAAGACAATTATTTTTATATACATTCCTTCATCTAATTATAAATTATCCAATTATCATTCTTAACTTATAATTTAATTAGTTTAGATTAATTTGATCATGAAAATATTTATTAAATATATAAAAAATCTAATAAGATATAGAAAAATAATGATATTTTAATGGAAATTGAAATAATTATTCAACAAAAACAATATTATTTTAATTAAACTAATATGTTCTTAACAAAAATGATACAAATCAAAAAATAAAAAATAAAAAAATTTAAGAAAACTATAATATAATATAAATATTTATATCATAATTCTTTTCATTTACAATTGAGAAAATGAAATTGGTAAAAAAGTTTAAGCTGACAAGCTTATGCTATAATGATATTTTTACATTGAATCTACATCTTCAACCAAGATGAGAAAAGCTTGTAACAAAGGTTAAGTGAGAAAGTACAATAATTCTTACATTGTCTATCCACAGTGATGCATACCCGCAATGATAGCATCATAAAGATGGAAGACGGCCTTCCTCACCTTGTTATTTAATGAGAGGATTCCAATGAAAATGGAGAACCCTAACCCATAACTTAAGCCCAACCCTAGTAGGAAATATTCCTTCTGAACTTCTGAGTCATCTTCAATGTCTTCACTTGTCTCTTTCCCATCATCACCATTTGAAAAAGAAATGTTGCAAGTGCTGTTGGTGAAGGGAATGTCACATAGATGGGCATTGCCCAAGAAAGATGTCTTATCAAAGGTCAAAAGTTGCCCTCCATGAGGTACTTTTCCCTCAAGCCTGTTGTAAGAGACATTGAAGACTTGCAAATAACTGAGATATTGCAGTTCCAAAGGAATAATTCCACTCAAATTGTTCAGTGAAAGATCTAGAGACTCCAGTTGATCCATGCCTCCGATTGTTTCTGGAATCTTGCCAATGAGATAATTTCTAGAAAGATTAAGACCTTTCAAACCATGAAGGGATCCAATATCAGGAGGAATCCTGCCCCATAAATTGTTGCTTGACAGATCCATAAACTTGAAATTTGTAAGAATAATCTCATATTCAAGAAAGAGGCCTTTTGTAGAAAGGGTTACCTCATTCTTACACAAAATATCTTTTGAAATCCTGTACCCTAGCTGCACTGGACTAAACTGTGATGCATTGACCATTGCCTGTAAACCAGTGAGGCTTGTTGGTATAGAACCTGAAAGATTGTTGTGAGAAAGGTCTAAGATTTGGAGTTGCTCGAGGGCAAAGATTCTGGGAGGAATAGTGCCTTGCAATTTATTGGAGTTCAACATCAAAATCTGCAGTTTTGATAGATTACCAATCCTGTGGGGAATGCTGCCATCAAAATCATTATTTCCTAAATTCAGAACTTGGAGAGAAGTGCAATTTGCTACAGATGATTCAATAAGCCCTTGTAGATGATTACCATTCAGATCTAACGTCTGAAGTTTTATAAGATTTCCCACGTCCGGCATATCACCCACCAGATTGTTTTCACCCAACCTCAAAACTCTTAAATCCAAACAGTTTGCTGTAAAATTAGGAGGAATAGTACCGCTGAGCATATTGCCTGCCAAGTCAAGAACATGCATATTTGTGTTGCAGATAGAATCTGGGATTCTTCCACTGATCTTATTCTGCAAGATACAGAAAACCTCTGCCAATTGAAGATATGTTCTAATGTCACCAGGAATTGAACCTGTAAAATTATTATTTGACATGTCTAGATGTAAAATACCAGCAGGTGGCAGAGGAAGAGCACCCTCCAAGCTGTTGTTGTGCAAATCCAGGAACCCAAGATTCTTGGCTGCAAGCTTCAATGGCAATCTTCCAGTTAATTCGCTGGATGAAAGGTTGAGACGAAAAAGCTCAGGAAACTCCCATATCCATGGCGGAATATTTCCTGCTATACTGTTGCCAGATAAATCCAGCTCAAACATATGATATTGTTTCAGAAGAAATAAAGGAAATTTAGCCAACCTACAAGAAGCCAGTCCAAGACCAGACAACTTCTTAAACTTCGGAGTCCAACTCATGGAAGGGACACTCACAGTCAAGTTATTGTGAGAAAGTACTAGCTGTTCAAGGATGGTCATATTCTCAAAGAAGGAAAGGGAAATGGAACCTGTTAAACTGTTGGATGAGAGCAAAAGTGATTTTAAGTTAACAAGCCTTGAAATTGTGGATGGAATTGTACCATTGAAATGGTTGGAGCTGAGATCAAGATAGGAAAGGGCTGGAAGATGACCCAAAGAAGGCGGCATTACCCCTGTGAAGCTGTTGGAAGAGAGATCCAGATGAACAACATTGAAGAGATTCTTTAGAGAGGAAGGAAGCAGTCCTGTTAGCCCACAATCAGACAAGCGCAGATACCTAAGATTGGATAGACTGGTAATAACTTTTTCCCACTCCTTTGCCCTAGAAATTTCCACTCTATGTAGAGTGAGGTGTTCCAATCTTTTCATATTTTTAAGCCAAATTGACAGACTCGGACTCTGCAATTTTCCTACATTGTCTGTTGAGCTCAGCTCCAAGTGGCGCAAATTCCACAAGTTTGCCAGAGTCACAGGAATTTTGCCTTGAAACCCACCAGAAAAGAAGCTAAGAAAAGTGAGTCTCTTGAGTTTTCCAAGGTCAGAAGGGATGGGAATTCCTGAAAAGGAATTGTGGCTGAGATCTAAATGTTGTAGATACTCAAGCCTAAACAACGATGAATGGATCTCACCTCCCAATTTCTGATCTGTCAAGTTGAGTAGAGTAACATGGCCACCTGAATGGCTTTTACAACCAACACCTTTCCATTTACAGCAATTGAAGCCTTGCCAAGACTGTAAATTGCTGGAGTTATCTACAAGAGCAGCCTTGAAATGCAATAGATAATTTCTTTCATGTGATGGGCATTTAATTTCGACACTCACAGAGCTCTGCAATAACAAGAAAAACAACGAACTCGTTATTTTGGGAATTGCAATTCCACAAAACAAGGATGACATGGTTTGAATGTTTTTGTCACCAACAAATTCTGAGTGACGTTGCTAGTAACAGGGATGACTGCTAAATAGATTTAACGTGGGATTGTATGCAACAAATTCTTGGTCAAAACGACGTTCATTGACGCAGGAAATGCCTTACCGACCTTTCTGGATGGTTTTCTTCCACTTTCATAATAGACTTTAGAATAGGCAACGCAATTCTCCAGTACGCGCTATTGAAATTTGATTTAGTTGCTTCTCCAGTAGGCGCTATTGAAATTTGATTTAGTTGCTACGCAATTTCTCTTCCACATTCAAAAAAGACTTTACAATAGGGCCAGAAATCTACAGTACGCGCTATTGAAATTTGATTTAGCTGCCACGCAATTTGGAATTTGGAATTGGATTTCTTGACCTAACATGGCCGACCTTCTCGGACATTAAAATAGATGCTCTCTTTTAAAAGCATCATCGATTATTAGTGGTAGGAAAGTGAGGATAAGAAAACCTAGGGTGATAAGCAAGGATAAGAACACATAAGAACACATTGTGACACGGTCCATCTTAAACTACATACATTAAGCAGCATATTAAGTTTAGTGAATTCTTGGTGTTTTAACACTTTTAAGTTTAGAAGTGTTTTTTTTAGTGTGTGCAACATATTAAGCCTACAAAATGTCAATCAATTTTGAGTGTGTAACACTTTTAAGTGTAAAAGTGTAAGATAAGTGTGTGTGATTTAAGTCGTTTTGACACATTAAGAGTGTCATGATGAAGGAAGATTCTCCTCAAGATAAAAAAAAGATTGTGAGATGAAGCAAGCATCTCGTATGTGTTGCAAGCTAGACTATCAAATTATTTTTAAATTTGTATGTTGATTCATATAATTTTGGGTGTTGCATATTTTGTTTTTCTATATAATATAATATAGAAAATGGGTTTATTGTTCTACATATAGATCTATAATCTAATTGATGATCATATGTGTTAAAAAGGTAATAATAAAAAATAAGAAAATAACTTACCATCAATATGAGGTTAACTAAAGATACTATCTTCATTACATGTCTCAATTTACATAAAATTTGTAAAATGGAAAAATCAACTCAAGTACACTTTAATAAAATATTATCTCAATATCATTAAAAAAAATTAAAAACAAGAAGATATATTATTGGTGTAGGATTTGATGTATACCTATGCTAACTCACTTTTTTCCATAAAGTGATGAGGAAAAACGTGAAATTAAATAAAAATCTATTTTAAAAAAATGGATGAAAATAAGTTACACAAATTAATACTCCACGGAGAGCTGTAATGAGGAAATTAATCTTATGGTAGGTTCTTGGGTTTTCATAGTCCCATAAACATGAGAATTGAGAGAAACTATTTTTTTTTTTTTAATAATTATATTTTTATTTCTCATTGAAAGTAAGAGACTATATGGAGTGCATAGTGCATTTTTGTTCTTTATAATTTATGCTAGTTAGTGTCCTACTAGTTTGCATAACTTAAAGATATTGACATCTACAATATATTTTAAGAGCCTTCACTTATTAGTCATCTTTAAAATGTGTGAATTTTTATATTTTCAAGGGTTGTGAGTGAACTATGATTTTATGTTCATGATATCACATTTGTGGATATCTTATTTGCATATGTAGTTGCACATGTAACACAATAATATTCTTTATAAACAGATCTTTAGGTTTGCAAGACCAATAAGATATTATAAGTAATATTTAGTGACCAATATTTAAGATGTTCTTATACAAAGGGTGTATTTAAGTTGTTTAGTATATAATTCTTTTCATTTATCCTTACATATCTTGTAAAATATCGCTAGGAATCACCTTCTTGGCCTTGTAGTCCAAAAAGTGCAAAAGAGTTGCTTGTATTTAACAATTGTTCTATTTTTTTGTAATTTAAGCATGTAATCTTTCCTTATTATTATGAAACAACACAAGGTCTTCAAATTTGGATTTTAATTTATTCCCTATGAATTTGGTATTCAATATACAACATCAACATGTCACGTGATATTTAAATCCAAGTATAGGTTATTTCATTATTAGATTTTGATTACGAGATTTCATTAAATTTTTTTGAATTACATTAGGGCATCATGTATTTCTCAACTTTACATTTTATTTTTAATTGCATTCATTCTTAGACATAGAGTGCATCATGTCTTCTCCTCACATTCTATGCCTTCATGGACATATCTTTTTATTTATTGAAAATTTTCTTCTCTTTACGCTTTGTAATTACTATTGATATATCTTCATGGCCTACAACATTATTGAAGATTTATGCATTTTTTGTGGCTTCTTGTCTTTATTTTAGCTTTATGCATTTGTTGGGAATTTTTATTTATTTATTTCAACTTCATGCCTTGGTTGTGCTTCATGTATTTGTAGCGATTTCATGCCTCTACGGTAGCTTTGTCCATTTATTATGATTGCATGTCATAGTTCCTTATGTACTTATATGGGTCCCTAACAAGCAAACACATGAAGTTGTGTTGCACTTGGGGCTAATTGGGGGTAGTCTAGTCGGAGTACCACCCAGCCACGTGGTGCCCCGTGTCACTGGCGTGGTGCCAAGAGTTCGGTCGAACTAAATTCGACCAGACTATACTACATTATCCCGATATGTGAGCGCTCGAGCTTATCATTTTTCAAAAAAAATCAAAATAATTCGGCCAAACTGAGTTCGGCCGGAACCTATGTGGTAGGAGATGTGGCACCCAAATCAACTATTTTGTCTGTATTTCTAAAACTTTTCACTTTTGCTCAATTTTTCTTCACGCAGTTTTTCTTTACAAAAATTTAAAAATACCCTTTTGTAGAGCTCAAAGTCATGAATCTAGACATATAATTTTTTTAGTATTTTTATTAATTTTAATATTTTTTATTAATTAGACATTGCGAGTAGGTTTTTTAAGTTAAAAAAGAAGCTGATTAGAAATTTAAAAAATATTAAATGATATTAAAAAACAAATTTAAATATATTTTTCACTAGATGAGAGAATCTTCTCCAAAATGGTATAATTTTTTTTTATAATCATAAATTTAGTAGACAAAAGGTGACGTTGAATAAAAACTACCAAATTCAGCTATGTTGGACTTAAAAATATTATTACAAGAAAAATATACATCAAAATTTAATTTTTTTTAACACTGCATATATGTGTCCTCTATTTGAAAAATTAAAATCTAAAAAAAAAAAAAAATCATTTTCATTTTGTTTGGTGATGTCGGCCGACTAGAACCGCTAATTTTTAGCATTTTTCCGCAATAAAAAATCTATCTTTGAATATATAAAACAAATGTCAAATTTAAAATAAATAAATAAAAAATAATAGACATAATTTTTTTTATATTTGATCAGTTTACATCATTTTGAAATTCAATTTAGAAATATCATTTTTATGCGATCAAAGTTAAACAGTTTTAGTTGTGTTGGCCACTTGCTTTATAAAAGTGTGACACAACAAATTGTGCTTTTACCATAACCACTAAGGTCCACATTACAACTATTTTCCCATGTTTTGAAAGGGTAGCATACTTAAATTACTTGAGATCATCTCCTATCCATGTGCTTGTTACATATTTGTGTACATAGTCTAGTCCTTTTACTTATGCCATGTACCTATCCATAGCATGCATGTTTATGCATAGACCACTGAACCCATTCATATGTGTACATGTGCCTACCCTACATGCATATTTCTTACATTTATGTATTCACACATTTTCATAAATATGGTATCAAATATGTCTAAATCTTGCCAATAAGTTTCCAAAGGATGGCTAAACATAAGTTTATATAATGCATTGTTGTTATATTAAAATATTTAATACATTCATTTTAAACATCAAGGAATTCATGTATGATTTGCACTCATAGTACTTTATTTGGTGTACTAATTGGAATTTAGTCTCGCATGAACATCCTAGGAGAATATGCATAAATACAGAGTGTTGCTTTCAATCATCCACACACATTTTTGTAAGTTTCCCTTGGAAAACATGTCTCCTTGAAACATGTCATTCATAGCAATGCATTTATAAGTACCTCTAGTCTTTTAGATATCAAGAAGCACAATAAAAGTTAAGGTGAATAAAGTGTAGTGAAGAATAGAAGTCTATAGATCCCATAGTAAAAGTTCATAGGAATATAATAGATCCATATTCATGGTCTTGTCTTTGATCCCAAGATCCCTACATAGAGTGAATGAGAATATTATAATCCCAAGATAAATACCAAACTACCATTAGTTATTTTAGGTTTCAAGATAATAAAAAAATTAGAACATTATTTTAGGTTATTTTATTTTTATGTATAAAACTAAAGATCATCATTTCTATATACATTTCTTTCTTTAATTATAAATTATCAATCCAAACTTTTATCTAATTAGTCTAAATTAAAATTAATATGACCAAGCAAACATTTATTAAATAAAGAATATCTGAAAATCCAATAAAATCAAGAAAATAACAATTTAATAAAGACAAACAAGGGTTGCAGAGCAATGAAGTTCCTGCCAAGAACTGCAAGAATGGTTTTCCTTGATTTGGTTTGTTGATGACAAAATTGGAACAATTTTTGTTTTGTTTTGTTGATGATGCAGTTGTAACATTACAATTATGCACGATAACTTGGACCAAAGCCAATCTTTGGACAATGAAATGTTGTTTGAAGGACCTAAGTGAGAGTTAACTTAATATTCGTTAATGAATCAATGTACCCCTTTCACCATTTTCTCATTGGGCTTGAAGATTAGTAGTACAATTGAGATAGCTTTCAGCTACATTACATTGGTTTTCAATACTAGATATTTAAAAGTAAATTGAACAAGAGGTTATGATTCTTAATAGATTTCTATGTCGAACCTTTCTCAAAATATTGCACTCTCTATCAAAACTCTTGCCTGAATCGTCAATGTCCACATTAAAAACTTTGATAGTGAGCATTGTGCCATTCTTCAAAACACCTTTGTACACTTTTCTAAAACTACCAACTCCCATCAAGTTGTCACTTTTCCAAAACTGCAAACTCCTATCAAGTTGTCCTCATTAAATCCATCAGTCGCCATAAGAAGCTCCTCAACTGAAATTCTCTTAGATCTCACTTCAAAGGATTGTGAGGTTCTAAGATGTCTCTTGCAATAGCGTCTCCATAAGAATCGCATTAGTACACACCATGAGACACATATTAGAGTCTCCAAAGGTATGAATACCATTCTCAAATTCCTAGAACTTTTTGACTTGGGAGTAGAGCATGGCGGCAACTTTACCCAAGGTTTGCAAAGACCCAGGTTTCCAATATGTGATGATGCATTGAGTTTTTTTTTTAAAACCCCAACTTTTGGAACTTCTCCTACAAATTGTTTGTTGAAAAATTTAGATGTTGAAACACTTTGATTTTTAAAAAAGACATCGGTATTCTACTCGACAAATTGTTGGCAAAGAGATCTAGGACAAAGCAAACTGTTTATCAATACAAAGTTACTTTGTAATAGGATCTGTATGCATCGCTTTCACTCTTAACCTTAGTTAAGATCATCACAAACACCAAATTGGTTCTGCATGTCAATAAGCCAAGGGAATCAATACCTATTGATAAGAATATTCCCATGCCACTAACTAAACACTATCCACTACTAGGTGTAGCAATTGAGACAGAGCATTGAAGTGCAAACTACCCAGGTTCAAGCCCCAGTGGGCTTGGTGACCCCTCAAACTAGAGGATAAAATTTTAATCCCCTTAATAAGGCCCTCAAAAAACTAGCAGTTGTAGTTTGAGAAGATGTGTAGTGCTAAAAGATCAGAATTAACACCTTCCAACTTAAGTGCCTTGAAGCCTTATATGGTTACTAGATCCTTAAAAAACAAATAGGTGGGTACAAGATTTGATCAGCTTTTGTCAAGACTTCACTGAAATTTTTAAGATTCAGATCTAGATTCATATTGGACTTTTTCAAACTTAGTAATTGAATTATGGATATTATATACATAGTTGGTTGTTTTAGCAAAGTTAGTAGATATACGATCTACAACATTTCTAATATACAAAAAAATCACTGCATATATCATCAAATTTCTACTAGAAACATTCACAAAATCTAGAAAGATAATTTTTCTGCTTGTAATCATACGTGGGTTCTTTTTCTTCTTGCTTAGATGGCTGAAATGTATATTGAAACATAGTAACAGAACCATCTATGATTTTACACAAACCTTTTATAGGGAAACATCTTGTTCTTTGTACCATTCTAGAGTTTCAACTCTAGGATAGCTTTGAACCATACCACAAAAAGGGTGAACACAAATCAAATTAATTCCTTCTTGTTGAGTTGAAAATCTGGATTTGAATAAGGGTTAAATTGCAATGCTAGATCTAGGACGAACAATGAGAAACTGATATAAAATAACAGTAACAAAATATTCCAGATATTATGCAAAGTTGTAAACCTAGATCTGAGGATGGAAAATAGATCAGAACCCATGATACAAGTTCAGGCAAAATTGTCAAGATCAGGGGAAGCAAATTGCCCTAGTCCTTTGAATATCGAGCCAAAAAAACTTCATGTTTTTGGATTAAAATGATGCACAAAATCCACTATTAGATGGTCATTAGAAATTCCCAGGACCAAGGGGAGTTGGTCACCCCGATCCTCCATTTTTTGCACCTTCAAAAGTCAAATTTGATTGTCGTCGTCTACTCTGTCATTTTCCTCACTTGCAACTTTTGAGATAATATCCTACACACACAAAGAAGGAAATAGGGTTGTTGATGGGGGTTTTCCTTAGGTCAAACCCTAGTTTAAGAATTAACCTTGAATTGAATTGAAATAGGAAATGTAAATATTGAAGTAGATGTTGAATAATCTACCTCAAATATACAATAGTTGATTGAAGGTTAATGATGCAATGCTCTTTAGATGTGATCACAAGTATTGATGTGATAATATGACAACACAAACGACTCAAACACAAACATATTCTTGCATGAAAGTTGATGTGATTTTCTCCATGATACTTGAAGAATACAGTGGGTTGAAATGATGCCTTGAATGCTTGAGAATACTTGATGATGAACGCTTGTAATGATCTCAATTATGTAAGGAATGCTTCTTAGAGTTTTAGACCTAAAATAAATTTATAGGATGCCTTTATATAGGGTTCCCTAGGTAAATTATTGATTAGGTTGACCTCCAATGATCACATTGATCCATAAGGACCAAAACTCACCAAGGAGGGAAAGTGCCCTAACCTATTTATATTAGGGCTTGTTTAAGGAAGCGGACAAGGGAACTTCAAGTTCCCTTGTCCTCCCAAAATAGGGATTCAAACAAGGTTGGGTTCAAGAGGGCACAGTCCGAGGATGGGTCCACTCAACCATGCAATCAAGTGACATCAGATTTGGAGTAAAATGGGCCTGGAAAACAGACTTAGGGAGAACTAGGATGGGACACGCTAAAATAGGGGCACAAAAGGTGGTGTAAATTAGACAATGTTACAAGTTACAATGCTACAATTATTATGCATGGGATTAAAAAAATTCTCATTTGTAGTTTGAAAGAAATCTTAACATCTCTATTGAACTCATATCACATTCATGTCCATAGTCCATATAGAAATCCTCTCAATTTGTTTGTTAAAGAGATTGGAAGTTATCTAAATGTCTTTGTAATTATTTTTGCAGCAAGCGGTGTAGCTACCATGGTAACAAAGGTTAGAGTGTAATGACATGAATGCGCTAATAAAAACTATTAAAGATTTGACATATTAGAAAACAAAAAATAAAACACAACCACAATATTATTTTAAAAAATTACATCCAAGAAAAATAAAATGTAAATGTAGATATCATTTTGATAACTCATCAAGTAAACATTGTTTAAATAAATATTATAAATGATATTCATATTATAAAATAAAATAGCATGTTAAGTGTATATGCATGCGCACGCGCGCATGTGTGTGTGTGTGTGTGAATATAATTCAAAAATAAAATCTCTTCAATAAAATAAAAAGTAAATTGTATAAAAAATTAAATAATTATTAATCTTAACACATCAATATATAATTATACGTTCTTGTGGCCTCTAGTGCCATTCACACTTTGGGTGATGCACCTTCAAACACCCATTGTCTCTTTTCTTCTCGACATGGAGCCCCCTTGATGCATTAAGGATTTCCCACCTCTATTTATGTCTAGGAAGGCATTCTTACTAATACTAGAGATTTCAATAAGGTTTATGCTCCCAACTTCTTAGACCATTCAATCTCCTATATGTTGGCTCTTTTGGATGGAGAATAAAGCAATCTTGAAGGAATCACCTTCCAAAAATGGATCTTTTGAAGGTACAAACTCTTTTGTTAATTACTTTTCTACTTTTGTTTAGGAATAGGTTGAGATCCACTTACCATCAAGTGAACTTGGTAAAGAGGCATTGGATGGTGAGTTTGCTTAATTATTAAGCATGCATTGATCTATTGGTTTCATAATTTTTTGGCTCAAATTATTGGAATTAAACAAATGGATTAAACAAAATTTGCAACCCATTCTTAATGGTGAGATATTCTTTGGACCTTGTGCCAAGATTATTCTATGTGATTTGTAAATATCCTAAAGACAAAGAATTGTTGTTATTGAAGGGCCCCTAGTTTTGGGATAAGGATTTCCTAAGCATAAAACCTTGATTTCTTGTGTTTGAACCCTTCACTAAAATCACAATAGTAGCTCTAATTTGGGTGTGATTACCCAACCTTCCAATGCATTTTTTAAGATCTTATTGTCTGTCTTCAATTGGAAATTTATCTCTAAGCCAACTTGCTCCAATCTGAAATCCACTTTCACTATTCAACCATCTTTCACCTTTGCGAGAGTATTGGTTGAGATGGATCTCTCCAAACCATAACCAATGGGAATATAAATAACTATCAACAACAAGATATGGAAACAATAAATTGATTGTGAGGGAAAAGAATTTAGATGTCATCAGTGTTATGGCACCAGACACATAGCAAATGAGTGTAAAAGATCTCTTTGGATCCTCCATTGAAGGAAACTTTGGGGAAGGGAGAAAATATTAATCATCAATATATTTGTCCTATTGTTAATGCTAATTTTAATGATTAGGTGATTCCTATGACTAAGGAATAGAGACATACCTCATAAAATAGAGGTAATATTGGACTAACATAGTTGCTCCTTGCCCCCACCAACCCCTCCCCCCACCCCCAAACATTACTCGTGAATTAGAACATAATAAGGCATCTTCGTCAATGGAGGATCCTTTACAAAGCAATACATTTTTTTGCAACAAATCAAATAGAGAAAGACAATAATACATGGACTACGATTAAGCAAAAAAAAGAAATTAGCTAGAAATGAGAAACAAAAAATGACATTGCACTCTTGTGTTAAGATGGGTAGGCAAGAATCACAGTGACAATGTTTTTAGTACATTCACATAATAGGTGTATGAGCTCATGCATCCCTTTTTTCAAGGCATGCACTTTATCATTTTTATTTTTTAATAAGATTCCTTTATGCGTAATTCATCAATAAATAAATATTGATATTGAATCCCTTATAAAACATAACGAACATGTCGTTATAAAGTAAAAATGTTTCTACTTAAATCTATGGATAATTTAAATAAGATAGACCAAACTTAACTAAATATGTTCAAATTTAAATTTATTGACATATTTGAGATTAGATAATTACATTTGTAAAAACAAAAATTATGCTATCTAAAATGTGAAAGATAAAGATAATCAACTTAAGTGTAAAAGATATGTATTATTTAATTATCTTGAATATAATTTAAAATCTAAAGATTATTTATACTTATCAAATAAAATTTTGAATGAGAATTAGTTTTACTTGATTAACTTTTACATAAATATATATTTTTTAAATCAATAAGTATCAATTTTAATTTATTCTTAATTACTAAACCACACAATTATTTATTATTTTATTTATCAAATTACATAATAAAATAGTCTTCTAATAATAAAAAGTATCAATAATTTTAAAATGGAACTCCATGTAAGGACTTCAAAAAAAATGTATAATAGAAAGCATGAAAACAATGACAAATAAAATGTTTGCAATGGCTCACTCTAACGGCTCTACCACCCACGCAACTTTGATTGCGTTTGTTCCTTCTGCGAGAGGATTTCGGCCCCCCCTCTTGTGGGTGTCGTCGTTGGTGTTTGGGGGTTTGCAGCCTGCGCGAGTGTTTCGAACGCTGCTCCCGCTTCACAAGTCCCTTTCGCCTTTCATCCTGCTTCCATGCCCTCTGCGTTGGGTGAATCCTCTCGCGTGGGGGCCACGGTGGCTGCCATTGGTGCCCCTACCTCGGTTGTGGGTAGTTTTCCCCCCCTCGTGGATGTCCATCTTAAGGTTGCTGATGTTGTGGAAACTGGAGCTAATGGTGCTGCTCCTCTTTCTAGTGATGCTGCTACTGTTGGTGACTTTGTTGTGGATGCTAATGTCCTACCCAAACCTCTTTCTTTCGCTGGCAAGTGTAGCTTTGTTCGGGTGGCCAAATTTACTATTCAACCCTCCAAGGTGGTTCGTCCTCTCTCTTATGGTGGAATGTGGACAAGATGTTATGGACAACATTGGGTACTATCAATGTTGTGCATTGGTGTGCAAATTCTCTAGGTTTTGGCCTTCGTTACCAGACTTTCATCGCTAGGTGAGTGATTCTTGGATGCTCATAGCATTGAGCTTTTTCCTTGTGCGAAAGGTTTTTGCATTGCTTCTTCGTCTGATCGTGACTTGATTTTGGGCATTTTGTGGGCTTGGGGAATTCACTCCCTCTTTGTTGAGTCTTGGACAACTTCTTTTAACCCCCTTACTGAACCACTTAATGTGCGTCTAGTTTGGGTTTGTCTTCTGAATCTTCCTCTACATTTTTGGAAGCACTCTTGCTACGAAGCCATCGATAACTCTATTGGCCGATTCTTGAAGGTGGATGATGTCACGTCTTCCATGGGCCATTCCATCTTTCCCCACATCTTAGTTGATATTAGCATATCTTCGTCTCTCCTTGGGATAGTGGTTCTTATGGTTGGGGATAGGTCTTCGACTCAATCGTTGGACTTTGAGGGCCTGCCCTTTCATTGTCAGAAATGGTTCTCTACGGGTCAATTAGCTTCAAATTGCTCCCTTTCGCATCATAAGGGTGTTGCTACTTGGTTGAAGGATGCTACAACTGATCACTTGACTGTCTATGATGTTGACTCTATTGACTCTCTCTATGGAGGATGGGACCTCCTCCTGAGATAATGTTGTGTCTCTTACTTCCACTAAAGTTGTTGTTGATGTTGAGATGTTGTTGTCCTTGCAGTTTCAACTCTTATTGATCTTGTTTTACAGCTTCATTCTACTCCTATTGAATCTTCTCCCGATATTGTCCCTCTATAGCAACATGTTGCAGTTCCGCAACAACACTCTGTTGGTGCCTCTGATTGTGTTCTAGAGGGGTCCTCCCTGCTTGTCTCTCCTCTAATGGTCCTAAAGATAGTATTCCCTGGACTGTTTTCTCACAAGTAGAAGGGGAAGTTTTCTCCCCTCCCTCAAACTCTTCCTTGTCAAAGTTTGGGTGTCTCTCCCCTTCCTTGAGTGGCATTCTGGGTGTTTGTTGGTTTGACAAGTATTCCTTTGGCCTGTCCGACTGTGTTTTTTTTGGGATTTCTCCCCTATTTTGTTGTCTCTCTTACTGCCTTTGGGTTGTTGTATTAAGGGTCAACACCCTTGTTCTTGCTACTTTCTTAATAAAAAACAATGACATAAATAAAGGACAAGCCCTCAAACTTGAACTAAAGACAAGATTATGTGATTCTTATTATAGTTATAGGTAGTCTATCAACACTAAAATAAATTCAAAAGGTAGTAGGGATCACAAAAATCAAAACTCAAACTTTAACAATATGTAGTCCAAGGGCTTTTAAAGCAAAACTAACCCAAAAAAAAAATTGAAAAATTAACATGTCAACATAGCTTTTTTTTTAAATCAAAATTAGTCCAAAATTCATCCATTTGAACTACATCTATTAAGAACAAAAAAAAGTGAAAACATAGGAACAAAATATAAATCACGACAAAACTCTTATGTATTTATTGGAATTCCATAAATATCTTTATAAAATCAAGAATGTCAATCATAGAGTTTTTGAATTATTTAAATAGATAGATTTTTGTATTGCAAAATGATTCTTCAATACAAGGCATTCAAATATTGAAAGTATTGGAACATAAAAGAGAGTCTCTAACTTAAGAAGACTGGTAGAGTATTAATGTGGTGATCATAATATATTTGTTTAAGGCAAGTGGTGATGTTTCTATTATACACATAATATTTCATATATTAATGTTACATCTAAGATTATCAAACAAAATGAATATGAAAGAAAAGTACATATAATAATTATACATTTCATGTCATTGAAGCCAAAGCATCTAAGCTAGTTCTTTCAAAGCATGCATCACTTTTGACACCATTATATAAAACTTTGTCTATAGAGAACAATTCATAATCATTCATCATCATTTATACAACATGGTATTCTATTCCTTAATCCCATGAAGGAAATTTATTCGAATAATATATCTCTTGATCCCATTGAGAAAGACCCACACTCACTTGATTTTGCTAAATTTATTGGTTAACCTCTTCACATCTCTTTTACTATTTTTTCATATTTTATGTATGCTATGTTCATCTTTTACTATGCTTTTCACTTGATTTTGCTGCTTGGGAGCAAAAATATTGTTGCTTAGGGGACATACCTTCATAGTTGTTCATTAGGAGAGAAAATTATAAAATAATCTTTCAATTATACCATTCATGGATCTCACACACAGATAAGAATAGTACATGTATGCATTGTATACAAAAAAAATCTATTTCGATATCCATGCTCTCTTTTATACCTTTTTAAATAATTGAAAATTTTACATGTTCACAGTATATTTTTAGTTATAGTTTTTATTTTGTAATTGAAAATTAGGTTTCATCATTTGGGTTGATAAAGCCAATATTTTTTCTTAACCACCTTACATTAAGGGAAGGGAATTGAATTTGATTGATCCAACCCTAGAAGGACTAAATACAAATCAGATTAATTCCTCCCTTGTTAGAGTTGAAATTGAATTGTAATTAGAGTAAATTGCAATGCTAGATCTAGGACAAACAATGAGAAATTGACATAAAATAACAGTAACAAAATGTTATAAATATCATGTAAAGCTATAAACCAAGATTTGAGGAGGGAGAATAGATCAAAAGCTATGACAAAAAGTTCGGGTAGAATTGTTGGGACCAAGGAAAGTAGGTCACCCTAGTCCTTTAAATATTGGGGGCAAAAAGACATAATGTTTTTCAGATCGAGATGACACAAAAAATCCATTGTCAGGAGGTCATAAAAAATTCTCAGGACTAAGGGGAGTCAATCATCTTGGTCCTTCGCTTTTTGTGCCTTCAAAAGTTGAGCCTGATTGTCATTGTCCACTCTACCAGATTCCTCGCTTACAACTCCCGAGACAATTCTCTACACACCGAAAGAAGGAAATAGGTTTGGTTGATGAGGGTTCGCCTTATAGGTCAAACCTCGGTTTAGGAATTAACCTCGAATTGAATTGATAATTGAAATGACAATTGAAATAGAATTGAACTGAAATAGAATGCTTTCCTTTTGAGGGAAAAGCTAGTTTTGATCTAAAAATGCTTGAACTTGATACATTGATGAAGTTTTCTTGAATCTTCATGTAAATGTTTAGGATGTAATGTAGAATGTCTTCAAGAAGATTGTTCATGGATGCTTGAACATGAATGCTTGAACATGAATGCTTGATCTTGACTCGACCTTCTCCTTCAATGCTTGATGAATACTTGAATGCTTGCTCACATAGACTTGAATTGATTTTGCTAGAGTACAATTGAGAGCTCACTTATAATTTTCTTTCTCATTTTTAGTTACCAAATGAGGGGGGAGGTGGGTAGGCTTCCTTTTATACCTAACCATGCATTAAATGTTTGAATTTTCGGAGCAAGCCAACACATAGCTAAATTTCCCTCCCACATCAAGTGATCGTTGTGAGGTCCTATTTTGGGCCTTGATTAGGAGGACCAAAGTGGTTAGGGCACCTTGGTTCTATCAACCAGGACTAAGAATGGGACTCATGAGTTGAGAATGCAAATTTCAAGAGGGTAGGAGTAGCATTAAAGCAAGCATTGAGCACTAGAGGCCAAAACGCCAAGGTGAGGGCTAGGCGAGGACAAAATTGTATAGAGATACAATTTATGATGCTATAGTTAAATATCTATCCTCAATTCATGTGCACTCCTTTGTAGCATATGATGTTATTTTCAATTTATGAAATCTCATAGGTTGCAAACTTTTAGTGGTAAGTGGCTTAGTTTCTTTGAATCTAGAAACTTGAAATATTTTTTAATTACATTTATTATTTTGTTGAATTTCTACCATGGCATTATGTACCCAAAGTTTTACACATGCAACAAAGTGGGGGGAAAATGTAGAGAAAAAAAATGCATACCCTAACACTTTCCCCCTTTCATTTTACACCACTTTACACACATGTTTTTATTCTAAGTGACCTTGAGTCCTAAAAAGCCTTGAGTTATATGTTTAGGTCAAGTATTTAAAGGAATCATTCCTCTAGGGCATTTAGATATGAAAAAATGACACTGACAGCATTTTCGAGGACAACATATTTTACACATCTATCTCTAACATAGTGACCCATCTATTTACATCAACATCCAATTCCATGACCACTTTCATTTTTATTATTAACTCAAACCTTAGAACTTGACTTAAGCGCAAGTGTTAAACTTCAACTCTTACATAGCAAGCTCCATGATGCTTCCTAGCACCACTTTTCCTTGCATCAAATATCATCTAGACAAATGTTTTCTATAGGTATTGAAGGTCTACTTATATGTAGGATGAAATCATTACATAAAGACGCAATCATATCATTTGAGTCAAATCATGACTCCAATAATAACCATAAAAATTTGAAGACAACACATTTCATATTTCATCATTCTAATTCGCACATTCATTTTTAAACAACTATAAACTATGATCTAAAAATTGAAATTCTCTATCAACCATCAAAATCAAATAAACCTTATTTCCCTATAATTTTATTTCAAACAACCATATTCTTAAGTTTTCATTTAAAAACAATTTATTAACCCTAAAGCTATATTTATAAATAATAATTATTTGTTTCCCCGCAATAATAAATCACATCAACCAAATAGGAAATCATAAAATGACACATACAGCCCCCACAAAAAATAATAATAATTAAAAATAAAAAATACATAATTTATTGTACAGGACCTTTATTTTATTTAAACCTAAATAACTTAAAAATAGCATTTGCCCGTGTAATTTCGCAGAATGAAGTTGTACCTACTCAGAGGACACGGAAGAAATTAGCAATGCTTGTGAAGGATTCAGATAAAGTTATGCAAATAAAGCCTGAGCATAAGTTCGAAACTTGGCTAAATGAAATTAAAAACTGACTGAGATAAGCTCGCATGCCTGTGGATCGGTAAGAGGATTTTAGTTACTTGTGATGGAAGTATGGTATTTTCCAGTAGGGATACTGATTAGCACGCCGAAGGGAGAGTTCAAACCTTAGCGTTTTTTTCATATATTGAAAAGAGGATTTGGAGCAGATGAGAGAAAAAGAAAGGAAGCTACGAACCCTCATGCGAATAAGCAATGCTCATCTCCATGTCAGCTCCATCCATAGCTATTTTTGGGCCTTCACATACTCACAATGCAATCTTCTGGTACAAACATGTTCTATTCCAAAGGTTCACCTAACAATTTTTTCTATGCAAGCTTAAAACTAGGTTGCTTACTACTGCTTAATATTTTAGGTGTTAAGCAAAAAATTTCCTTCTAAAAACGAAAGGAACATACTGTTTTGCCTTTTTTACAGTGAAAACTACATTAGAGACAATATTCCTTCAACATCATTCATCTTCTCATTTTTTAGGGTAGTGTCAACACTCTAGCATTATTTAGGAATAAATTCCAAATTAAATAGAATACATGATTAATTAAAAAATAAGGCAATTAAAAGAGTTTTATTGCTCTGAATGTAAGATCAGTTGATCTTTAAAGTTGAGTTATAGTTGTAGAGGAGATCAATTTGTTTCAGGGAAATATGTGCTAAAAAGGGACACCTTAGAATTTTCTGTTATTTCCGAAAAGGCAATAGAATAGAGATAGTTATGAGGGGACGAGGACAAGGGACAAAATCTGAGTGGGTATGCATTAGGTGAAACACATCATAATACCCTGTAATTTTTCTTGAAATTTGTAAAACTTGAAGAAAGTTAAGTCCAGTTTTTAAAAGGCATCGCCTGTGTCAATAATGGTAAGGGCGAACACAATAAAAGTCACACTATAACTTCAATAGATGCATATTCATTTATCAGTATCACAACTTTGTCTACTTATTTCAACCAAAGCATAAGGTCTGAGGTCCTGTTAATAATATACATCTTAGTTTTTTATTGTACCAATATAATTTACATACATCAAAGGATATAGAAGCATTAATGGCAGTCTGTAACTAATTTTTGCAGGCTCTTAGCAATTGAATAGTAAAGTTGCTATATGTCCGAGCAACATCCATATCTTGTTGTCAAACATGATGACTACTATTGCCAAATTACGGAGTGTGATTGTTTGTGTCATGTGGCGGTGGTGTGGGCAATGTTATTATCCCATTCCATGGATTCCGAGGGGCATCATGCTCAATTGGAGCTGATTTAACTGTTGCTCCTGAGTTTGGAACTGGATCAATTAGATGATAATCACTGAGATTTATATCGGACAATTCTCTTCGGTAATAGTTGTTGCTGTGATCATAAATTTTTACCTGTGCCAAAACATCACGCCATATCGTAAATCTGACAGAGTGATGTCAGAAGACCTACATTAAAGTACTTCAGCAGTGGAACAAAAAGCAGGTACTCATGACTAGCACTCAAAATGATGAAAAACAACGCAATTTGGACTGTATAACTTCAGTTCTCAGCAGACAAAGGAAGAGAAAAACAAATACTCACAAATGTGAATGTCTGGTAACCCAAACATTTTATGATTCTCTAACTACAGTAGATCAAACATTTTCTGCTGAATTAAAATAAATATTTAGATAAGTAAACATACATTGAGTTTCTTGTTTGATGATACGCCATTGTCACTCTTAAACAAATTCATATCTGTCACAAACACGAAAAAAGCCAATATTTATTTCAAAAGAACTCTATGAAATCTTAGGCTTCATCACTGATAAGTAAACTCCACCAGAGAATTGAAGATATTAGAAATGATTCAACAAAAACGGTGTCACAAGGTATTGTTGAAAATGAACTGGTTGTTGTTTTATAATTTTATTTATAGCTAAATATGTTTTATTTTGAATAATACAAAAATTACTTGTTATTAGTTAGTAACATCTTACATCTCTGTAAATTTCAAGACTGCACATTTTCAAAATCAATGTGAGGCTCCATATGATCAAATATTTAGGTTTGTCTGATTTTAATCGCTCTCTATTTGAATTCAATCACTTCTGATGAAGACATGGCTCATACCCAGAGGGCATAATAACTTAAAAATTTGCATGCTGTATTTGTAATCCACGTTTAACTCAAAGCCGAGTCCAATTATAGTACACATGTAGCCCCTTGTAAATAATTGCTAAAACAATGTATTATTAATATATTAGCACACTCTCCCCTGTTAACAGGGTAATGGACAAGAGCTTTATTGAATAAATCCACAATAGTTGAAATCCCTGAAGGGTTTCTCAAGCTCAATTTTCATGGAGCTTCTTGTTGGGACATGGGGCTTGATGGAGCTGGCTGTGTTTTGAGAGATTCTGGGGCACAGTTGGTGAAGGTTGGGTCCTTTATTTGTTTGAAAGCTGATAATAAGGCAATGTGGCTGGCATTGGTGATAAGATTGAGATTGGCTATCTCAGTTGGGTGTAAGAATTTGACTGTGGAAGGAGACTCTATGGAGCTTTCTCACGGTTTGGATAAAAAGAAAACTCCTAACTCATAACTGGAACTTTTGGAGCTTCCTAGATAAAGCTTTCAAGCTCAGTGAGAGCTTCAAAGACATCTTTTTTACTTATTATTACATGGTGACAAATTTCTTGGCTAACGCAGGATTAAGTAGATCACCTTTTGGCTGAAGTTAGTCACAGAATGAATGCTTTTGTGAGGCTTGGACCCTCTCTTGTTAGCCAATTGCCCTTTTTAATTGTCTCCTCTCATCCCTTCATCTTTTTAAGTCACCTGGTTTGATTATTTTAATTTTTCTGGCAAGGGTAGAGGAGGCTTTCTATTCATCCTTCAAGGTTGGCATTTTGTAGTTTGGGAAATTATTTACCAGCATGTGTGTGCAAGATTGCCTTGATTGTTTGGCTTTAATCGCCATTTTTTCCTATTATGCATAGCCTAGAAAGTTTTATTTGAAGGCTATTCAATTTTAGCTCTGTTCCTTCTTGTTTGTTTCCTGTGTTGAATTCTGAGTGATTTAGGCATTGTTCAAGTCAAATCTATCCTCAAGCCGAAAGGTCCACAAATTAGTAGGATTTTTAGGTTTAGGACATCAATTGGAGCTGACATTAGAAGCAAGTTGGAGTACTTCATTGCAGACCAAGCTATTTATGACTGGATTTGCCATCTGGTCCTTCCAGAAGTAGAGGTTGGATCATCCATTTGGCTTGAGGAGCAGATTGCAGAGGAGGTTGATTGTGAGTAACCGATCCATTGTTTATAAGAGGAGATGAGGAGATTATGATCTTGAGGAAGGAAATCCAAATGGTTTTCTCCCAAAGGAAAAATTGGCATTCTTAGCCATGATTATTAACACGGTCAAGTCACCCACAAGAATGGTAAGCTAGAAATTTTTAGCAAATTTTCTACATCATATCTGTCAGATGGTGTTTTGCAGTGGGTGGCTAAGTGGATGAAGGTCGATATTGCATTGCAATTTCACTATCATAAGGATATCTCACAAAGAAGCAGTTGATTCACAGTAATGTCTCTATTGGTACAACTGTGACTACACTTGGAGGCGCAGTAGGTGGCAGGGCTATTGGCATTGTTTCAGGCTCGGATTACGGAGAGGGGAAAATATAGTGTTTATAGATTGATCTTTGTTTGGCTTAAGTTTTGTGGCCTCAGTTGGTTTTGAACTTTCTTCAGTTTCAGTTTTTTCAGTCAAATTTTCATCTATACTATATTGTAGGGTTTGTTGAGCTTTGATTTGGTTAGATATAGAGTTCAAGAGCTCCATTTTTGTTTGTGGATGGCTTTGCAGAGTCTATAGATGACTGTAGGTAAGTTATCACCAATATAAATGTCTGCTAGACCAAAATATTAAAATAGGATTCCAATTTTCTGTTCTTGAAAATAGATTTTGGGCTCTTAACTTCAGTCCTCAGGTTACCAAATGATGCTCCATAGGATGAAGTGGGATTTTATGGTTCATGCCAACACTACTGCAAAGTCAATTTCAGAACAACTATACAGATAATCTTACACAAATAGTTGCCTCTAGGGTTGAGGCATTATGCACACATCCAACTCCAAATGCACTGGAGACTCTGCAACTTGTAAATCTACAAACTTTATTTTTGGAAATAAATGTCTTTGCTAAATATATGTGGAAACAATTAATCTCTAAGTTTGAGTTCAAAGTTCAGAAATATCATAGCGATTTCCTGCCTGGTAAGCTAACTAATGTTCTGTATACTGCCAGTGTCAGCTAGTCATGTCTATTATTTGATCCATTGGTACTAAATTACTCAGAATTATAACTGAGCGCATAACATAAGAGAGAGGCCAAATACACAATATTGTTTCTTTAAAGCATTTTACTGGCACACCCTATTGTTGTGAGTGATAGGTCCTAATTTAATAGGAAACGTATAGAAAAGTTTATTCAAGACCTCAGATACACAACTGAAACTTAATAATGGTAACCACTCACAAAGAGATCGGAAAAAAGAAAGGTTAAGCAAAGTTCAAGAAGCATGCTAAGAGCACACGTGGATATGAAATGAACTTGTGGGAAGAGGCCTATGTTTGTGAAGTTTCTTATAAGAACAATCGACATGCAACAACATATATGACCTCTTTACATCCATGTATAGGCACGAGCTCTGGTTCACATGGATTTGGACATGAAGAATAAAAGTGGAACAATGTGATTTGAAAATGTTGGAAACTTGAAAGGGTTGAATAACCAATATAGAAAAATCTAGCTAACAAGCACATGAAGAAGAAAAGCCATATCAATTTCAGCATTGTACTCCAATGTCTTTATGAGTGGAACTGGATATAAATAGATTTAAGCTAAGTTGCTGAATCGTGGGGTTTTTCAGACGATTAATGTACTGGAATCGGATTCTGAAACAAATCTCCTGTGGATGCATCCAGGGTTCGTGTTTTTAGATGCCTAAATGTTTCCGAAATGTTTAGTGATTCTAGTTTGATCTTTTTGATATTCTTAAGACCTACAGTGCTGATTAGTGAACTCAGAACTTATCTATCATGAGATTCTAGTTTGATCTATTTGATGTTGAAAACTGAATTTAAATTGGTATGTTATGTTTCAAAATTTGAAAGTTGTAATGGATTTGTTTAGCATATGTATTGGTATATACCAAAAAATGTACCGAATCCCCCAAAAAAATTGTCGTACAAACGTTTTGTATCCACGTACCTATTGCCGTTCCCATACCCAATTCGGCAACTTAGGATTTAAGTTTTACGTACCAATTTTTCTATTCCACCCAGAAACACATTTATGAGAAAAAAAAAATTCGGAAGATTAATCAGTCAAGGTTTCTGTTGGAGCTTAACCCTAAAAATCATGAGGGTTTGCTCATGAGATCCATATCCCATACAATTTCTTTGTTGGGATATCACTTTAACTAATCTTCTATCAATGGGATATCACTGCAATTGCAATGCACTCTTCAATTGGAACACTCATATCTCCTTCTGGAGAACATCCATTCCTCCTCCTATTTGCTCCTTTTATCTCTTTCAATTCTCTAGTGTACTTTTCCAGCTTGAATGCTTCTCTCTGATGTCCTCCTGTAAGACATCCACTCTTCCTTCAATCCTTCATCCTCCTCCTATGTTCCTCCAATGTGCTCCTCTAGCTTGAATGCCTTTTTCTTCCATTTTACTTCTTTTGGCTCGAATGCTATCATCTCTAGCTTGAATACCTGCCATTTACAGAACTACCACTATCTACCATTTAATTGAAGCAAGACTATAACTTCAGCTTGCCTACCAGTGCTAAGATGCCACTTTCAGAGACTTGAACGCTGGTCTTCAACATGACAACCAAGTGTCCCTAGCACTTGACCAAAACACCTTTGACAACACATAGATGACGTTATTGCAATGCTTCTAGGTGATTACATTTGTGCTCAAGCACCAGGCCTAGAATAAGGGATTTATCATAAGATCAAACAAACTGATTGCTAT
This sequence comes from Cryptomeria japonica, assembly GCF_030272615.1. Classification (NCBI taxonomy): domain Eukaryota; kingdom Viridiplantae; phylum Streptophyta; class Pinopsida; order Cupressales; family Cupressaceae; genus Cryptomeria; species Cryptomeria japonica. The sequence goes on from NC_081407.1 coordinate 368,038,469, forward strand.
GTACATTGATGAATTGAAAAAGTTCATCAGGAACTATGTCAAGGCTTTGAGGCTGCTATTTAGCAGGCATGCTTGTATTATGAGGTTGTTGGAGGCCATCTTTAAAAGTATCTGTCCACTAAAGCTTAACCAATAGCAATTGGAAAACAAAAAGATAGGTACACAACAGGCACACATTTAATTCTACTATTAGACAGTCCAAGACTTCAAAGGAAGGACAGTAGACCCTTCTGACATTGCCAATTTACATTCAAAGCAGCATTCTTTCAGCTATAGAGAAATTGGGTTCAAGGGACATAAATGCTAGAATCCAAGAAGGATCCATGTGATTGAGTTAGAAGACAAAGATCATAGGAAAATGGCTGGAAGAGATCATGAAGAGGAAATAGAAATAGAGGATGAAACATCCACAAAGACCAAAGAAGACAACAAATTCCAACTGTGTCCTTTGCATACATGCTTGGAATCATCCCTTGAGGATGAAAAGCAAGGTGAAGCAAAGAATGGTGGTGGCTCTTTATGATTCGGTCGGCACTCATAACTTTATAGACACGAACTTGATGAAATCTATGGGCCCAAGAGTTGCTCTTCTAACAAACTTTCAAGTTGTGATGGAATGATCAGAGCACTAGATTTTCAAGTTGAATCTTGATAAAACAACATGAACTTTCGAGCTGTTAGTGGCTAGTGATTTGTGATGTTGTGATGGATTGTGAGTGGATGATCAGAGCACTAAAACTGAAGCTGGAAAGGCATAAATTTAGTTTGTTAATGGGGGCACATTGGTTGAAAACCTTGGGAAAACTCCAAATAAGTCTTGATATGATGCACATGTAAATTGAGCAAGGATAGCAACTGATTACAATTAAAGGACTCCAAACAATTGCTCATAAATTGTTTTCAGCCTATAATATGAGCAAGACACTTGATAAAGGTGAATTTTATTATATTTTTTAAGGTGACTCTATGAAGGGCTAACATGTCAAGATAAAATGCAGAATCCAGCAAGAGAAATTGAAGGGCATTGATAAAATGTGTAAATTTGATCAGAAGATTTTTTGAAAAATAATGTGTGGAATCTATGGAACTGAAGTTTCAGATTAGCCACATGATTTATCATTAGGATGAGATGATATTTATAGATTGCAGACTAGAACTTCTTTTACATATAACTCGAATCAAGTAAATGATGTAGTTAAGTCACCTTAAGAAAAAAATATTAAGATGTAATGACTAATACAAAAACTTTAAATTTTATAGCTCACAGAGCAATGGAACTCTCCTTAGCATATTGTGAATGGGTCTCTAAGAGTGGCTTACACTCAATCCCTTATATGCAAATTTTGTACATGTTTGCTAAAATCAATAGCATCCCTCATGCATCATTTAAAATATTGTCTCTCCACAATTAGAACCTTGACTTGCTTATTCTTCTGGCACCTGGCTTATCCTCCTTGGGCCTTCCACGAATGGATTTTCCTATTTCAGTAATGTAGGGAACCCCGCAATAGCAATCAATACAGTACACTCCACTTTTTTGGATAGGCTCCATTCAATCCTTAAGAGGACTCTATCACTTCCCTAAACTTATTTGAGGAAACATGTGATGTAGATGTTATATTCTCCTCAAAATTTTCCGAATTTTTAGATATGCCCTTAATATAGGTGGAACACCATAGCAACCTCAATTGAATCTTCTAGGATTCATCATCGGTCATGACTTTACCTTATTTGTAATTTCTAGCAATTTGCTTTTCTTTGTAGGAATTCCTCTTGTCAAGCATAGTCGAATATCTGATTCCCTAATGCAAATGTTCATCATAAATACTAGAAAAGCCCTAGTGGCAAGCGTTTTGAGAACCCTCCTTTTATATGTAGGATGATGACCTCATGTAACATATAAATAAAAAATTATATAATCTCTTCTCTTGTAAACCTTTTTTTTTGAGAGGGTAATATCGAATAAGAGGAAGCTTCCATTGAGGAAATGAAAGAAATATACAAGAAATTCCAGCTTTGCTTTTACACCCACTACCGACAAACTAACTGTTAAGATGATACGGTACCAAGAGAAACTCGAATAGCATTACTAAAACAAACCATCAAAAGCTCACAAGAGTAAAACTAAAGTTACGCAACAGCTTATGGATGTAGAGAAACAGCTTTACAACAACAATAGAGGCAACCCCATTTTCAAGAAGCCTTACTAAAATAAACCACTTAAAATTCACAATCAGACTAAAACTAAAGTTACATCACAGCTTATAGATATGTAGAAAAAGTGTTACAGCAACAACAGGGGCAACCCATTTTCACGAGGAAGTGGCTACAAAGCCATCCTACCATTAGTGGTGGACATTCATTCACGTTTGCATGAGCAATATTCACATCATGTAGACACCAAATGAAAAATGATTACAAATACAATATACGCTATAAAAATTGTATTCCTACAATACAACAAGAAAATATAACAGTATATAGCCATTATCAGGTACATAGCTTTAGACTTCAAATTTGAACCATTATGCATTTCCGCTTGATAAATAAAAAATCAGAATGCAAAGCAAATCTAACATGTATATCATGGCTGCAATTGGACCTGAGAAAATGAAGTTATTACTATAGTTCCACTCCTCAGTAAGCTAAGAATTTGACGAAACTCAGCTTGAAATCTAAAAGTATAGTTAATGAGATCAGCTAATCAATCTATAAATGCATTAACAGATTCAACCTAAAGTTTTTCTGAAGACTGCTCCGAAACATCTATTCAACCTTAATATGTCCATGTACCACTCATCAATCAAAATTTTAATAATCCAACAGTCAATAATAATTTTAAAACTAGTAAAATGAAATTTAAACTAACCATTTTATGTTAGATAAAGCATAGAAATCATGGTTTGATATTATAATCTGTCAGGCTTTGACACCACAGCTCATTTTCCCACATGAACATATACTTATGGATTGACATAAGAAAGCCCAAGCTGCATTTTCGTTATTTGCAAATTCAAATTTGAAAGAATCAACCTTGTAAAGTGTACCTTGTCCATAATAAAGAAGCAACATGAACAAGGTTCCCAGCAGCAGCAAAACGGCGATAGTTATGGTTGTCTTCATTTCTGATATCCAAAAGAAGCTGTGCAATAGAGTAACTCTAAACAAAAAGATTATCCGCCATTTATACCCACTTGTGTGTTGTCTTTGTCAACAATCGATTAGTCAAAAGAAACAAAAACTATTCAAAATGGCAAGATGATAGGTCTTGGAAGTTTTGATTAGCTTTGGAGATCCTTTGAAATCTGAACGTTCTAAATCAACAGATTTCAGGGAAGACAAATGATAAAAAGATTGTAAAAAGCCTTGAGTCCTGCAAATCTGGATATGGCATTTCGGGATAAAGCAGAGCAAGCCTCCTGCTTTTGCTGAGGAACATATTGACAAAGCGGATATGAATGGATAAAATAAAAAAATTGGGTGCTAGAGCATATTAGATTGGATTATAAATGCTTTTTCGCCATTCCAAAGTCTTGGGTTTCTAACTGAACAGGCAATAAATGTTTTTGCAGTGATGATTTTGATAAATGAATCCACCTTACTTGCAGGGAAGCACATGATCGATTTGTACACGTTCAGGACCCTGGATAAGGGTAGACTGAATTAAATACTGCTGGAGGATTCTGATGATGCCACCCACATTGAAATTTAAACCACCACAGCTGAAAGATGCAACGAAAAAGTTTCGAGGCTATCATAATTTTCGATACAATCGTGGGGAACTGATGCTACACGCGCCATCACTATTATTTTTAAAATTGCATACAGTTAGGAAAAAGGTATGGTGGGTAGTTACACCTTATGGTGGTGGTCTAATGAGTAGTCCATTATGACTTCAAAAAGTAACTTAAATTTTGTCAATGGGATTATCGTTCCAAGGCAGGCAGGTTACTAATGACATTTTATATGAATTTCAATAAATTTTCTATATTAATAATATTTGACTGTCAATTGATAAGTAAATAAGCAACTTAAATTAATTAGAGTTTGGGTTGATGATTATTATAAATGTTAATAAACACAAAAATTAAATTAAATGTGATTTGTAGTTGGCTTTTGAGAATAAAGAAATGTTATAATAGATGAATGTGTTACTATTGTAGATCTTTTGATGGACTAAGACAAAGATCTCAAATTTTGAAAATTAATTACTTGTCGCTTTATGTCAACCAATGTGAATGCGGATATGATATTATAGAACTACGCGTGCACACAAATTTGACTTTGTAACACATAGATCTTATCTAATAAATTGAAAATTGTTGAATCATGTTCATCTTCATTTTTCATATCCAAATGCTTGGAAGGACTTGCAATGTCTACAAACACCTTGAGAATTTGAGGAATCTCAAGCATCAAATTCTCTTCATTCAAAGCCCTATTGGATCTACTTGGTGATATATTGTGTAGATTTTTAAGACAACGAGCAAGCCACATTAGAATTAGAATGATAACATAGGTAGACAAATGCATTAATAATTTTTTTTTAAGCTATTTATTCTATGCATTGGTCTCCCATTATTGGATAAATGAATGTCCTTAAATACATTATGTCACAACCCCACCAACTACACAAAAGCAAGCACCTTGTGATAGGTTATGAACATACATCAATGTATAAAGGATAGAGGGATTGCATCGAATGTGGTAGCTAGCTCTACCTTGGTAGACATGAATTTACAAATGTAGAAGCATGCATAAGGTAGAAAATCAGAATATAAAATAAATAGTTTTAATTGTCAATTTATTAAGAAAACTATAGAGAATGGGCTTCTAGATTTTCATCATGGAAATGGTCTTGGGAGACAGTGACAAATCAATTGCATGGCATCAGCACTATAGAAGGGGAAGCTAACCGTCATGTAATAGATAAAATACGGTGTCCCCTTTCTCAACATTATTTCAACTTGAAAAGACCATTAAAGGGAAGGAAACAACATCATACACATAACATAAATATGAGTAGGAGAAATAACTAAAAGATAATGGTTAAGGATAGAAGTAGGTGTTTTGTTGCAAGAGCCTAAGTTGGTAAATAAAAGAACAAGTTTTATATTGCTATATGGAAAGACAAGCAATTCTCTTGGACTACAACCAATATTACACATAAGAAACTTGGTATCTTAAATTTCAGTAAGAGCAAGAAAATTGGGTGAGCATTGTGATTGAACAACATTCCACTTGAGTAGAATGGATGAGATGTAACTCATGCTTGAGCAAGTGTAAGGCTAATGCACTACTATTGGTACCTTCACTATGCTCATGAGTTCCTATAGCCATAGTGGCATGTCTATTGAGTCATTTCAAGTATTTTTCCTCACCAAGTGTTGTGGCTAGAACCCTAATCTCATCATATACAGTGTTGATATTGATGTGGGAAGAAGAAACCAAGATACTATTTAGGGAAGATATCATAAATTTGAGGATCTATTTCTAGAGATGAAGGCAAACTCTATCTCTCATTATGTTCTTAGCCACTCCATTCTAATCAATACATATTTCAAAGGATGTAGGGGAAAAAGAAAGATAGTTTTCAACACATTCATATAAAATATTTTCCACAACATTCCTATAAGTACATTCCTTCATAATTACCGTTCTTGAAATAGCATTTAATCCTGAATTATCAAATCCACAACAAAAAATAATTAATCTAAGATGAATCATGCTTATGTGCATGCATCTCTTTAGCTTTTGTGGTGAGAAAAGTTTTCCCCTTATTGTACAACACTAATCCATTTAGAGGGTTAGTTTTGGCTTATTGATCATGATTACGTAAGCCATTTTGGATGCTTAGGTGGCATGTCCCCTTTTGAATAATAGAGCCATGAAAAAGACCACTAACTTATCTCCATTTCCTACAAGCTAAAGGATAAAGCAAGAGAAATCATTTTTTTCCTGGTAATGTTTAATTTAAGGGGCAAGTTAAATAATAATATTATTAAAATAAAAAATGCTCTATTAAACTATTAAAAAATTAAATAAAAATTATTTATTAATATTTTAAAAAATTGATGTCAATGATTCAATCGAAGCACTACAAAAGGAGGGTGTTTGGCTTCATTAAATTATTAATTTTTTCATTATCTTTACATCTGATTTTAAAATGTGAACTTTATGTTCATGTTCACTTTTAAGGATAAAAACCCTTGGTTGACTTGAGGATATTGGAGGACAAAAACCCTCTATGATTTTCACTATTAGATTTGGGGATGAAAACCTTCATCTTCAACATAGGCAATTTCATTTGGGAGTTGTTTGTGTGTTGATGAATTACTTTTAAATATGAAGATTTGTGAATTGGAAGGTTTCATTACAAATTTTAGAATTTCGAAGGTTTTGGACACATTTTGTTGCTACTAAAGTGAAATCAAGGTTTTTGTTCAAGTTTCAAATTTACATGTTTCTATAGTGACATTATAGTGAAATCAATATTTTGGGGCAACAATTCATCATTAGTGCAATGACCAACATATATGATGATCAACTTGAGGGTACCAACATTGAGGAGACAAATCCACCCTCATATGTTGCACGTATCACATATCTAGCAGAGAATGCCATCACTGATTCTTAAAGAGGGTTTATCATTATTTATCATCACGATAGCATTTCTAGCCACTTTCCTTGGTATCACCATCACTTGGCAATACATATTTTCCCTAACTATCATTGTTTTTATTGGTTTTAAGGCCATATTTGGGTATAACAACATTTGAGGAAGTTATAACAACACTTTGACAAGTGACATCAACATATTTTTCTATTCAAATGCAAACATTTTATTAACTATTATTAGTATTTCAAAAGCCCTAGAATTATTATGCAACCTCAAACAAAAAATATGACCTCCTTAAGTCATTTTCCTTGACATTGTTGTTGCTACAACACTTCTATAACTAGATCTAGCCACCAAAATTGCCTAATATTCATCATATAGGACTGATATAACTATACATTCATCATTTATGATCATATTCAATTATTGCCAGTCTAAAAATTGTGCATATCAATCACTGTAAGTTGCCTTAGCATTCTGCAAATTTAATAATGGTGTTATGGAAGTAATAAGTTGGTTTTTAATTCAAACCCATGCAATTTTAATACCGTATAGCTCCATTCTTGAATATTCGGTGGAATTTGAGAGTTCAGTTCCACGAAATCAGTAAATGTCCTAAAAGCCCGAAATTGTTCAGTTCCCCGAAATATGTTTTTGTCCCGCGACAAAAATGTTCACGCCAAACTCTTGCAACATAAACCGAAATCTTTGTTGAGGCTTCCATATTACCCCATGACTTGGGGATCAAAAAGTAGGGAAACGGCATAAAAAGAAAAAGCATTTCTTTAGTGCCTCACACTGGAAAACAAATCTTAACTCATAGATAAAAGGCATCGACATTCTTAGCAGAGGCATGGCGGTTTGCATAAGATTGATGTTTCCGATTCCCCTGCAAACCATAAAAATGGTAAGAGTGAAAAATCCACTGTGGGTTGAAATCATATGAATTTATTGCTTAAAATATTTGAACCTAGTGTGTGAGGAGTAAAACCATCAATAAGATTAGGTGATAGTATCATAGTTCTCAAAAACCGCCTTATAATCCAAAGTGTTGGACTTTTCTCATATATCTTCTTAAAGGAGGTTGGATAGAGATATTATGTCTGCAATGGTGGGCTATGAAACACCCCTTGATAGACAACATAAAAGAATGATTAGGTTCACTTAAAAAATTTACTTTCATGATTTGTCAACATTGATTATGACAATTTACTTGCTTATTAAAATCTAATTTAATCAAACAATTTGACAAATCAAATCTTCAATTGAATTGATTCTTTCACTCAAGATTAATTTTTACATGTAAATCTTAGATCATTTTTAGTATAGTTGAAAACATTTTGGATTGACAAAACCAAAATCCTTTGATGTGTATAGATATTGAATATATTTGAATTGAAAGAAGAATGAAGCATGTCACAAATGTGGTTTTTATGTTTCTCCTTATTTATTTTCTTGCATATGGTATGGTGCTCAAACTTTAAATTTCTATTCTTTTGATTATCTGAAAGATAAATGTGATTAATCAAATTTTTCAATATGTTTCTAATTTATGCATCGAATATATTTTTTAAGAATAAATTACAAATTAATATTATTAAACTCTTTTGAATCTTGCACTCAATATGAAAGATTGTGTTAATTTGGTCTCGATTTTACAATTAATGAATCTTTTTGGGTTTTTAATCAGATGAAGATTTGAGTTTAGTATCTTCTTGCATTCCTTCTACCTTTTTAAACTTTTATTTATTCCTTTGGTTAGATTAGGGTTTAGAGTATAATTTGATTCTTGCATTTAATCATAAAATTATCACTGGGGCCCTTGAACAAACAACCATATTGATCATTTAGTTTGCACAACACGATCATGATTTGACTTCCAGAACCTTGGAGGCTGGTCGATTTGAAGATCAATTGTATTTTTTGAAGAGGTGAGGAGGATTCCCTACTTATGTTGCACGTGCCAATTTAACCATCAACAATATGAAATTAAGTTGCTTTAATGTTGAAAAGCCATAGAGATATTCATCTTCTTTTTTCATACTTACATAAACCACATTAACATGATTAAAAAAAAATTAATCTTACATTTTCATGTTTCTCCCACCTGTTCCCCTATAGCTGCTATCCTCGACAACGACTCGGATCTAGTTGTTGTCGATGCTCCTGGTCGTGCAGGTTCCTCCTGGGCATTGGTGGCTGTTGGGGGCCCTCGTCCCGACTCTGCTCAAGTTTCGCGGGTTTTGTATTCAAATTTTCACAGAGGGGAAGGAAGAGGGTTTATCCTTGTCTCCTGTGCCGCCTCTGTCAATGTGAATAAGGATTCTGATCGAGAAATAGAGAACAATGTGAAGGTTTTTGTGAAGCATAGTGTTATCTGTAGGTTCAAGGGCATTTGGCCCAACCTCCCAGAGTTGCATAAATGGATCTCTCATCACTGGGATCCTCTCATTATTGGTGCAGTTCACATATACCCTATCGCTAAAGGTTTCTTTGTTGCTAAATTTGAGAATGCTAAGGATAGAAGAAAAATTATGAGTGAATTTTTTTTCTATGAGAAAGATAATATGCCTATTTTGGCCAAACCTTGGCACTCTGATTTTAACCCCCTTTTTGAGAAGTTCAACAAAAATCTGGTTTGGGTTTGGCTTCCTTACCTTCCTCTCTGTTTGTGGGTTGATTCTCTCTTTAAGGAAATAGGTGATGCTATTGGGAGTTTCATTATGGTGGATAATGAATCCTTTGGGCTTTATCATACTACTTTTGCTCGCATTTTGGTGGAGCTTGATGTGTCGCTGAGATTGCCATTAATTCCTCTTTTGGCAGCTCGGTCCAAACTTTGGATTATGAAGGAATTCCTTTCGAGTGTCGTAGATTCTTTAAAATCGGCCATGTGACTGGGAATTGTGGGCTTGAGAAGAAAAATCCTATGGCCTCATGGTGGTCGGGGGCCTCATGCCAACATTACACAGTAAATAAATCTTTGGACTCTTCTAAAGAGTCGCTGGATGATGGGGTTTCTACTATGGCTGGTTCAGATTCTTTAATGGTGAAGAAAGATTCTTCAGATGCCACAAAGGATGTTTTTGTGACTAAAGATGCTATGATACATGATGTTGTTGTATCTTACCCCACTGACTGCTTCACCATGTGTTGACACAACTATTGCCCCATCTGATGGATGTGGTCCTGTGTTCGTGACGGTTGTTGCTCCCTCTACCAATGCTCTTTCTTCCAATCTGCATAGATCGGTGTTGGGCTCTTCGGATTGGTTCGTTGTGGTAGCTAAAGTTGAAGAAGGATGGATTACTGTAAAGGGGAAGCATTCAAAGACGTCCAAGGCTTCTTTTGATATGACTATTCATTCCCACAAGGCCAGTTGTAAATCTTGAGGGCCCTTGTAGTTGGTTGTTTGGGTTGGTTTTTTTGGCCATGTCTTTGGTTGGGTTCCCTGCTCTCTTTCGGGGCAGGCTCTGTTTTTTGGTTGTGGCTCTCTCCTCTTTGTTGAGCGATCAAGTTCTATCCCTTGTTTGATTTGTATAGGGTTTCGGGTCCCTTCAAAACATGTTTTTCATGTAATAAAAAACATGATTAAAAAATATATCTTAGATGAGCATAAAACATTAAAGGAATGAAGGTTAATTCACCATAAGGCAGTAGCAACAAGAATGACACAAAAACTGCAACACAAGATCTTTATGTGGAAAATACTTTACTAGAAAAAAAACTCCACTAAGAAGACTAAAAAGCATGTATTACATTCAAATGTATGATATTACAATACATTCACTTCCATCACCCATTTTGTGTCTTCATCCAACAACACTTTTTTACTTGCAAACAATGATACATTACCACTATCCAAAGGTGTCAATTTATAAGAAAATTGAGTTGAGAATACCATTGTGGCATCTCAAAACAAGAGGAAAGTACCACCTTCAAAAACATACACCCCCCTTAGTGTTCCAACTATAAAAATATTTAAAAATAATAAATAGGGGAGAGAGGCCAATAGTTGTACAGGGTCCAATAGTTGTTATAGCAATTGTGCTTATAATATCCAGTCTTGCCACATATTTATATTATTGTAAATCAATAATCCACATGTAAATAAGAAAAATACCAATGTTGGTAAAAATGGACCAATACTTGAACACAAGAGAACCTATAAATGTTACATAAAAAAGGCATAAATACATTCATCGACAAGTGAAATAAATCATTTTTTGTTTCAAATAAAATATCATAGACATCCACTATAAGTGTGTCATTTATAAAATAAGATGCTCACTTAAACAAGTAATGTTATCATAGTGAAAATTGTTATTCTTATGTGCACAACTATTGGGGTAGCAATGTATATGCATAGGAGTATTTCATATTAATAATTTGTCTTATCACAAATTGTCATGTCCCCTCCTTAATCATTATATATATCCGAAATGAACCAATTATTATTATTAATTAATATATTAATTATCAACAAATAATTATTTATTTATTAAATATTATTTATTTAATTAATATTAATTATTAATAATATTCTTGAAATATTTAAATTAATTATATATATTACATAAATTATAAACAAAGTTTATTTCTGAAGAGTCGGCAAATTACTAATCAACGATTACATAGTCATCTGATATATACATATGACTTGCTTAAAAGTATTAACTAGAATTAAAGTCTCCATACTATGGATTAAGGGAATGGTCATCATGAAATTATGCCGAAACAAATACAAAAAAATATTGTTAAGTATGAAAAGGTATGATTTATATAGTTATTGAATAGTCATAACTGAATAGTTGTGTATTGATACGATACACTCTTTCTTTGAAAGGTTACATGCAAGATATTTAGGGGATTTAAAAAACAAAGACTCGATGGAGGTAAGTCACGAAAAATTCTATACCAATAGAATAATAATGGCAACAAAGTATGAGGAGATTAAAATATAGTATCAGCAATAAAGATAATAGACAGACTAGTATTTTCTGAACATATACAAGCATCATCAGATCATTAATCTATCAATAAACTACATAAAATTAATGATATAAATCTGAGGGCATGTATTAATAATAAGGAAAAAGCCACGGGAATTCATCTTTGAAGATTAATGCATTTGGGGATAAGTATGTTTCATATATGAAGCCCCATACCGTCTTTATGCAGAATAATAATAATAATAATAATACTAACATAGACTGAAATATGTATTATGGTAATACATAATTTCATGACAGTGGCAGACCAGATCTAACATGTGTTAGTTATGTCTACCATTACTAGCTACTAAATATATTAATAACCAATATTTTTAACCAGTGATAGTATTAATAATTTTTAGAATAGGTAATTAGCAAGTGCATAAATTATTGGTAATGTTATTTAATTCATTTATTTATTTATGTATATATATATATATATATATATATATATATATATATATATATATATATATATATATATATATATATATATATATATATATATATATATATATATATTCCAATCAAAATAAAGAATAATATAAGGGTTATAAATATAGATATTGTTATGATAATAGATATTACTATAATGATTATCATTAATATAATATCTGTTAGGACTACTCTGCAGTAAAACATATAGTATAATACTATCTGAATATATATATATATATAGCAATAGTAATTTGAATAAACAAATAAATCTGAGACTATAAATCAGATTGAATTATCAATTCAGTATCGGAAAAAAGATTATGTTATCATTGGTTTGATTCATGTTAAGATAGATTTGTCTCCTAATCAACTTAGTTTAAGTCATAAGTATATTGAATTAGCTTAATTTTGGTTAAAACAAGCCTAGACCTAGTAGGGAACATTACAAATGGTATCAGAGCAACTTTCCTGCCATCCTGTAAGAATCAGTTAATGCATAGAAGGGGAAAAGATATACTACGTGGAAAGAAAAATTATAGCAATCAACTTCTAGACTGCAAAGGCAAATGCCCAAGTATGTTTTGCATACTCAGACTAACTAAAGATTGACTACTAAGCATGAACGTCAAATATATAAATTGCAAATAATCTAATTAAAGTAAATAGATATTCTGCAAATTACGATATAAAATACACATGAAATTAATGGTCAAAAGAATTACATCTAATTTGAATTGATTAGGGGAAAACATTATGTGAGTCAATGAATTCCAAATTAACATTGAGTGATAACTATCTTTCATAAACTATACAATGCAGTATACTTTAATCAAATTAATCAGAAACTGACACATGTACTAAATCGCTTATGTCATTACCACTTGTAATTATGTAACTGTTCAAATACAGTGAGGCAATAATCCAATTATTGTTAAATATGAATAATTCGTGAATGGATATGGTAGCATAGAAAAAATTAATTCAATAGTAGAACAAATTAATGAATCATACTGTCAACTCTAAACATTCATTACAGTAACAATGACTATAAGCTCATTCTGTAATTAATGGCAGTCCAGGGGGAGTGGGGGATTTGTAGGGGGAAGTATTGCCCACCCAAGAAGGAAATTGTTGATTTATGTCACTAGCCTAGGAGGGCAAGTGACTACTCCCGGGCTTGGGTCTGGCATAGTAAGTCGCCTCTGCCATCTCCTAACTCTTTGGGTTGGAATTAATGACAAAAAAACTAAGGACTGGGTATGCGCTAGGGGACAAGACCCATGCCATAGGGGGGCAGAAGGGCATGTGACTTCTTTTGGTTCAATATGGGACGATTGGGAAAACCTAGTACTATGGAACAAAGTACTAGCTAGGGGACAAGACCCACACCATAGGGGGGCATAAGGGCATGTGACTGCTTTTGGTTCAATATGGGATGGTAACAAAGTATGAGCTATGGGACAAGATCCACGCCATAGGGGGCAAGAAGGGCATGTAACTGCTTTTGGTTTAATATGGGATGGTTGGGTAAACCTAGTACTATGGAACAAAATATGAGCTAGGGGACAAGACCCACGCCATAGGGGGCCAGAATGGCATGTGACTTCTTTTGGTTCAATATGGGACGGTTGGGAAAACCTAGTTCTAAAGAACAAGGTATGGGCTAGGGGATAAGACCCACGCCATAGGGGGCTAGAAGGGCATGTGATCACTTTTGGGCTCAATATGGGACAGTTGGGAAAACCTGATTGTATTCTTGTTTCAAATTCTTATAATAGAATGAATTATCTTATGATCTTGAAAGCAATAATTGTTGCATGTGTGAATGATTTATGATTATGTTCTTACTATATGCCTGATGTGTCTTCAACCAAATTTCTCCATTATATATGTATGTTTTATGAAATCTTATGGGATTGCTTAATGTTGTCATGTTTTCAACATAAGTGCGTCATACAGATTCCTAATGTATGCTTTGTATATTCTTTGTATATATACTACTTGTATTCACATGATTTCTTCATGTCTAATATGATTTTCAACATGTATGCCTTGTGTCTTTAGGTGTTGCTTCATGATTGAGGTGTCTTCAACATGTATTTTCCCTGAGTGTCTTTCTTATGTGTGCTTTATACCTTACGTACATTTGTGTATTGTTTCAAGCCTTACTTGTCTTCTATGCATACTTCGTGCCTCGATATATTGGTATATTACTTTATATTTTACATGAGTACTGCATCTATGCTCCATGCCTTATTTATATTACTTCATGTTTACATGTGTGCTATTTCATGCTTCATCTATATACTTATGAATTTAGTTACATGTCTTATATGTATTTAAGTGAAATACTTCATGCTTTAAAGTGTATTCACGTGCCTTATGTATGTTTCTCTTAAATGCATATACACTTTATAAATTGTGGATATTTATGTGTCTACTATGTCTTCAATATGTTTTCTCTAGTGTATGCTTTATACATGTACATGTGTACTTGTATTGTATGTGATTGCTCCATGTTTGTCACATTTTTGGCATGACTGTGTCACACACACCTTCCTAACACATGCTTTATGTTTTGAATATGCTTCACATCATGATTGATATGTTTTCAATGTGTTATTCCATGTGCATTTTATATACCTTTCTCCAATGCTTCATATCGTAAACATAGTTACTTCAGGACTGATGTGTTTTCAAAAAGCTGACCTCATGTGCATTCTATAAGTGTAGATATCATGTATGATTTACACACAATTGCTTCCTGTCTAGTGTATGCTTGTTATACATAAGTGTCTCTCTCATAACCACATACACTCACATATATGCTTTGCGACTTAGATAATTTATGTGCATGTTTCATACTTTATGTGCTTCATAACTTATGTGAACTCATGCTTATGCACTATATGATTCATGTGTTATATGCATTTCACTTGTATGTCACATGTTGTAATTACATTCACTTATATTACACACACACTTCATGTCTTGTGTATGATTCATGTGTATTTTGTGTATACTTCATGTATGTTTCATATCTTTATACATACATATGTATATATTGTCTTTTTATTGGGAGATGACTCGGTGTGAGCAAATTGTCAATTGCTTGAGGACAAGCAATTTCGGGAAGGGTGTATTGTCATGTCCCCTCCTTGATCGTTATATATATCTGAAATGAACCAATTATTATTATTAATTAATATATCATTTACCAACAAATAATTATTTATTTATTAAATATTGTAGACACCTAAAATTGTCATGTCTAATTAAATAAATATTTTATTTATTTAATTACTTTAGCTTAATTCTTCTATTAATTAAATAAATCTTTATTTATTTAATTAATTCATTTATCCTCTTCTAGCCTTATTTCTCATTTAAATAAATACATTTATTTATTTAAATTATCCTTTTCCTAAATTAAATAAATATCTTATTTATTTAATTGATCCCACTTCTTCTATTAATTAAATAAATCTTTATTTATTTAATTAATTCATTAACCTTTTCTACCTATGACACATGTCATTCATCTCTTAATTCATACACTACCTACCCCTTTCATTATTTTATTATTTCTTTTACCTACCCTCTAATCATAGCCGACCTCCTTTTACACCTCTCAATCTTATCCCTCCATTTCATATAGTGTCTTCTATATAAGAAGTTGCTTCCTTCATTATCAAACCCTAATCGTTCTATGCATTCTAATCAATCATCCTAATCATTCATTCTAATCATTCTATGCATTCTAATCAATCATCCTAATCACTGATCTTAAGGACTTGACTATACTACGATCCTACTTGCAACCACATTCCGTTCTTTGTTGAGCTCTTATGTACATAAAATCTGAGAGCAAATATATGAAGTAAGATCAATGGAGATAGGAAGAATGGAGATCAAAACCCTATTGGACATGTAATGGTATAATCTTTGTGATTTCATTTGATTTGCATTGTCTTAGGTAATCTTCATATGTTATGGTGGATCTTTGTTGATTGTTAGGCTAGGATTTTGTGGTTGAATTCATTTAGTCTTTCAATATTGTTATTATTGTTATCCATTTTCATCATATACATTTTGGCACGCTCGGTGGGACATGGATTTTTCTTAGATCTATGTTTTTTGCAGATTTTTCTAACCCTATATTGCTATTTTGTAAAACAATTTGGAGAATAACCTTGTGCAGCTAGGGTTTTGGACACAAAATCAAGATCTTGGAGAGATTCGATCATATCTCATAAACGGCTTGGAAATTTTGCACCAAATTTTTTTTGCAAGTTGAAGAAAGTATCAGGAGCTCTCAATCCAAAATTCAGAATTTTTGAAGTACATTTTCATTTTATATTAATTTTTTATGATTTTTCATAAAAAATTAATTTTGAGAGCAAATGAGAGAATTTTTCGGATTTTCTTATATTTTTGGAAATCTCTCATAATTATACATAGGATCTATTCTTTGTGATTTTAATTTTGATGCAAAATATTTCTCTAAAAATCGGATCTTTAAAAATTAGGGTTTTTCCTTATTTTGATCAGATCTCACAAACCGATTCAAATTTTGACATAAATTTTTTTGTGCAGGTCAGGAAAAGTATCAGAAATATTTAGTAAAAATTTCAGATTTTTTGGATCTATTTTGCATTTTGTATGAATTTTTTAAGATTTTTCATAAAAAATTAATTTTGAGAGAAAATTAGCGAATTTTTTGGATTTTCTTACATTTTTGGAAATCTCTCAGAATTATACATAGAATCTGTTCTTTGTGATTTTAAATTTGATGCAAAATCATTCCTCAAAAATCATATCTTTGAAAATTAGGGGTTTGCATTATTTTACTCATATCTCACAAACTGCTTGGATTTGTTGCAGAAATTTTTTTGTGCAAGTTTGGAAGACCATCAAGACTCTCCAGTAAAAAGTTCAGATTTTTTGGATCGATTTTGCATTTTATATGAATTTTTTATGATTTTTCATAAAAAATTAATTTTTGGAGCAAATTAGCAAATTTTTTGGATTTTCTTACATTTCTGGAAATCTCTTGAAATTTTACAGGTGTTCTTTTTTTATGATGAATTAGATCTTTGAATTGATCAACAAAACGCATTATTGAAGGCCCCTATTTCACAAAGTTTTTTGGATCTAAAATTTACCTAACTTGTGTGCTTGCAGGAAGGGGTGATTATTTCAAACAATCCAAACTACTAATAAATCTTTGTTGCAGATCCTTGGCAAAGGTTTTTGGATTTTTAGTGTGTGCCTTGTTTTCATAGACTAGCAAACACTTCAATTGGTGCACTAAAATTGAATCATTGTCTTTTGTGTCTTGAGCAATAGGCTCTTTTTGCTTAAACTTTAGAGGGCCTGTCTTCCCATGTGGTCATTAGGACTACTAGTGAGAAGAGAACGACCCAAGTGGTAGCGAGGAAAACCCACCTCTTCCGAACCACTATAAACAACTGTATTCATGGTGAAAACTATGGATAACGTGTGCTGATTAGTTCATACCGACACTATGTCTCCCCATAAACCCGTTTGATCAAATTTATTTGATCATTTGTAGGGCGTAACCCCTACCAGCTGGGAGTCTTCTGTATTTACAGAGCTGAAAGTGCCGCATGTATGGCCACATGAGCGGATGCCCTTACTAGCACCTTTTTGTTTTAGAAGCCCAAATCCTTCTAGTTGTTGGGGCAGGAGGTCGGACCTCTCATAGCGGCCCACACACATACGATTCTTAGTAGAGATACAAAGTTCACCACGGGGAGTTTTCGTGGGGATTGATGCTTGGCTGACCTAAGAAGTGAGTGCTGAGGGTGGAGCCAGTGAGGTCAAGCATCTAAGTATTCGCTCTGAATAGTGTAGCTTCGGGGGTAAAACCTCATGTGGGATCAACAACTATTGTCTTGGCCAGCCATAAGAATTGTGCTTGACTTATTTTAAACATTCAAAACATTGAAAACCAAACAACAAAACATTGTGTCTTTTGTGTTTTCAAGTGTATGCAAAACATTTTTACATCAAACAACACACTTTTCTTGGAGAGTCTAAACACTTGCAAACATTGAGTCCTCATCAACATTGTGTCCTCTTGTCACGAAAAACAGTCAAACATTCAGATTTGGTCACAACTTCACAAATTGGAAAAATTTTACAGTCAAGCAAACAAGAACAATCAGTTTTGGAATTCTTGAGCTTCCTAGGTTGTTTCTCCAGGTTTTCATCTAGCATTCAACTTGTCTTTGGGTCTCACAAAATCCATCATTGCTTTACACCTTACATTACATTCACATTTGTCTAAACTTGAGTCAAAAGGTCACTTGCTTGTCCTCATCATACTTTGTCAACACACTACATACAATAACACTTTGCGAAGTGGTCCCTCATCAAGGTTTCTTACCTTTGGGTCTCATTTGGTTTTACTTAGAGTCAAGGTCAACTTACCTCATCAAGAGAAACTATCCTCTCTTTGGAAGTCACACCTACTCTACTACATACATACTTGGTCTTACACTTTGGACATTGCAAGTACACTTCAGACTCATTTACATTCCATCCAACTCTTGGTCTTCCATACTCTTTCCATTTTTCATCTAGTCTCACACATCTTGGTCAATACCTAGTTCATGGTTGAAACCCGTCTTCAAAAATCTAGGAGAGAAACTAAAGAGGCTCAAGAGTCCGCAAACATGAGTTCTTATGAGTATGACAATGATATCTTTTTCAATTCTGATCATACTACATTACTTGACATGGATGTCTATAGAAACATTCCAAATGTTGAGAACATGGACACTATAAACAACAATGCTACACAAAATGACAATGTGGACAACTTTTCAGTACATTCAACAGATGTGGAAGAATCCATTATGAATCCCCATTTCAATCGATTGGTTGAGGAAATAATGAGGAGAGATAGACAATACTTCTTACACATGATGGCACAAAGTGGAGCCAAGATACCTCATGATTTTGACATGTCTCAAATAATGGAACATAGACCTTTGCAACAACCTCACTCCAATATGGATCAAAGGAGACCTAATAGTGGAAGAAATAGAGGACCACACATGGTACCTGAATCACCATCAGCTTTGCTTCAAAAACCAGAGGTCCCACATACACATGGTCAAACATATGATACTCACCTTCGCAGACCATTATGGAAGCCTTATGGAGAAAAATATGCTCAATCACATATCAATGCTAAGGATCAACCACCAAAGCAATGGGATATTCCAAGGCATGCTCAAAATTTGGACACAAGGAAACCTCATGTCAAATTTGGGGGCAATACAATAGAACATGACATGCCTGTAGAGTATGGTATACATGCACAAAATAGATATGGTGTTCCTCAACATGAATCTATACCAAGTGGTCGATATATGCAACATCATTACAGACCTCCTCCATATGAACATGTGTATGATCAATATCATCCATATATGCAACATGCTCCTCCTCCAATTGGTGCCTCAAACATGGGGTATGGTCCAAGAAGTCGATCTCCACCTAAGAGCAATTTGGAGCAACAAATAAGGGATTTACAAAAGAAAATGGAGGACATAAATGCACCGAAGCCAACATACACAATGAGAGACATATGTCCTTATCCATTTGACAAGAGCATTCCAATGCCTCCATTTCCTACACATTTTGTGACGCCTAAATTTGACAAGTATAGAGGAAAAGGGGATCCTAAGGCACACATAAGACAGTTTTTCACAGCTTGCATTGAAGTAGCAGCAGAAGAGACATATTTGATGAGATTATTCCCACAAAGCTTAGGCGATCAAGCTATGGAATGGTTCTCCCAACTCCCACCTGGTATTAAGTCATGGGGTGACTTAGCAGAGGCATTTATTCAACATTTCTCCTACAACATAGAGACAGACATATCAGTCACTACTTTGTGCAACACCAAGCAAATAGAGAGAGAATCTTTTGCATCATTTTTACAAAGATGGAGAAATCTAGCCAGCAGATGCTCTTGTGAAATTCCACAAAAACAAATGGTAGAGATGTTCACCCAAAATGTTAACAAAGAGATTGGTTATGACTTAAGGAAAGCTTGTTTGTCTACCTTCAAGGACGTTATCGAAAAAGGCTTAGCAATAGAAAAGGTCCTAATTGAACAAGGAGTCATTAAGATATTTAAGGAAAACAAAGATGACTTTAAAGGAAAAGACAAGCCAAGATTTTGGAATAAAAACAAGAACACAGTCAATGATGGTGTTGTTGATGCCAACACAGTGCGACCTAAATTCATCTTTTCAGGATCAAGTTCTACAAACAATCAAGTAAATACTCAAACAACTTCCAGATCACGAAGGAAGTACACTCCATTGGGAGAACCACTTGAGTCAGTTTTCAAGAAGCTTGTGGCAAACAAGGTAATCACAGTTCCAGATTTTCCTCCATATGAACCAAAGGTTAAGCCGAATTGGTGGAATGATGATGAGTATTGTGAATTTCATAAGAGCAAGGGTCATAAGACAGGAAATTGTCATCGACTGAAGAACATCATACAGGATCTCATTGATAGAGGTGACATTGAGATTGAGGGACATTCGTCTAATCAAGAACATGAGATGTTTAAGGAACCATTCCCAAAACATGACAAGGGAAAAGCTAAAGCCAGAGATGACCAAGCCAACTATACTAGAGCACCTTACAACTATGATTCAACTATCAATAATATCTCGATGGACAATTACGTCTCTACTATTATCATCAAGGACAAAGCATCTGAGAATTCTACTCAAAGACCCAGGATTGTCCTAAAAGGTGTTGGATCTTCTTCCGAACCTACCTCTGAATGTCACGTTACAACCCGTCGAGGTAAAATTACTTTGCAAGGTGCTCCAGCTAAAAACACCGCCTCTTCATCAACCAAACCTGAGTATGACCTTGTAGAACAGTTAGGGAAGACACCCGCGCTCATTTCAATCCTTGAGCTATTACGCATATCTCCCACACATAAAGCCATTCTTGACAAAATCTTGAGAGATACTATTGTTCCTACTGATCTGAACGTGGACCAGTTTCAAGCCATCGTGGGATACCTTTCCATTCCACACTCCGTTACTTTCACAGAAGCCGATGATGCCTCCGTAAGTCAGCCACATAATGCACCACTACATATCGAAGCCTTCATACACAAACATAAAATCAAACGAGTCCTGATAGATGGAGGGGCAGGTCTAAACATTTGTACATTGAGCACAATTAAACAATTGGGATATTCTGATAAAGCTGTGAATTCTACAAACAAAATCACCATCAAGGCATATGATGATGAAGAGCGTTCATCCAAGGGCACAGTCACCTTACCTCTCAGAGTTGGGCTAGTTACAAAGGATGTGGTTTGTCAAATCCTTGATCTAGATCTCACATACAACATACTCTTGGGATGTCCATGGATTCATGAGATGAGCGCAGTCCCTTCTACATATCATCAATGTATCAAGTTTCCACACAATGGAGTTGAAGTGACCGTCAAAGCGGATCCAAATCCATTCATATATTGCAACAATCTGCAACCTCAATCAGAAATAACATTTCCAGTCAATCGCAAAGCTGTTCCTTCATCGACATATGTAGATCCTGAATCCTTAAAAGCTTCTACATCCAAACAAGCAGAGCTAAAAGAAAAGTTCAAGATTAAAGACCTAGGATGTGGTGAGTATATATTTCATGTTGACCAACTCCCATTATCTCCTAAGGTATTATGTCAACAAGAACAACCTACAAACAATTTTCAATGCCAAGGAATTGGGTGTGAACCACCTAGTGTTGTGGCTACTAAGTCCGAATGCAAATCTCCTCTAGTGGTGCAAGCATCTCTTGATATCAATAGTCCTAAGAGTGGTTCTAGCGAAGAATCTATTGAGCGTATCGCCAACCCTCTTGAGAAATCACATAGCCTTACCATATCATCCGCTCATTCTATTTCCACTCCGCTTCCAGACTTGGATCAACAAGAATTACAAAAGCCCTTACTAATCGGGGATCAAAAATCAAGCTTTCAAAAGAAAAATCTAAAAGTCAATAATAAAGAAAAGTCGTTTAGTCCAAATCAAAATCAAAAGCTATTGGACTCTGAAAAAAACAAGGTCAAGGATAAAAATCCTATGAAGCAAAAAGAGCAAGAGTTGATCTCCCCTAATATCAAAATAACTGGGGGCAAAAGTTCTACAATTTTAAGTCAAAAAGCACACTTGTTGATCCTAAGTCTCCATCATGCTATCCTACTTTCACTTCTTTTCACAGTCATAAGCCTTCATAACTCATCCACTTGTTCCACACATCCATTCCCTTCTAGTGATACATCACGGACCTTTAATGGAGCTTCCTCGAAGGACTTTGCTATCAGTGATGCCCAAACTTCTTCAGGTGACACGCATACGGGCCTGTGTAGTCCACACACTAGTAATCCTATCTCAGTTCCTTTATCAAGGAAGACAGACACTCAAGCTACACATCATTCAGTCAAGAAACAATGCAACTACAATCACAAAGTCAAGCCTCGCACATTTGAGGTAGGTGACTTGGTTCTCCGAGAAAACCCCAAGAATCAGCAAGACAGAGAGAAAAAGGGCAAGTTTGAACCAAACTGGCTTGGTCCTTACATTATTACAGCAGTATATGGCTCTGGGGCATATCAGCTCTCAACTACAGAAGGTGAACCTTTGGAGGATCCTATCAACAGCATGCACCTTCGCAGGTTTTACACATAGCTCTTCAGAGTATCCTAATTCGAAAACACAAAAAAATCAAAAATTTCAAAAATACAAAAAAAAATTATAAAACAAAAAAAAATCGTTACTTGGTGAAAACCTGGCAAACAGGCGCCTTGTGACACAAAAAACATTGAAAAATCGAAAAAAGTAAAGAGAAATAATTTCGTCCAATGGTGAAAACCACTTCGGTGGCGCCCTGGGCAAGTACCATTGTGAAAACTAGGTCACCAACGCCATGCGTAGAGACATTTCTCCTCCCTCCTTTAGGATTCACTTTCATCCTTTCACTTTGCACACACTCACATCCTATTCATTCATAATAAACTTACCCATTCCCATCATGACTTGTTATTGATCTACCCAAGATTGGTTAGCCATTCATAATAAACCATTCCTTTTCATCCCTTTCCATCCATAATAAATCAGATCATATCTGTGGCTAAGGCAAAATCCTACATCTAGTGATGGGTGTGGAACTGAGAACATCACATGTTTCAAGGAGTACAGTTTCTTCCAGCTTCCTTCAGTCTATCCACGCACAATCCACAATAAAGAAACATTTGCATCACAGATCCGCAATAAAGTTTCATCTTCTTCGCAATAAAGTATCAGTTTCATGGATTCAGTCAGTTTTAGATGAGACACAACAACAACAATGGGCTTCAACAAATCAAATATTTCAACAGACTCAGACAACATTATGGTTCAGTGCTATCTATCCTTTCTGTGAAAGTGAACATTGTGACCACAATCAAATAAGACTTATACAGGTGACAAGAGACACTAAACTTGAGGACTACAGTGGATGTTGGTGTCAAGTCTTGGTTTTCTTTTGATTTCATCTTTTTTGGTGACATGTCTTTTAGCTTTTCCGGGATGTCTCTGACTAGAGCTTCTATCTCCAGGATGTCTTTGACTAGAAAGGCGAGGATGGGGTATCGTCACCTATTTGTATTTGATGTCTGTGGATTGTCTCTTAGGAATGCTATGACTTGTCCAAGGATATGAGGACACTGTGAGTCTAGTATGAACTAGGGCATTCCTTGTTTGCAACTGTCTTATCTCCATGCAAACAGGTACAATGACTTTCTGGGTCGAACATATGCCTCGATTGTCATAACCTACTTGCCATAATAAAGCTCAATGATGATAACGCACAAGAAGCTCTTTCACTTTCATATCTTCTGTCTTCCATCCCCCTTTCTTGATTGACTTCCATCATCCTTCTCGAGTCCGCGTAGCCTGCTATCACATGACTGAGTATAATGACACACCAAAAACATTTGCATTTCATGTAGTTGCACTTGCATTACCACATATAATCATTTCATACATACATATAGATATCACAACTGCATCACATCCTACACACAACACCTGTTAGCACATTTACATTTGCATTATCATATTCATCTGCATTACTTACATTCACATTTGCATCATGCATACACATATAAAACATAAACGAACAAAAAAAAAAAATATTGCATTGCATCATATACATATTTGCATCCATATCATAAGCATCACATAAGAACATCTCATCATATAGGTACACATGCATATAGCTGCCGCAAAGATGAATCATCTCATATATATATATAAAGTGTCATGATACAATGATGTCAAAATCATATGGCTACAATCACCCGCAGGTGTCTACATCATTATACAAAATGGTACAAAACTGATACGGAAGAACTCACTAATCACTCCTGCCAACACTATTGGTAGTGCTAATCCTATCCATGTCATGGTATCCCATGCCACGTGTCCCACTCTCATCTCCAGTCTTGGATCCTAGAACACTCGTCTAAGGGCATCTCTGTCTCCATCTTGATCGTATGGAATCAGCTCCCCATCAATCGGTTTCCGCATAATCCTATATACATCCTCCAGGGTGACTGTCATCTCACCCATCGGTAGATGGAACGTGCACGTCTCAGAGTGCCATCTCTTAGCAAGCGCAGTTAGCAAACCCATGTTTGCCCGAAACTCAGGCACATACAACACATGTCTCAAACCCATCTCCTCAATGGCAGCTCTGTCCTCGAGTGACAACTCAGGTCGCAACCTCTGCGTCGACGGGAATCTCTCTCATGACTCTAGCATCGGCAAATACTCCTGCAGTCAAACAACTCAATCATGTCAGTTATAGTGGCATTCACTGTTTATCACAAAATGCTACTCGCTA
Source organism: Cryptomeria japonica (assembly GCF_030272615.1). NCBI lineage: Eukaryota > Viridiplantae > Streptophyta > Pinopsida > Cupressales > Cupressaceae > Cryptomeria > Cryptomeria japonica. The sequence continues at coordinate 368,063,474 of NC_081407.1, forward strand.
TCTAAATGCATATGGCTATCTACCCTAGTGACACTCACTGTTCATCACAAAGTGCTGCTATTTATCCTAGTGGTACTCCCTGTTCATCACAAAGTACTACATGTGTGACACTCCCTATTCATCACAAAGTGTTACTCACATTCGCACTCCCTGTTCATCACAAAGTGCTGCTCATATTTCAGTACTCCCTGTTCATCACAAAGTACTCTATCTTGGTACTCGCTGTTCATCACAAAGTGCCTTGATCTATCCTAGTCTTCTTAGAGGACCTGTTTGAGTGTATCCTCTCAGCAGCTTATCCAATCGACAGCATATGTTTATCACAGAACTGCCGATTTGACCTAGAAGACCAAACTTGCATTTTTCAACGCAAACGCGCTTACATGACATAAACGCGCTCAAAGACTGCATAGACGCGCCTGGCGGACATAGACGCGCCTGGCACCGACGCAGACGCGGTTAGACGGTTTTTGACATTTTTCAACTCTACTTCTAAGCGCATTTATTGCCCTATTCGACATGCATTAATGACAATAAATGCATCAAAGTACAAGGAGGTTTTGTGGTACTTACTGGCTCTCCTGCCTCTGCTGGCCTCTGGAATCGGCGAACGCGATCGAAACTGTGAACAAAGGCCATCGCTACTAACTACTGCTGCTCTATTTTCGCTCTGCACTCTGCTCTCGTGGATGTATAGATGACAATGAGGATGTATTTTCCCCCATGGTCTATCTTATAGCCTACCCTAGCCCTCGCTTTCGTTTCCCGAGTCAGTCTTCTTTATCCCGTGACTTTGTCACTTTATCGGGTCAGTCCATTCTAGCCTTTCTTTCTTATCGAGAGATTGTCTAGGATCTTTCCAGACATTTTCATCCAATCTCTCGAGGGGGCATATCATTCCCATTCTGGGGCAACTCTGTATCAGTTCATCTTATCTTCTTTGAAACAATGCGACAAGCCGCATTGTCTCAAAGAGGGGCAAAATGTAGACACCTAAAATTGTCATGTCTAATTAAATAAATATTTTATTTATTTAATTACTTTAGCTTAATTCTTCTATTAATTAAATAAATCTTTATTTATTTAATTCATTCATTTATCCTCTTCTAGCCTTATTTCTCATTTAAATAAATACATTTATTTATTTAAATTATCCTTTTCCTAAATTAAATAAATATCTTATTTATTTAATTGATCCCACTTCTTCTATTAATTAAATAAATCTTTATTTATTTAATTAATTCATTAACCTTTTCTACCTATGACACATGTCATTCATCTCTTAATTCATACACTACCTACCCCTTTCATTATTTTATTATTTCTTTTACCTACCCTCTAATCATAGCCGACCTCCTTTTACACCTCTCAATCTTATCCCTCCATTTCATATAGTGTCTTCTATATAAGGAGATGCTTCCTTCATTATCAAACCCTAATCGTTATATGCATTCTAATCAATCATCCTAATCATTCATTCTAATCATTCTATGCATTCTAATCAATCATCCTAATCACCGATCTTAAGGACTTGACTATACTACGATCCTACTTGCAACCACATTCCGTTCTTTGTTGAGCTCTTGTGTACATAAAATCTGAGAGCAAATATATCAAGCAAGATCAATGGAGATAGGAAGAATGGAGATCAAAACCCTATTGGACATGTAATGGTATAATCTTTGTGATTTCATTTGATTTGCATTGTCTTTGGTAATCTTCATATGTTATGGTGGATCTTTGTTGATTGTTAGGCTAGGATTTTGTGGTTGAATTCATTTAGTCTTTCAATATTGTTATTATTGTTATCCATTTTCACCATATACAAATATTATTATTTAATTAATATTAATTATTAATAATATTCTTGAAATATTTAAATTAATAATATATACTACATAAATTATAAACAATTTTTTATTTCTGAAGAGAGAACAAATTACTAATATTTAAAATGTACGGTTTATATAGTTATTGAATAGTCATAACTGAATAGTTGTGTATTGAAACAATACACTCTTTCTTTGAAAGGTTACATGCAAGATATTTAGGGGGATTTAAAAAACAAAGACTCGGTGGAGGTAAGTCACGAAAAACTCTATACCAATAGAATAATAATGGCAACAAAGTATGAGGAGATCAGAATATAGTATCAACAATAAAGATAATAGACAGACTAGTATTTTCTGAACATATACAAGTATCATCAGATCATTAATCTGTTAATAAACTACATAAAATTAATGATATTAATCTGAGGGCATGTATTAATAATAAGGAAAAAGCCACGGGAATTCATCTTTGAAGATTAATTCATTTTGGGATAAGTATGTTTCATATATGAAGCCCCATACTGTCTTTATGCAGAATAATAATAATAATACTAACATAGACTGAAATATGTATTATGGTAATACATAATTTCATGATAGTGGTAGACCAGATCTGACATGCGTCAGTTCTGTCTGCCATTGCTAGCTACTAAATATATTAATAACCAATATTTTTAATGAGTGATAGTATTAATAGTTTATAGTATAGGTAATTAGCAAGTGCATAAATTATTGGTAATGTTATTTAATTCATTTATTTATTTATGTATATTTATATATTCCAATCAGAATAAGGAATAATATAAGGGTTATAAATATAGATATTGTTATGATAATAGATATTACTATAATGGCTATAATTAATATAATATATGTTAGGACTACTCTGCAGTAAAACATATAGTATAATACTATTTGAAATAGTATGAGTGTGTGTGTGTGTGTGTGTGTGTGTGTGTGTGTGTGTGTGTGTGTGTGTGTGTGTGTGTGTGTGTGTGTGTGTGAGAGAGAGAGAGAGAGAGAGAGAGAGAGCAATAGTAATTTGAATAAACAAATAAATCTAAAACTGTAAATTAGATTGAAATATCAATTCAATATCGGGAAAAAGATTATGTTATCATTGGTTTGATTCATGTTAAGATAGATTTGTCTCCTAATCAACTTAGTTTAAGTCATAAGTATATTGAATTAGCTTAATTTTGGTTAAAACAAGCCTAGACCTAGTAGGGGACATTACACAAATATAAAAGGTGAACTCAATAAATACCTTTTTTCCATGAAATGTGAGGGATTTTCCAAAGCTTTTAGTGTTCAACAATTGGTCCCTTTGTGTACAATATAAGTTGTATTTTATATATTAATATGGTGTTTATATAACAACAAATATTTTTTTGTGTTCAAATATTGGTCCTTTGGTGTTAAATATAAAAGTTAGAGATAACACATAGTTATGATCACTAATAGGCATTTGGTCCATTTAAGTTGCATATAATTTATATTTTACATAAAAATACGATATTGTACTAATTACAAATGATATTTTTTTATTCAATTACTAGAGACTTTTAGATTAAGTTTTCGTCAAATCTTTAAAAAGTCATTTTTTGGACACTTCGCGATAGACAAATTATTTTGATAAGTTGCATGATGAGTCATGTCTTCAAACTTTAGTTGTAGATAGTTAAGTGTCCATTTTCCATTTCTAAAAAATGGAGGTCTTACGATATTCCTGTGATGGCTACAAGTTGACAAAGTTATCCCTCACAACTATTGGTCCCTCTCCCCTGGTCACATGGTCTTCACATGAGCACCCAACCCAAAACTAATTATATTTTGTCAACTCTAAGTGTTATATTACACCTGATGGTTAACATGAACAACAGGCAAACACATGGTGCCCCTCTTAGGATGACATGTAAATAACATGCAATTAAATGCAAGAATATGCAAGTCAAATTGGTCACATCTCCAAACTAGATGCTTAGAAAGAATAATTATGTTATGCCTTGTAATTGCCACCAATGATTGGATCCACCTTTATGAATGCAATTACAATTTGTAATAGATAAATAAATATTAAATATTTTTATCTCTCATGTCCTTAGGCATCCAAGCACACCTTCCAAGGATCATGGAGACACATAAAAATGACTTAGGATTGCAAGGTTAATGTCACCTCCTCCTAACAATCCAATCTTGTTATCAATTTCATCATTTTATTTTTAATTTCACCAACTCATGGTGCTCTAGGTCTTCCTCAATCTCTACTTGTCATGTCTCCACTTGAGTCCTCTACAATGTTGTGCATCTCTCTTTCTTTACCTTCCCACAAAAAAATTTCTCAACATAACCACAATCAACTTGGATCTAACACCACTTGATGTAGTCTAGGAATGTGGGTCTTATTAAACAACCAAATCTAAAAGCTAAACACACAAAAAATTATGCAAAACAATTTGTTGTCAACTTATTCAAATTTAGATACAAATTTACATTTACTTGGAAGAGTTATTGATATATGTATTACTAAAAGAAGTATCCAATGACACATAATTTCCCCCCTTTCTCCTTTAAAATCTCCCTCATTAATCTTATTCTTCCAAAATATTTTTCTTGTTCCCTTACATCTCTTCTATAATTAGTTACACTAGAATATTCAGTTTTTATAACCAATTATTTTAATCATCACTTTATGACATAGGTTTAAATTCTCTTAAAATTTTAATAATTTAGAGTACTTTTGAAACATGTTGAACATTCAAGAGGTTTTTGAAGCCTTGTTGACTTTTGACATTGGTATCAAAACTAGGATAAAAAGTTGACATTCAAATTTGCCTCCAACATCTTCATCATGTCATCTTTAATATCTTTCTTTAATCTTTTACACAGGTTGTGAGTTGCTTATTATGTTTTGATAAGGTTTTGGCATGATAATGTTATGCTCACTTGGGACATATGATCTTCTTTTGAGGTGATGCAGATCACATGATGTCATAGAGATTTTTTCATCCTCAAGATTGGAGCTTTGGTAGTCACCTGGGATAATCTGATTGATGAGTTGTATGCTCATTTTTCTTGAAAGCTTCTAGTTATTGTAGTGTTGCATTGGAGCTCATTTGGTATTAGTTGATTGGTTGTACACCTATTTCTATTTGCATGAGGCTATATTTCTTATTTTTGGAGAATGTGTTGCAATAGTTACTCTTTGATGAGGTTTCAATAGGAAGATTGAGTAGGTTGGATGTGAGTTCAACATGGACTATCGATGAGATTATTCTTGGAGTGAGTCACAATGACTTAGTTGTCTTGGAGTAGCATTCTCATTCCCTATCCTGAGTTGTCTTGGAGTAGCATTCTCATTCACAATGACTTAGTTGATAATAAATCCCACCTTGTTTTCAAATGTATTTGTTTCATGATTTATTTTCTCATAGAAATGAGTCCGGAGCTATGATGTCAATTCTAAAAGGCTTATTTGAGGATTGTTTGGTATGCATTATTTGTCCCCTTTTATTCTCATGGAAATGTGTGTTGAGCTTATTTGACTGTAATATTGGGCTTATTCCATTGGTTCAAGAATAGATTATTTGGGTTGATATTCCTTTGGTTTTAGAGGTTTACATCCTGGTAATGTTTAGATGTGGACGATATCTTTTTCTTTGGGGTTTAATGAAGAAGATCATACTATCATAACCTGGGCATTTAGAGGTGTGTGTAAAAGGACGTGCTATAATTTTTTATTTGCAACTTCTCTCTTAAGTCTTGTTCTTCTTTTTGGATGTTTATATTCACGTGACATTGGAATTGAGGTTTGTGTGAAGTTATGGTGGATACTATATTTTTGGTCATGTGTTGTTCTTGTTTTCTTTGATGAAAACATGGAGTCTTTGTGATCTCTTTCTTTTTCCGAGTGTGAAGAACTTGGAAGATTTATGGATACTAGTGGTGAGAGTTGTATTATAAAAGATTTGTTTGCAAGTTTTGCATATCTTTGTGGATGTTCATTAGTACTAAATGATATTGGTTGCACCCTCCAAGTGATGTTATTTGTGAATATTTGAATGAATTGAGCACTTTTAATATTTGACATTACCCATGTAATGGGAGTTACTAGATGTGTACGTTCTTCATGGACAAGTTTTATGCATGTAGCTTGTGATTACATTTTACAGGTTGGATATGTTCATGGTATGAGGTTTACCTATTATGGTATGCATACCTTTATTTTGAGTTATGGTTAGTTGGATGTGTTAGCAACTAGTTGTGGTTGCTATTCCAACTATGGTGATTATTTCTTAATAGCTTTTGATGCATAGTCGCTACCACTAGATTTAGTGTTTATGTTTGGACATAAGTTTTGAGGTAGTACTTGTGCTTCTATGTGACTATTAGTGCGACGTCTCTTTGGATGGTATCTTGTCTTTTGTGCATTTGCATGATGGAGGATGAGAGGATTTATTTATGAGATGATGCTCACCTAAATTATTGTTGTGGGTAACTTGATGGAGCACTTAGATTTTTTGATATACATGTTGGCCATAGATATTTTTCCCTTGTTGTTTGAGTTTATCTTTTTACTATTTATTCAATGTATACAAGCGAGAGAATGCTTGGAAAGTTGTGTTATACACCTTACATAATGTTACAATGTAAAATTAATATTATTTGTGATGCACTTAGGATGCATGTGTCACATGGAGTATACATTCTTGGGGCTATTTTATGTGTTGTATGCAACATTAAGATAAATATTCAATGTGAGTTTTCATATTGATAAATATTGGAGTTGAGGAAAAATCAACTCTACAGCTCCCAAAGATCACCTGCATGCAAACCTGTCATAGAAGGAGAGAAGCAAAAAAGCTATGAAGGCTAGAATTCAGAGATCCAAAAAAGAAGAGTCATATTGATTGTGCAAGAAGAATGCAATTCAATAATTGCAGTTGCTAATGAAAATACAAAGAGAGAATCCTTATAAAAGGATACTCAAAACCTTAAAGGTGAAAACCCTAAAGAATTATAAGATTCCTAAGTTTAGCTTAAGCATAGAGTATAATAGACTAATAATTAAATAAATAATTATTAGCTAGTAAAAGATTACTCTAACACCCCCCCTTAAGATGAACTTAGGGAATAGCTAAAAAACAACTAAGGACTAAAAAAACATGTAAAAAATGCATGAAAACAACAATGGGTCCCAACAACTAGGCCTGATGAGGTACCCAAGTACAATAAAACCTCTGTAAAGTGGAGAAAAAGGAGAAAACCTTGTGGGAACAAAACTCCTCTCCAAGAAGAGATGAAAGCTCAAGTGATGGACTAAGAAGCCTCCAAACAAGAATGTTCCAAAAGATAGGAACAAAAAAAAACATAAAGAAAACCACTAAAGCATGAAATAGCTGCAAACATTGTCAAAGAGTAACTGTTGATCTGAAGAACCTCCACTGAAATAGAACATGACCAGGTAGAGAAGACTGTAATCTGCTTGAGTGCCCTCAAATGACACTACTCGAATCAGATGGCAAAAAAAGGCAAACAACTGAACTCAAAGATACAGATGGCATAAAACACCAAACCCTGAAGAGCTAATCAATCGAACCAAGGAAGCATTAGAACAACATGACAAACCCCCCATAATGTTGAAAAGGGAGAGGGACAGGTACACTGAAAAGAATGTCCAACAAGAAGTGCATGACGAAGAACCAGGAACATCGAAGGTGCATAGAAAGTACATAGTGTGATGGAAGGAACACTCACTTGACACACATCATGAGGCTAATGTCATGGAAGGAACACTCATGTGACAAATGTAGATGGCAAACAAAGGCAAACATCTGATAGTTCTGATACTTAATATAAGTACAGATCCAATAGCCAATAAGATGAGAGGGGGGAGGTGAATCATACAAACTTAATCATCCATAAAAACATCAGATTCAACCTCGGTAACATATATATCAATCATATAACCAAAAATTGTCAAACATGCAAACTCAAAAGCATATGAACACTATAAACCTCATAACACCAGATTTAACATGGAAACCCAAATAGGGAAAAACCACTATGGGATTTTGGACCCACTAAGAAATATACTCTTCTAGAGTATGCTCGGTTAAAAGCAAATCTTGTTAAAGATTACAAACACAATGCTAGATGTGACCCAGTTAAGGGATTTCCCTCAGATTTGTTAGGATCTTCACTTTGTTAGAAGTGACCTTGTCAAAGGATTTCAAGCACTCAATCAGAATGTCACCTTGTTAGAAGATTTACATATAAGATTGTTAAGTCCACTCAGTTAAGAGATTTCCTGTCACTTTCACAAAATAACAGTAATACAATCTGTCTGCAACTTCACATCTAAAATGCTAAAGCAGATTCATATTTGTTCAATACAATCTAGACATAGAACTAATCTTGTCTATCTGTTGGGCATCAATACTCTGTTATTCTAATAGGTCTTCAAGCTTCTGTGCTCGGTTATCACTATGTAGCATCCCTGTGCATACACTTGCCCGCATACATTGTTTATCAACAGTTTCCTATTTATAAACAATCTTCTAACCGCTTAATCTCATTTATCACATTTCCCATGATCAATCATAGCCATCAGATCTTTTAATCTTGTCCAGGTTCATTGTATCTTTCGATTTGAAAATGTTTTACCCTGCCTTGGAACTTGCACATTCACCTTGGAACTTGTGTTAGGGTAATGCAGTTCAATCTGAGCTATAGATCTTCTTGCCGACTTTCCATTGCCTTAGATTTGCTTCACACTTCTTCCACGGCTTACCAATCATTGATCCGCTCCAGCTCATCAGCTTCTTTCATTAAATATCACATGTAAACATTTAATGCATTCTGTTATAGCTCGGTTACAACTCGGTGAATACTAAACTTCACTCAGTAGACATTCCGTCTTCATTAACCGACTGCGATAACCTTAGGGTTTACCGACTAGGTTCTTTTCTTGATAACATAGTATAGTATTAACCTTTACATTTTACAACATATGTATGATGTTAAAAAAATCTAAAACATCAAGATCTCATCATTGTCTAACTTGGTAGTAGTTGCCCATTGAATATCTTATCCCCTTATTCATCATATTCTTTCCTGTGTCTTTACGGACTTCTTTATAATCTTCATATTATACTTCTCAAGATATGGCAACATCATACTAAATTAGGAAATCAAATTCTTGACATCAATGACAAAATAATAACATCAAGATAGTAAAACATCTTTAATCAGTTATGTCCATAATCATCAACAACCTTCTCAATATCCTTATAATGTAATATTGCCAACAATCTCCCCCTTTGGCATTGATGGCAAAACCAATTGATTTGACCTTTAAAAGATTCGGATTGCTATGATTCTGAAATGCTTGAAATGCTCTCCCCCATTCATTAGACTTCTCTTCTGTTTAAGTCTTTATTTTAATCTGTAGTCTTCTAGTCTTCTCTTAGTCTTCTCCCATATATTCTCAATATTCTCCTCCTTAGGTCTTCTCTCCCTTAGGTAGGTCTTCTCCCCCTGGGTAGGTCTTCTCCCCCTTTGACAACAATGCCAGAAAGAAGAAAAGAAAACAAAATTTGTTTCTGTAAGAAGTTATTGCTTGCTGTTGTGTATCAACTGAGTCTCGGTCAGAGCATTTGTTTACAATTCATGTTCCCTGTATCATTCTTTGTATTATTCCAGTATTAATTCTAGTACACTTTCAGAAAAAAATTCTAAAGTGTATCACTCTAGCATCAACTCCCCAAAAGATATTCAATAGAGTCATCGAAGTGATGCTTTCACCGAACTTGGTCAATGAGTAAAAGATAGGGGTAGGACCCCTAACTTACTTCTGAGATATTCAAAAGTGTCATTTGGTAGTGGCTTGGTGAAGATATCAACTATTTGCTCATTTGTGTTAACATATTCCAACACCACTTTCTTCTCTTGAGCTTCTTCTCTAAGATAATGATATTCGATAGATATGTGCTTTGTCTTAGAGTGCATAATAAGGTTCTTTGAAATATTAATGGCACTAGTATTGTCACAGGATATAGTTACTGGCTCGGTAACTTTCTCATTTATACCTTCCAACAGTTGTTTGATCCATGCAATGTTGGTACAATTCAGTGCTGCTGCAACATATTCAGCTTTGGCTGTTGACTGAGAAACACATCCTTGTTTCTTGCTAAGCCAACTCACTAGTCTTTCTCCTAAAAAGAAAGCTCCTCCGCTTGTGCTTTTTCTGTCATCAATGTTGCCTACCCAATCAGCATCAGTATAAACTTTTAAATCAAAATCATTTCCTTTCTGATATACTAAGCCATAATCTTCAGTGCCTTTTAAGTATCTGAAATTTTTTTTGATTGTCGTCATGTGTATTTCCTTAGGATCTGCAGAGAATCTTGCAACAATACCTACTGCATGTGCTATATCTGGCCTGCTGTGAACAACATATTGTAGTTTTCCAATCATGGATCGGTAGAGTGTCTCATCAATAGATGCAGATTCATCATTCTTTGATAGTTTACAGTTGGTAGTCATAGGAGTACTTACTGGTTTTGAATCCTCCATTCCAAATTTCTTCAAGATTTCCTTTATGTACTTGGTTTGAGTAATGAAAATCTCATTTTTCATTTGTAGTATCTGTAAGCCTATAAAATACTTTATCTCATCGATTAATGACATCTCAAATTCTTTGCTCATTTCATTTCCAAAGTTCTTGCATAAAAAGTCATTTCCACAAAATATAATATCATCAACAAATATGGCTGAGATTAGTATTCCATTTTCATCATTCTTCATGTACATGTTGTTGTTCTCACTTGTCCTTATAAAACCAATCTTAATCAAATAAGAGTGCAATCTCTCATACCATGCTCTAGGTGCTTGTTTCAGACCATATAAAGCTTTGTTCAATTTACATACCTGATCTTTATTATTGTCTTCAACAAATCCTTCAGGTTGGTCAATGAAGACTTCTTCTTCTAATATTCCATTCAGAAATGTAGATTTGACATCCATTTGATATACCTTGAAGTTCTTGAAAGCAGCTTATGCCAACAATGTTCTTACTCCTTCAAGTCTAGCAACAGGTGCAAAAGTCTCACCATAATCAATTCCTTCTTCTTGGGCATAACCTTTGCAAACTAATCTTGCTTTGTTCTGAATGACCTCACCTTTTTCATTTAGCTTGTTTCTGAAGATCCACTTTGTACCAATTACATTTTTGTCCTTCGGTCTTGGGACCAGTGTCCATGTGTCATTCTTCTTGATTTGATCAATCTCTTCTGTCATAGCATCTATCCAATCCTCACTGTTAAATGCCTCTTTCACTATTCTCGGTTCAAATTCAGATATCAAACATGTGTTTTGTCTCAGTTTGTTCCTTGTCATCACTGGATCATCCTTATCTCCTATAATCTGACTTGGTGCATGGTGCCTTCTGACATACTTGGCTAATACAAGCTCGGTAGGCTCTGTATGATCTTCTTCATCACTCGGTAACTGGATATTTTCTTCATTTTCTTCAACAGTTATCTCGATAGGACTTCTTGGTTGCACATAGACAAATTCATCATAGTCTTCCGGTTCTTTGGAATTTCCTTCATCATTTCTTTCTGCAAATTCATCAATTTTCACATTTGCACTTTCTACTATTTTGTTAGATGATTTGATCAGACATTTAAATGCTTTGCTTCTAGAAGAATATCCTAGAGATGTTCCTTCTTCACTTTTCTGATCAAACTTGTCATTTCTATCATCTTTATGAACATAGCATTTACTTCCAAAGATATTAAAATAACTTACATTAGGTTTCTTGCCATACTAGATTTCATAAGGTGTCTTCAAAGTACCTTTTTTCAATTGAACTCGGTTCAAGGTGTAAACAGTTGTGCTTATTGCTTCTCTCCAAAATGTTTGTGGAACCTTCTTCTCAATCATTAGTGTTCTAGCACAATCCACAATAGATCTGTTTCTTCTTTCAGCTATTCCATTCTGCTATGGAGTTCTCGGTGCAGAGACTTGTCTTTTTATACCATGATCATTGCAAAATAGGTTGAACTCATCAGATGTAAACTCTCCTCCTCTATCTGATCTAAGACATTTCAGTTGTCTTCCTGTTTCATTTTCAACTCTTGCCTTGTACCATTTAAACATTTGAAAAGCTTCTGATTTTTCTTTTAAAAACATTCCTGACATCATCCTTGAATAATCATCCACAAATAATATGAAATACTTATCACCATAATAACTTTGAACTTTCATAGGACCACAAAGATCAGTGTGCACAAGATCTAAAATTCCCTTAGAAGTGTAGGACTTACTTGTAAAGCTAGATCTTGTCATCTTACCCATCTGGCATCCTCGGCACATAACATTCTCAGGTTTTTCAAGACACGGTAGACCTCTTACTCAGTGCTTCTTACTTATTTTGATCAGATTATCAAAATTAACATGACAAAACCTTTTATGCCACAACCAGGTATTATCAATCTTTGCATGCAAACACTTATTGTGAGTTGAGTCAAGGTGAAATGTATTACCTTTTGTCTGTGTCCCGATAGCAGCTAACTTTCCATTCTTGTCATGAACTTTGACAATTCCTTTCTGAAATTCTATTCGGTAACTTGTGTTGTTTAGCTATGCTACACTCAACAAATTATACTTCAAACCTTCAACCCAATAAACATCATTGCATCTTGCATTATCAAGAAGTGTTATGGATCCTTTACCTCTTACCAGACATGGTGCATCATTACCAAATCTAACATAGCCTCCATCATAATCTTCTAACATAACAAACTTGTGTTTATCTCCTGTCATATGATGTGAGCATCCACTATCTATAATCAAGAATCATTAGTGTTTATGTGAGATATTAGGGCTTTTTCTTCATACCTTTCTTCAACTGATCCATCCTTGATAGCCACATAAACAACTTCCTCTGTATCAGTCTCATCTGATTTATCATCGTCAGATTCCTCATTAGCAATTAAGCATGTCTTTCTATCTCTTCTTTTGAAGTCTCGGTGTCCTCTGTAATGATTATCTTTTTGTCTATCATCTCGGTAATCTCTCTTTTCAGTGAAATCTTTGTCAGGACAGTTAGAAGCCATATGTCCAATCTTATCACAATTGAAACATTTCAAAGGTAGTTTTCCTTTATGCTTACCTTTGCCTCTTGATAACCTTTTGGCCAATAGTGCTTCAAACTCTTCTTTCTTTCTGATTTCTTCATACAGTTTGTGTACCTCCTCCATGTTCTTCTGAAATCTTTCACTTGCTCCACTATGATCTCCTTCAGAGTACTTATACTTTCTTTCATTGTAATCATTAGATTCATTCAGATGAAAAGAACTAAATGCAGATTCAACTTTATTTACCGATGACCCACTGTTATCAAAATTACTTAACTCAAATGCATGTAGCTTACCAATAGTAGCATCCAAGGAAACTGGCATATTAGGTATAGACCTTAATTCATTGATTGCAGAGACTCAGATTACATAAGCAGGTAGAAGGGTTCTTAACAACTTACTTGTCACATCCTTTTCTTCAATAGTTCCTCCTGCTCCTTTGATTTGATTTACAATCTCCTTTTGTCTTGTATTGTATTGGGTTATGTTCTCACCTTCATTCATCCTCATAGATTCAAGTTGTCCTCTTAAACTAGCTACTTTTGCTCTTTGAACATGTTCATCTCCTCCATATACAGATATGAGCTTAGTCCACATTGCCTTTGCATCATTGCAGCCTTCTAGATCATTAAACTCAGAATCGGTCAATGCAGATGTTATTTCAATCATGGCTTGAATATGTTCTTGCTTTGCCTTTATCTCTTCCATAGTCAATGGATAGGTGCTCGGTGCAACAAAATCATTCTCCAGATAGTATATAGCGTATTCTCCAACTTCTGATAGATGTAGCTTCATCCTTTTCTGCCATGTAGAGAAACTTGACTTGTTCAGCTTAGGTGCATCCCTCTTATACATCTTTGGATCTTTAACTCAAGTGCCTTTAAACTTTCCTTTTGGAGTCCAAAGCTCTGATACCAATTGATAGTTCTGATACTTAATATAAGTACAGATCCAATAGCCAACAAGATGAGAGGGGGGGGTGAATCATACAAACTTAATCATCCATAAAAACATCAGATTCAACCTCGGTAACATATATATCAGTCATATAACCAAAAACTATCAAACATGCAAACTCAAAAGCATATGAACAATATAAACCTCATAACACCAGATTTAAATGTGGAAACCCAAATAGGGAAAAACTACTGTGGGATTTCGGACCCACTAAGAAATATACTCTTCTAGAGTATGCTCGGTTAAAAGCAAATCTTGTTAAAGATTACAAACGCATTGCAAGATGTGACCCGGTTAAGGGATTTCCCTCAGATCTGTTAGGATCTTCACTTTGTTAGAAGTGACCTTGTCAAAGGATTTCAAACACTCAATCAAAATGTCACCTTGTTAGAGGATTTACATATAAGACTGTTAAGTCCACTCGGTTAAGAGATTTCCTGTCACTTTCACAAAATAACAGTAATACAATCTGTCTGCAACTTCACATCTAAAATGTTAAAGCAGATTCATATTTGTTCAATACAATCTAGACATAGAACTAATCTTGTCTATCTGCTGGGCATCAATACTCTATTATTCTAACAGGTCTTCAAGCTTCAGTGCTCAGTTATCACTATGTAGCATCCCTGTGCATACACTTGCCCACATACATTGTTTATCAACAGTTTCCTATTTATAAACAATCTTCTAACTGCTTAATCTCATTGATCACATTTCCCATGATCAATCATAGCCATCAGATCTTTTAATCTTGTCTAGGTTCATTGTATCTTTCGATCTGAAAATGTTTTACCTTGCCTTGGAACTTGCACATTCACCTTGGAACTTGTGTTAGGGTAATGCGGTTCAATCTGAGCTATAGATCTTCTTGTCGACTTTCCATTGCCTTAGATTCGCTTAAAAAACTTCTTCCACGGCTTACCAATCATTGATCCGCTCCAGCTCATCAGCTTCTTTCATTAAATATCACATGTAAACATTTAATGCATTCTGTTAAAGCTCGGTTACAACTCGGTGAATACTAAACTTCACTCGGTAGACATTCTATCTTCATTAACCGACTGTGATAACCTTAGGGTTTACCGACTAGGTTCCTTAGGGTTTACCGACTAGGTTCTTTGCTTGATAACATAGTATAGTATTAACCTTTACATTTTACAATATATGTATGATGTTAAAACAATCTAAAACATCAAGATCTCATCATTGTCTAACTTAGTAGTAGTTGCCCATTGAATTTCTTATCCCCTTATTCATCATATTCTTTCATGTGTCTTTACCGAGTTCTTTATAATCTTCATATCATACTTCTCAAGATATGGTAACATCATACTGAATTAGAAAATCAATTTCTTGACATCAATGACAAAATAATAATATCAAGATAGTAAAACATCTTTAATCAATTATGTCCATAATCATCAACAACCTTCTCAATATCCTTATAATGTAATATTGCCAACAACATCAACCCCCCCATAGCACTTTATAAGTAGTGCACATACAATAAGGCACAAGATGTGCAAGATCCCAAGTATACAATGCATGGTGGCACTTTATCTCAGTGCGTTTGCATAAGTAAAATGTTAAAATGGTAAGAAGAGACAAAAGATTGGAAACAAAAAGAATAGCCAAAGATGAGACATCCTACTAAAAAAAGGAGTTCCCAGGACCTGAAACATCCAAGATATTCATCAGAGTGCTGAAAAGAAAAAAACTAAGTAAAATATACCTGGAGAACAATCTGGAAAGAAAAATCATATGAATGGAAAAAATACATAACAAGCTTTCCAACGATATAAATTTTTCGAAAAATGGAGTTCGGATGCTCAAGTTATGTCTCTTAGAGTGCAAAATAGAACCTCTAGTTTTGACAGAAAAACACCATCAAAAATGAAAAATCAAAAGTTCAAACCTCCAGATCTGAATAGAGCTTGGAAAGAGCTTTCCGACGATATAAGGTTTTTGAAAAAGTGCCTCCGTATGACCAAGTTACGGGCAAAAGAAAAAAAAAACCCTCTTGTAGGGCATAAAGAGGGTAAACAAAATTTATTTATTTAATTTTTTTTTTTGACGAAAATTTTTTGACACATTGGTAGGTACAGTAGTATGGATTTTTGTGCCTCGAAAAATGTGCCAATAAAAAATCATGCCCTAGATGCCCCTATTAGCAAAAATAGACAAATTATATATCAAAATTCATGGAATCAGACTTTTGAATCCAACTATGAGGTCATTTTGACACTAAAATGTACCAAAAAATCAACTACCCCAGAAATGGAAAAAAACAACTGCACAAATCCCCAAATACACAGATCTGAATAACAAGACCCAAAATCTCTCATGAAGAGAACAAGGGCATGCAGATTTGGAGCTTTGATACCATATTGGAGTTGAGGAAAAATCAACTCTACAGCTCCCAAAAATCACCTGCATGCAAACATGTCATAGAAGGAGAGAAGCAAAAAAGCTATGGAGGTTAGAATTCAGAGATTTAGAAAAGAGGAGTCATATTGATTGTGCAAGAAGAATGCAATTCAATAATGACAGTTGTTAATGAAAATACAAAGAGAGAATCCTTATAAAAGGATACTCAAAACCCTAAAGGTGAAAACCCTAAAGAATTATAAGATTCCTAAGTTTAGCTTAAGCATAGAGTATAATAGACTAATAATTAAATAAATAATTATTAGCTAATAAAAGATTACTCTAATAAGAAACTATTTAATCTTGAGTACCAAAAAGTAAATAACGAGGGAAATGGTTTTGTGATCTCATGGTATTAGTCACATGATTTAAGTAGTACCACTTGGTGGTTTTGTGCAAGCTTAGTTCTATAAAAGAAAGGGCATGACTAGTTGTTGGGGTTGGCTAGTTGGCTATTTTTGGCTAAGGCTTGTTTGAGCATCTCTTGTAGGTTTCACATGCTAGGAGAGGAAACATGGATTGGGATGTGTGGTTACATGATTCTCATTTGTTTGTTCATATGGAGTGCATGTAGAGAGCTTGATGCTTCAAAGATATTCATGGAGAATCTACAAATGTATTGTAATCTTTGTTCATGAGATGATACATGAAGATGGGTGCTTTTAGAGGCCCTAATTTTTTCTATCTTTAGAGTTTTCCCAATATATATCTTGTGTCATCTTGACAGTATGTTTATTTATTCTTTTGCATACGGATTTTGAATATGTATTTTCATGATTTTCTTTCTTGAGATTACATGGAAATAGTCCTATATGGTTGCAAATTAA
Organism: Cryptomeria japonica; assembly: GCF_030272615.1. Taxonomy (NCBI): domain Eukaryota; kingdom Viridiplantae; phylum Streptophyta; class Pinopsida; order Cupressales; family Cupressaceae; genus Cryptomeria; species Cryptomeria japonica. The sequence goes on from NC_081407.1 coordinate 368,080,661, forward strand.
CTTTCAGATCACTCTTGCACAACCCAAGAATATTTGTGATCTACTTGCTCAATTTTACATGACTGATTGAAAGCCATGTTTGACTACCTTTCTATTTGGATTCAAGCTTAAGGCTGACTATAATACACCATTGGTCGATGCTACTTTGTATTGATAACTTGTTCATCTCATCTACCTAACTCATGGCATGCCTAATATTTCATATTTAGTAGGCATGGTTTCAAGATTCATGTAGGATCTTAATGAGCTACACTAGAAAGCAGCTAAGAGGATCCTTCACTACCTTCAGGGTACTCTCAAATTTGAGATTCATTTTGCAAAATAGCTTCTTTTGAATCAAAACTTCCTCTTTGCAAATTAAACTACATAGGTGGTTGTTTCTCTTGAATTCCATTTTTAGTTTTGTCAAACCATGTAAATAATACGCTAATATGGTCATTGCGCTATTTTTTCACATTTATGTCAATAATAATTATAAGGTGAGGAGACACTCATAGCACACAAGCACCTTAAAGTATTTCCTAATAGAATACATATACTTCAAGGTGCTTGTGCTAAGAGAGTAGTTACCTTGCCTTGTAATTATTCTTGCTATAAATGAAGAAACATACCATCATTTGTGTCTCATTGAAGTCACTTGGGAAATGACTAAAAGTCACAAGTTTAATTCCACAAAAAAAGAATATAATTATTTTATGTGCCTAACTATCAAGGGGGTCAGAATTTCCACATGCTTCAAAAGCATTAATCAATCAAATTCCACTGTTGTGATTGATACATTCCTTTTAACAACCATTTCCTTCAAGGCTATTTTTTGGATCATCCATTGTAGAAGATCCTAGGAAGTACAACATTTTACTTTTTAAAAGTCTCATTTTACTCAACTTGGGCACACAAACGCACTAGATGGCCCTCTTCTGTAGGAACAAGAAATATTTGGCCACTAGTTTGAGCTGCGACTTTAACCACAAGTAGTTTTTGTGAAGGAAACTTGTAGAGATGTTTAGCAAGCCTGCTTCAACACCTAAATTCAAATTATCCTTCACTTAAACGTGGCTGCCATCATTTTACTTGATTGTTTTGATCTCCTTTAGTGGCAATATTCAATCTAGTGGTCAATTGCTCTACAAGAGATGAAATCATATATGGTATCTTCATAGTTAATTGCTTGCAAGTCCATTCACTCTAGAACAAATGAAATTATTAGTAGCAAGACTTTTAAAATGTCATCCTCCGCCTGCTTGTGAATGGAATGTTTGAGCAGTATGTGGTTCCTTGAGTATCAATTTCCCAAAGGACTGCATAAATAAGACTACAATGTTTCTCTTGAAGATCCCGTATTGGTAAATTCAATCCATTGCAGCTGGCCTTCATTGAGGATAATCTAAGTTTCAAACTCACATCTCTACTATCAAGGCTAGGCTCAAGTCCTTGCAATATGTCGAACCCCACATGCACAAACCACCTTAGCTGACTCTACCTTCTGAAGATTAATTTAATAGTAACCCCTACTAATAGTCAAATGTCTCCAAAGAGATTCAACCACAGGTATTGTCAATTGATACCTTTGTTAATCCATGAAAGTGCATCCCTATTAGTAGAGGTGTGCTCAAGGAAAATGAAAATCACTTCCAGCAGTTTAGAAGACCGCCATAGTCACATGAGTTTCTATAGCATCCAAAGCAAAGTCGCTAAATAGTAAAAACACCCTCTATAGACTGATACTTGTGCAACAAAAATCAATGCCTCCAACATTCTAGAAGTTTGGTTGGACAGATGGGGTGGTGATTTCACTTTATTTGACTCTATTACTCCAACCTTGATAGACTGCATGAAAGACGGACTACTTGTTATTGGGAACTTTGTGATCCATTCTTACCAACGACCGCTCTTTAAGAACCGACTTTAATAGAGTATACATTTTCTATATCTAGGCCCTTATCATACTCATTTGAGTTTGTTTCCAAGTCATTTTGTGTTAAAATAGAACCAGAAAGGTTAAAAGCTCTAAAATCTGAAACAAGACCTCACACAAGAACACAAAACACATAAATCTTATCCTAGGAAAACCTTCCACTTGAGGGTGAAAAAACCCAACCACACTAAAATCAACTTTTATTGAAAATAACAAATTTGAATACAAGGAGAAGAAGCCAATAAAATCTTAGAAATCTAAAGGCTTCCCTCAACAGCATGAACTCCTTCTGCAATATAAGATAATCATGCACCAATTACATATCAAGTGCAGATACCAGAACACTGAAAGGATACTGAAATGTTGAAGATAAAACAAAAAAAATCTCTTCATGAGAAAGAATACAAATGCAGATAGAACTTCATGACTTCAGCCAATAATCATTTGTAACACTTCACATAGAGTAGACAAGACACATAATATATCTAAAGTCACTGAGAAATATACCAACTGAATATAGAGATAGGAACCAAAATATTTGAAGTAGATACGAGATTGCAGAGAAAAATATCGTTATGCTAGAGAGTAAACTTCAACACGAATAAACTCATTCATATATAGAATCCCCTGAACTTTACATGCAAAAAGCACATAGCAAAACACCTGAAGAGAAGAAGCCCAATGCAACATATCTCTCGACGAAAGAAGATGGAAAGCCATGCAGTGAAGAGAAATTGGCAGTTACAATACCAACATTAAAAGACATCCAAATACGAAGATACAACTAGACTCCACAATGGAAAATACGTTGGAAATAAACTGCTTCTAGCATATAGACATTCCAACGAAGCCTCAAGTCATACGCTCATGAGTGGTGATGATTATCATACAAAATCAATACGCTGAAGTGAATAAATAAATAGCAATGAACACAGAGCTCAAAGAGTCAAGCAAAATAGAAAAGATATCATTCACGAGAAATATGTAGTCTCTTGAAGCTACACCATTAACACTCCCTCTTAGCAAAGGAGATATTGTTTATAGATTTTCAAGTCATGGAATCTCTCAACATAACAAACACAATGGCTACACCCATATGTGTAAATAACAAAAACTTTATCACGGATTCTCTCAACGTGATAGCATCATGGATTCACTCAACATGATGTTTACCATGACTACTCCCATGAGTGAAATAAACACAATCTCTCATCACAAAATCACTCAACGTGATGTTGTAATGGAGTCTCTCAACATGACATCCACTATGGCTACTCCCATGAGTGGAAAGAACAACAAGCTTTCACCTCATATTTCTCTGTCATAGAGAAAAAAATGCATTACAAGGGCTTTCACCTCAAATTTCTCTGTCACAAAGAAAAATGCATTACAACATGAAATGAGAATTACTAAAGTTGAGACTCTCTCTCAACAAGAGCATCATTCTCCAAAATACCAAGCTTATCTTGAAAGTAAGAAAACTTCACTCTGGGAACTGGCTTGGTGAGAATGTCAGTTGTCTGCTCATCTGTGCAAATGTACTTGAGCTCAACTTCTTTCCTTTGAACCATATCTCTTAAATAATGAAACTTGATCTCGACATGCTTGGATCTATCATGAAAAACAGGATTAACTAAAATCTTTACACAACTTTGGTTGTCACAAAAAATCATAGTTGGTTCCAAAGGCTACCCAAACAGTCCTACAAGAAACTTCTGAAGCCACACTGCTTCATATGCTTCTACACAAGCTGCAACATATTCAACTTATGTTGTACTTTGGGTCACACATGATTGCTTCCCGTTGCACCATGATATCATAGTTGAAACAACAACCAGAAGTGCTCTTCTTGTCAGGCACACACCCTACCCAATCTGAGTAAAAAAGCCTTGCAAATTCAGACCTTCACAAGAAATATATTTCAGACCATATCCCACTATGCCACACATATCTCAATATATGCTTAGCTGCAACAAAATGAATCTATCTAGGCTCGCACATGAACTAACTAAGAGTGTTAATAACATACCATATATCAGGTCTAGTATTGACTAAATACATCAAAAATCCAATCAATTTCCTATACATAGTGGGATCAACTAAATCTGAATTGGCTGCAACCTCATGTAACTTTTTCATATTTGCTTCCATAGGAGTTAACATAGATTTGCAATCTAACATACCAAATCTTTTCAAAATATCAATGGCATATTTCCCTTGACTCAAAATGATTTTGTTTGATCTTTGCTACACTTCTAAACCAAGAAAATAATGCATCAAATCGAGATCTTTCATCTTGAATTTAGAAGCTAACTCTTTCTTACATCTAGCAATGAGATCATCCTCTCCAGGTAAGAAATAAAGAATCAACATAAAGAACTAGAAGTAAGGCTTTATCATCAATTACCTTGAAGTAGATATTTGAAACTGCATCTTTTTTTAGAAAACCCAAGCCCAACAAATAATGATCAATTATTTTGTACGATGCACATGGATCTTGTTTAAGGCCATACAAGGCCTTTTTCAATCTGCATACATGTGATTCTGTACCATGAATCACAAAACCATCTGGCTGCTCAATAAAAACTTCTTCAATTACACCATTCAAGAAAGTTATCTTTACATCCATCTGATGTAATTTTCACCCTTTAACAACTGCAATAGCAATGATAGTTTTGATTGAGGTGTACCAAGCTACAAGAGCAAAGGTCTCCTCATAGTCTATACCTTCCTTTTGAGAAAAACCTCTAGCTATGAATCTAGCTTTATATTTTTCAATACTCCCATTAGCTGCATGTTTAATTTTGAACAGGCACTTAGAAGAAACAACATATTTACCTCGAGGTCTAGGAACAATATCTCAAACATCATTCTTGATGATGGATTGATATTCTTCCAACATTGCATCTCTCCATACATGTTGTTTTGAAGCCACTTCAAAATTTGAAGGCTTAGATTCAATAATATGACTCATTAAAGCAACATATCCTACAAATTTATGAGGTCTCTTACTTTCTCTGAAAGTGCCACGAGGGGCTGAATACTTTTCAACCTCTTGCATAGTATGTCTGGCCCACAAAGGCCTCTTCTTGTCACATGAAACATTACTTGGTTCAATAGAGGTATCTATAGGATCAACATGATCAATAGGATCTTCTAATTCAGGAGTCTTCCTCTGAATCTCAGAAGGGGAATCAGGGGCAGCAATATCTGTATCTTGAGAAATCTCATGATCTTCACTATCAATTTCCATAGAAGTCCCTTTAGATCTTTTACAAGCTACATCTTCTTCAAATGAAACATCTCTGTTGATTTCAATCTTCTTTTGACCTAGAATGTAGACTCTGTAAGCTTTAGAAGATTCATTGTAACCAACAAAAATTCCCTTCTTACTTGAAGGTTCTAACTTAGACCTTTTATCCTTAGGTACATGAATGTAAACTAGACACCTAAAAATTCTGAGATGACTGACTTCTGGTATAACACCAGAGTATGCTTCTTCAGGAGTCATATTCTCTAGAATTTGATGAGGGCTATGATTCTGAATATAAACAACTATCCTGCAAGCTTTTGCCCAAAGAAAGATTTGAAGGCCTTGATCATGGATCATGTCTTTCGTTGCCTCAACAATAGACTTGCTCTTCCTTTCAGCAATTCCATTTTGTTGAGGATTATAAGAGAGACAAAACTCCCTATTAATTTCAGCTTCAATACAAAAAAATTTGAAACAACCCAGAAGTATATTCACCCCCATTGTCATATCTAAAAACTTTGATCCTCTTATCAGACAAGTTCTCTACTTGAGCTTTGAACTCTTTAAATCTAGACAACACTTCATCGGATTCTTTAGATTTCAAAAAGTAAATCCATGTCTTACGCGAGAAGTCGTCAATGAAAGTAATATAGTACCAAAAACCACTTAAAGAAGCAACAGACATAGGACCACACAAGTTAGAATGAATCAGCTCTAGAATTTCTTTTGCTCTACTTTCACTAGAGTGAAAAGGACTTTTAATGTTCTTACCTAGAGCACATCCTTTACAAACACCACCATGATCTTTATTAAGCTTAAGAAGACCAATCACCATCTTCTCCATGGAGGAAAGAGTTATGAAATTTAGATGAGCAAATCTTTTATGCCACAACTCACTAGAAGACATAGATTCGTGAGCTAAGACTTGAATAGGACGAGCTGAAAGTCTATATAGGCTATCATGACGAACAACAATTTCATGAGTTGTTTTGATGCTAGTGTTCATCTTCCATGCAAGAACTTTGCCTTCAGCAAATGCAACTTGATATCCTTTATCTTCTAATGCTGAAATAGAAATCAAATTTCTCTTGATTCCAAGAACAAATAGCACATCACTCAGATGAAGAGGGATTCTTGAATCTAAATGAAAGGATGTGGTTCCAGCTCCTTTTACAGAGTAACAAGCATCATCACCAATGATAACATGCAAATGAGAATCTTTTTCAATCAGATTAGAGATTTGTTCACGATATCCAGTAATATGGCAAGTAACTCCACTGTCAATCAACCAAGTATTACTATCAAAGGGAACATTACTAGAAAGAGTAGATATAAATAAGAACCCCTCCAAATTTTCACTTGATTCTCTATGAGGAGAAACACTTTCAACATTTGTGGCAGCAACTTGATGCTTGGGTCTTGAAGGACATTCTCTAGCAAAGTGACCAAACTTGTCACATCTGAAACATTGAATCCTAGAGAGATCCTTTCTCTTCTTAGATTCAGGAGCTGAATCAAAATTCCTATCTCTGTTCCTCTTGAAGTTTCCTTTCCTTCCTTTTCTTTTAGAAGTATGAGCAACAAGAACATGATCTTCTTGATGGTGAGATTTTCGCCCAATTCCTCTTGCCTCCAATTTGCATTCCTCTTGAATGCAATCAACTCTCAATCGATCAACCTTGGGTAGTTCATTTCTTCCACTAATGCCTTGAATGAAAGATTTCGAAGAGCGAGGAAGGCCATTCATGGCCAGCATAACTGGGTCTTTGTCCTCAATAGAATCTCCAATAGCATTGAGCTAATCCTTCAATTCTGTAATCTTCATAAAGAAGGAAACAACAGATTCACCTCTAGCCATTTTAATATGAAGGAGTTGATGTCTCAAGGCTAGAGCTCTACTAGTGTTGTTGAATTCATATAAGCTTTGGAGGCACTTGAACATATCTTTAGCTGAATCCAACTTGGATATAACAAGTACTAGGTGATCTTTAATAGAATCAATAAGTATTTGTCTTGCCATGAAATTATTCTTTCTCCATTGTGCTTTTTCAAGAATCATCAAAAGGTTTATCTACAACAAACTTCACGTAGTTGAGAAGATCATTCTCTTCAAGCACAATAAGGACTATTTTTTTTTATTATTGTTGTTATTGCACTCTATTATTCATAAAATCATCAATAATAAACTATTTTCTTTTTTATTATAAAAAATGATTACTATAAGAAAATAATAAACTATTTTCTTTTTAATTATTGTTGTTATTGCACTCTATTATTTATAAAACACTTATGCACAACATGTTGAATTTGTTTTGTGTGTTTGTGCTATAGATCACCCCTAGGTATTGAATTAAGTTTAAGTTCAAATTAGTAGTTCTCAATTACAAAGATTTTTTGTTCCTTCAATTACTTAAGAGTTGTTCATCTTTTGTGGGTCATGTCTAGACTTGACTAGCTTCTAGACTACATGTTTTCATTGTTTATCCAATTTGAAGGAGTTGACGTCTCAAGGCTAGAGCTCTACTAGTGTTGTTGAATTCATATAAGCTTTGGAGGCACTCGAACATCTCTTTAGCTGAATCCAACTTGGATATAACAAGTACTAGATGATTCTTAACATAATCAATAAGTATCTTTCTTGCCATCAAATTTTTCTTTCTCCATTGTTCTTTTTCAAGAATCATCAAAAACAACAATAACAACAATAATAAGTATCTTTCTTGTTTGTTGATTTCTCCATTGTTTCAACATTAGTTCAATATAACAAGAACAAGTTGGATTAACACAATAATAGAGTGCAATAACAACAATAATAAAAAAGAACTTAGCTTTTAAGGACAAGGTTTTTGAAACAAACAGGACAATGAAAATGGCTAAGTTGAACTAATGTTGACACAATGGAGAAACATTTTGATTCAAAGCAATGTCTTGTTTGTTTCAAAATAAGTATCTTTCTCCATTCTGCTTTTTCAAGAATGGATTTAGCTAAAACAATCAAAAGGTTTCAAGATAGGTTTTACTAGATTAAATAATGGAGAAACCTTTTGATTGCTTTAGCTGAATCCAACTTGGATATAACAAGTACTAGATGATCCTTAACAGAATCAATAAGTATCTTTCTTGCCATGAAATTATTCTTTCTCCATTGTGCTTTTTGATTGCTTTAGTTGAATCCAACTTGGATATAACAAGGACAAGTTGTATTAACACAATAATAGAGTGCAATAACAACAATAAAAAAAAATAGTTTATTATTTTCTTATAGTAATTATTTTTTATAATAAAAAAAGGAGGAGTTCATGCTATTGAGGGAAGCCTTCAGATTTATGAGATTTTATCGGCTTCTTCTCCTTGTATTCAAATTTGAGGGTTTTTGTCACAACCCTCCTTTATCACTTTTTAATTTAAATACAATTATATTATATTTTTGGTTAAGCTATTTAAATGATTGAATAAATGTTATAAAAGAATAAAATGAATACACACTTGGAGAATATAATTCAAAAGACATTATTTTTATTATTTATTTTCCACTCCCAATTATGGCACATGTTGTAGGAAGAAAAAGAAGCTTCTAGAAGAATCTCCACCACCTTGCATGTAACTCCCCCACTAAGTTTAATCAATTTGCATGAGTCCAATATTGGAAAAGAATCTCCTTTTTTAATTAAATTTTCTAGATAGTGGAATGGAGGGATTTTTCTTATAAAATGATATGCAAGTTTCAAAGAAGGGAGTTGATTATGTTTTGAAGAAAATTTCCCAAGTTTTTTTTTCTTTGGTAGTCTCATTTTACGTCGCAGGATTTTTAAGTTGTTGTTTGAAAGGTTTCTCTCAAGTTGCAAAGGAGAATCAAAAAGGATAGCTAGAGGATTCAACATCAAGCTTCGATAACCCAGGTTCTCTTCTTGTTATTTCACATTCACATATGAGAAATGGTATTATCCAAAGATAGTTCTAGATTCTCCCTTATTTTAAATCTTTTTATTTAGGAATAAATATTGATGAAATACTTTCTCATAATGCATGTAAAGGATAGCATTATTATTTATTTTATTTTTTCTAGAAAATATACGCATAATCTTGCTTTTTGTTTTTCCAAAGATTGTAGATCTATGCAAAAAATTATATTTCCTTTATTTTTAAATCTCTTTTTCTGAGATTAAAACTCTTCCCCGTGTGATTTGAATCTTAATCTTATTTCTTCCCTCTAATTCATTTCTCTGGTTCTTCAAATGGAAATTTGAATCTCATTCTTAAAATAAACCTCACTGTGAATATTAGTTAAATAAATCTCTCTGTGGATATTAGTTGAATAAGATCTCTCTGTGAATATCCGTTGAAATTGAAGAATATATCTCCCTGTGAATAAACCTCGGTGTTATTCATCCATGTGAATGAATCCTTGATCTCATTTGAATTCATTAATACTTTTTTTATCTGGTTATATATTTCTCTCTATGAATATTAGTTGAAATGGAGGAATAGTTTTCTCTGTGAATAATCCTCTGTGTTATTCTCATTTGGTTTCATTAATATTTTTATGTCTGGTTATATATTTCTCTCTGTGAATATTAGTTGAAATGGAGGAATAGATTTCTCTGTGAATAATCCTCTGCGTTATTCTGATTTGGTTTCATTAATATTTTTATGTCTGGTTATATATTTCTCTCTGTGAATATTAGTTGAAATTGAGGAATAGATTTCTCTGTGAATAATCCTCTACGTTGTTCTCATTTGGTTTCATTAATATTTTTATGTCTGGTTATATATTTCTCTCTGTGAATATTAGTTGAAATGGAGGAATAGATTTCTCTATGAATAATCCTCTGCGTTATTCTCATTTGGTTTCATTAATATTTTTATGTCTGGTTATATACTTCTCTCTGGGAATAATAGTTGAAAACTGAGGAATAAATCTCTCTGTGAATAACCTCTGTGTTATTCACTCCTATAAATAAATCCTTATTGTTTACATTAACATTTTATCTCTCATATAATGGTTAAATTCTACTCTATGTGCTTAATAAATTAAAACTAGAAACTATATATATATAGTATTTATAAATTTTATGCAAAGTAAATTTTTTAATTGTTTGGGTGCACGATATAGTACTCCATACGTGCACGGAATATCGGGCTCGCAGGTGGGGAGTGGAGTTAATACGCTGCAGGGGAGTGGTACTGTAATGGTACCCTCCACTAGCCTGCGGTCACTGCTGCGATAGTGGCCGCAGGGTAGTGGAGGGGGCCAAGTGGGGGACCCGTGGGGTCCCACTCCCACTTGGCCCCTTTGTTAATGCCATTCAAATTTTAATTTATGGCAAATGTTAATTGTTAGATTTTTTTTATATATAAAATTTTAGTTTAATTAAATTTTTTATATATATATATAATTTTAGTTTAATAAAATTTTAAACTTAGATATATTTTTTTTTAGATTTATAATTAGTTTTGGCAATTTCTAAATTGTAAATTAAATTATACCAAATTTTATAATTAGATCTTTTTTTTTATCCACTTAGCAATTAATCCATATTAAATGATTTGAAGCTAAATTCTATTTTGGGATTAGTGGTTTTATAAGCGATATTCTCGCATGTAACTTATGCTACCTTCGCCTCATGCAAATTGCTTTACATTGATTACATTTATTGTCGTTTCCATCTCCATGCAAGTTTCACGTTTAATTATTAATATGCAAGTTTCCTAATTGCCATTATTATGCAAAGTTATATTTAAAGTTTTGAATAATAAATAATGTTAGTTATGGTTTTTATTCCATGTAATTCATCAAGTAGTTATTTCAATTAATTGAGCCTTGCAATGTCTAATTATACGCGTTCAATTCATAATTATTTTCCAAGCATGATGTTTATCATAAGTTAGAAAATTAAATAAAGGAAGTTGGAAAACCAAAACCTAGTAGCGTTCGGTATATATAGTGCCTCTGGGTCACGCTTATGGGTAATGTCGTCGTGTTGAACTAGTGCACTTAACGCCTAATAAAGTTGCATCAACGACGTTTGTGGCATCGTCCCTATAAATCGTCGGGGAGTAATAAGGGACACTTGGAAGTTAAAATCCATGGGGCGGGTAATCCCCCTTGGATCGATAATTTAATAAGATAATTCTAAAATGATCTTTCATCTGCTGAGTTAAACCATAGTAAACTCCTATAGGGATGATGAGTGAGATACTTTTATGAAATTGATTTAATCTTGAAGAATTGTTGTCGATTGACAATTGGTCAAGGGTGACGCTCATGATAAGAATTAGGATCTAGTTGTTTTAGGCCACAAGCAATAGGCCATCTTGAGCCTTTGCTTAAGCGCTACCACCATGGGTAGCAACTGCAGAGAAACTGTCTGGGACATTGACCCTAGAAAGGGTTGCGTACCCACTAATCAGTTTACATCAAACCATAGAGTAGAAAATAGAACTACATATTTTACGCCTTGATCTCGTGCCGAAACAGGTATGTAGGCAGTCTTGCAAGGACAAAGTTGTCCCTAGTACTCAGATGTTCGTGGGTGGGGTCTAGGCTTGGTAAGAAGGAGGATTGAGTAAGAATCCTAATTTGAAAGATAATTAAAATAAAATAAAAAGTAATTCAATGCATACTCGAAAGTAATCTCGTATGGATTCGCTTGACTTCTCGAGGCTTTAAGCCAAATTTCGAGGCGAAATTCAAGCTTGTATTATGTTATTTAATTACTCCTAAGGACGGCGACCTCGGTGCACTTCTGTTAGAAGAGTGTAGTACTTAGTGAGTGGCTCAGGATCCGAATGGTCTCGATGAGTCTAAGTCTCTGGCTAGAGCACCTCCTATCCCGATTGGATAGATGCCTACCCTGTATGGGTAGATGCCTATCCCGTATTGGATAGATGGAATCTTATGTCCCGTATGGACAGATGCCTAACCCGTATGGTTAGATGCTCATCCCGTATGGATGAATGCCTAATCCAAATGGATGGATGCCTAGAGTATGTGATTGAATCAAACACAATGATTAAAAAAAAAAAAGGAATGGTCAATTTTGTTGAGTTAATTTTGGTGGGTTACTACAGTTTTCAATAAAAGTTTATTTTAGTGTGTTATTTTGAATCAAAAGGTTTCTGAAACAAACATGACAATGAAAATGGCTAAGTTGAACTAATGTTGACACAATGGAGAAACCTTTTGATTCAAAGCAATGTCCTCTTTGTTTCAAAATAAGTATCTTTCTTGTTGATTTTAGTGTGGTTGGGTTCTATTTTAACATGGTATCAGAGCGGGTCTAAAGAAAAGATCCAAAATCAGATTGCTTCACTTTGAAATATTCCTTGCTTTAACTTAGCTTGTTTATTCCATCTTGTCCTTATTATTGGATTAACAACAATAAGGACAAGTTGGATTAACACAATAATAGAGTGCAATAATAACAATAATAAGTATCTTTCTTGTTTATTGATTTCTCCATTGTTTCAACATTAGTTCAACTTAGCCCTCAATGTCTTGGTTCTTCTCTTCAGGTGTTTCACTATGTGCCCTTTGCTTTGAAATCATATAGAGTGCAATAACAACAATAATAAGGACAAGTTGGATTAACACAATAATAGAGTAACACAAGGACAAGTTGGACAATGAAAGGTTATTTCATGGCAAGAAAGATACTTATTGATTTTGTTAAGGATCATCTAGTACTTGTTATATCCAAGTTGGATTCAGCTAAAACAATCAAAAGGTTTCTCCATTGTGTTAATCTAGCTTGTAGGCTTTATTTGTTTCAACATTAGTTCAACTTAGCCCTCTAGTTTGAACTAGATTAACGCAATGGAGAAACCTTCTTTAGCTGAATCCATTCTTGAAAAAGCACAATGGAGAAAGAATAATTTCATGGCAAGAAAGATACTTATTGATTATGTTAAGGATCATCTAGTACTTGTTATGTCCAAGTTGGATTCAACTAAAGCAATCAAAAGGTTTCTCCATTGTGTTAATCCAACTTGTAGGCTTTGTTTGTTTTAACATTAGTTCAACTTAGCCCTCTAGTTTGAACTAGATTAACACAATGGAGAAACCTTTTGATTGCTTTAGCTGAATCCAACTTGGATATAACAAGTACTAGATGATCCTTAACAAAATCAATAAGTATCTTTCTTGCCATGAAATTATTCTTTCTCCATTGTGCTTTTTGTTTGCTTTAGCTAAATCCAACTTGGATATAACAAGGACAAGTTGGATTAACACAATAATAGAGTGCAATAACAACAATAACAAAAAAGAACTTAGCTTTTATTGACACAAGATATTAACAATAATAACATTAGTTCAACTTAGCTTTTATTGTGTTAATCCAACTTGTCCTTGTGTTAATATCTTTTGAAATATTCCTTGCTTTAACTTAGCTTGTTTAATCTTTTCTTGTCCTTGTGCTACTCTATTATTGCGTTAATCCAACTTGTCCTTATTATTGTTGTTATTGCACTCTATATGAATTCAAAGCAAAGGGCACATAGTGAAACACCTGAAGAGAAGAAGCCCGACGCAACATATCTCTCAACGAAAGAAGATGGAATGCCACGCACTGAAGAGAAATTGCCAGTTACACTACTGACATTGTTTCAACACTAGTAGAGCTCTAGCCTTGAGACGTCAACTCCAAAGCTTTGGATTATTGAATCCAACTTGGATATAACAAGGACAAGTTGGATTAACACAATAATAGAGTGTAATAACATAAAAAATAAGTATCTTTCTTGTTTGTTGATTTCTCCATTGTTTCAACATTAGTTCAACTTAGCCCTCAATGTCCTGGTTCTTGTTATTTTGAATCAAAAGGTTTCTCCATTGTGTTAATCCAACTTGTAGGCTTTGTTTATTTCAACATTAGTTCAACTTAGCCCTCAATGTCCTGGTTCTTGAGGTTGGATAGTTTCTCCATTGATATAACAAGGTTGGATAATTTCATGGCTAGAGAAACCTTTTGATTGCTAGAGTTGGAACAAACAGGACATTGCTTTGAATTAAAAGGTTTCTCTAGCCATAACAAACAAAGCCTACAAGTTGGATTAACACAATGGAGAAATCATTTGATAATAAACAGAACAATGGAGAAACCTTAAAAGAGATGCAAATACGAAGATACAGTTGGACTCCACAATGAAAATGGCTAAGTTGAACTAATGTTGACACAATGGAGAAACCTTTTGATTCAAAGCAATGTCCTGTTTGTTTCAAAATAAGTATCTTTCTTGTTTTATGGAAAGAAAGATACTTATTGATTCTATTAAGGATCATCTAGTACTTGTTATATCCAAGTTGGATTTAGCTAAAGAGATGTTCTAGTGCCTCCAAAGCTTATATGAATTCAACAACACTAGTAGAGCTCTAGCCTTGATACATCAACTCCTTCATATTAAAATGGCTAGAGAAACCTTTTAATTGCTTTAGCTGAATCCAACTTGGATATAAAAAGTACTAGATGATCCTTAACAAAATCAATAAGTATCTTTCTTGTCATGAAATTATTCTTTCTCCATTGTGCTTTTTGATTGCTTTAGCTGAATCCAACTTGGATATAACAAGGACAAGTTGGATTAACACAATAATAGAGTGCAATAACAACAATAATAAAAAAAAACCTTTTGATTGCTTTAGCTGAATCCAACTTGGATATAACAAGTACTAGATGGATTAACACAATGGAGAAACCTTTTGATTGCTTTAGCTGAATCCAACTTGGATATAACAAGTACTAGATGATCCTTAACATAATCAATAAGTATCTTTCTTGCCATGAAATTATTCTTAATAGAACCAATAAGTATCTTTCAATGTTGAATCCAACTTGGATATAACAAGTACTAGATGGATTAACACAATGGAGAAACTTTTGATTGCTTTAGCTGAATCCAACTTGGATATAACAAGCACTAGATGATCCTTAACAGAATCAATAAGTATCTTTCTTGTCATGAAGTTGGATTAACACAATGGAGAAACCTTTTGATTGCTTCAGCTGAATCCAACTTGGATATAACAAGTACTAGATGATCCTTAATAGAATCAATAAGTATCTTTCTTGCCATGAAATTATTCTTTCTCCATTGTGCTTTTTCAAGAATGGATTCAGCTAAAGCAATCAAAAGGTTTCTCTAGCCATGAAATTATCCAACCTTGTTATATCAATGGAGAAACTATTGAGGGATAAGTTGAACTAATGTTGAAACAAGCAAAGCCTTCAAGTTGGATTAACACAATGCAGATGATCCTTAACATTAGTATCATCTAGTACTTGTTTTATTGCTTTGCTCAAGAACCAAGACATTGAGGGCTAAGTTGAACTAATGTTGAAACAAACAAAGCCTACAAGTTGGACTAACACAATGGAGAAACCTTTTGATTGCTTTAGTTGAATCCACTTGGATATAACAAGTACTAGATGATCCTTAACAGAATCAATAAGTATCTTTCTTGCCATGAAATTATTCTTTCTCCATTGCGCTTTTTCAAGAATGGATTCAACTAAAGCAATCAAAAGGTTTCTCTAGCCATTAAATTATCCAACCTTATTATATCAATGGAGAAACTATCCAACCTCAAGAACCAGGACATTGAGGGCTAAGTTGAACTAATGTTGAAACAATCAAAGCCTACAAGTTGGATTAACAGAAACCTTTTGATTCAAAATAACCAGAACCAGAACATTAAGGGCTAAGTTGAACTAATGTTGAAACAATGGAGAAACCTTTCGATTCAAAGCAATGTCATGTTTGTTTCAAAATAAGTATTTTTCTTGTTTTATGGCAAGAAAGATACTTATTGATTATGCTAAGGATCATCTAGTACTTATTATATCCAAGTTGGATTCAGCTAAAGAGATGTCCTAGTGCCTCCAAAGCTTATATGAATTCAACAACACTAGTAGAGCTCTAGCCTTGAGACGTCAACTCCTTCATATTAAAATGGCTAGAGAAACCTTTTAATTCAAAGCAATGTCATATTTGTTTCAACTCTAGCCATGAAATTATCCAACCTTTTAATTCAAAGCAATGTCCTGTTTGTTTCAACTCTAGCAATCAAAAGGTTTCTCTAGCCATGAAATTATCCAACCTTGTTATATTAATGGAAAAACTATCCAACCTCAAGAACCAGGACATTGAGGGCTAAGTTGAACTAATGTTGAAACAAACAAAGCCTACAAGTTGGATTAACACAATGGAGAAACCTTTTGATTCAAAATAACCAATGAAACCTTAGTTGATTTTAGTGTCTTTGAACCAAAATCAACCAAGACATTGAGGGCTAAGTTGAACTAATGTCCTGGTTCTTAAGGTTGGATAGTTTCTCCATTGATATAACAAGGTTGGATAATTTCATGGCTAGAGAAACCTTTTGATTGCTAGAGTTGAAACAAAAAGGACATTGCTTTGAATTAAAAGGTTTCTCTAGCCATATTAAACAGGACATAAACTGCTGGACTCCACAATGAAAAACAAGTTGGAAATAAACCGCTTCCAACATATACGATATTCCAACGAAGCCTCAAGCCATACGCTCATGAGCGGTGACAATTATCCTACAGAATCAATATGCCTTCAACATTCTTTGAAGTGAAGAAATAAATTCCAACGTGTAATCACCTAAAATTGTCATGTCTAATTAAATAAATATCTTTATTTATTTAATTATTTAAGCCTAATTCTTCTATTAATTAAATAAATCTTTACTTATTTAATTAATTCATTTATCCTCTTCTAGACTTATTTCTCATTTTAACAAATACATTTATTTATTTAAATTATCTTTTTCCTAAATTAAATAAATATCTTATTTATTTAATTGATCCCACTTCTTCTATTAATTAAATGAATTTTTATTTATTTAATTAATTCATTAACCTTTTCTATCCATGAGACATATCATTCATCTCTTAATTCATACACTACCTACCCTCTTATTATTTTATTATTTCTTTTACATACCCTCTAATCATAGCCAACCATTTATCTTTTACACCTCTCAATCTTATCCCTCCATTTCATATAGTGTTTTCTATATAAGAGGATACTTCCTTCATTATCAACCCTCATCAATCTATGCATCCTAATCAATCAATCTACACACATCCCATGCATCTTGACTGATCAATCGACTACACTACGCTTTCGAACTTTCATATGCGATCCTACTTGCAACCACATTTCCATTATTTGTTGAACTCTTGTGCACATATAAAATTTGAGAGCAAATATATCAAGCAAGATCAATGGAGATAGGAAGAATAGAGATCCAAACCTTATTGGACATGTGATGGTATAATCTTTGTGATTTCATTTGATTTGCATTGTCTTAGGTAATCTTCATATGTTATGGTGGATTTTTGTTGTTGTTAGGCTAGGGTTTTGTGGTTAAATTCATTTAGTCTTTCAACATTGTTGTATCCATTTTTATCATAAACACAACGAACACAGAGCTCAAAGAGTCAAGCAAAATAGAAAAGATATCATTCACCGGAAATATTTAATCTCCTGAAGCTACAATATTAACATTTTGTTGCTTTCTCTATATTATTGTACTTGATGACCAGACCTGTGTTCTTAAATAGACTTTGCAAATGCATGGATTGAGAATGAGTTAGCATAGTAGTTGTTAACTCTTCATTTGTTAGATCAATGTTTTAGAACCTCTTTCCTCTTTAGTTAAGGAGAACAGAGGTTTGAGAGACTAACTGTGATACAATTGTGCACGTTTGTGCAGGGGACCTTCTTATTCACTATAATAATTATTTGTCAAGACCCTTCTATGCTTTAACCATAACCGTATCTTTACCCTAAAATGTTCGTCACCTGTTTCACATTTTTATTTTTGTTGGCAGTAGATGGAAACATGACCATATACATTTATTCTTCTCTTTGAAAACATGCAGTAATTTTCTTTTTGAATATTCAAGATAATTAGCTTCAAGTTTGATCAAAGCCATGTTGAGTACTTAAATTGAAGCAGCTGATCTGTGATAAGAGATTTGATGGACCTTGTAATAAGAGATTTGAGGGTTCCAAGGTCCATGAAAACAAGGCAAATGCTGAACGGACGAAACCTGTAGATGAGATTGATTACATTCACATTGCAGATCACAGCCCATGATTCATTGTCAGGATGGAAACAAATCATTCTCAAGCTAAGGTATGATTCAGGTTCCTAAGAAATGTATGTTAAATGGTTTATCACTTTATCTAATTAATGTTTGCTTGTTAAGACTTGGGTAGTGTATCGGGTAGTGCAACTAGTTCCTATCAGCTACTTTACTCAAATTCTAAGCCTAACGGCTCGTTCACCTTTATTTGTCACCAAATATATTGATTATTAATTTCCACTGGTGAAACCTTATGCATCATGATAAAGTTACCACTATAAATAGCTCTAATTTTGAGGACGTCATCCGAAACATGGATGTAATCAATCTTGCAAACAGGATTATTTTTCAAATGAATTTACATTAAGAAATTTAAGTCCACTTACCACCAGAAATTGTGTTAGGACTTCTGACAACTGCTTTGTGGACAGAACACAAAGAGGTTAACACAACTTGAAATGCTGTCAAAAGCCCCCACAATCAATAAACACCCTTAAAGCAACTGTTCCAAAATATGGACACCAAAAACAAGCATAGTATCAGCAGCAAATCCCAAAGCCCCTGTCAGATAAGTGAGAAGTAAAAAATCTATAACATCAGTCGGCCCTTTTGTATGTACAGTCCATGTTTACAGTCTGCTTCCAATGACAGCACCCCCCTGCAGTCTACAATCGCACAAGCATGCTTACAAAAGATTAAGGGTTTGAATAGCAAACAAAAATTCCTAAAACACAGAAGAGCAGAACTAGTATCTCTCTCAAACAAGGAAAAGATCAGGCATGCAACAGCAAAGCCAAATCCTATGAAAATTGAAACTATTGAGCCATATGCAGTCACGAAAACAAGAATTCATATCAAGCACAAACACACAGATTCAAACCCTGAAGAGAGCATATGATAGAAAAATCATATAATAAAAAATTGAGATCAAAATGAACATCTCGTGAAATTATTCACATTAGTATAGATCCTAGACAGATATATTTCTGTTAGCAATGGAAAAACAATGTGCAAAGGGGTGGTCATGGAGAATCATGGAGCACAAGTAGTTGCATAACATGGATCCAAGACTTGTGTAAAGTTGCATTAGTACATAATACCTTATATGGGTTTATGCCTTATGTAATGTAAACATATTTGCATACATCTCAGATCGCTTGTATAAGGATTGGATGTTTTAGAATCAAGTGAACGAAACTAGCCATTTCATAGTTCCTTGACCACTCAACAGTAAATAAACATAAGATCATAGAAGGCCATGGAATCGCAACTGGAACTCATAGCTTCACAATAGCTCATTTTGTTCAGCAAACAATGAAAGACTAGTATATGCAAACAACTAACAAAATAATCTTTAACAATACAAAAGGTGCCTAAAGGAGATAGTTAAGATGAGTATGCAATACTTGAATAAAGATGAGAGATTAGGTTTGAGCCACTAATGGAAGCCTGATATATAAACTAGAGAAAGCTATGCCTTACAAGTTATCATATACAAATCTTATGAACAGTTAATAAATTGCAACTTCTAAGCAAGTAAATCACAGTGAAGTTGAAGGAAATTGTGAGCAATAAACACCAAAATTAGAACACACGGACTTACCATGGAAAACAAAAATTCTAGGTGAAAACTCTAGAAAAATAAAGGCAAAAGATTCACTTATCCACTATCTTCAATGTAAAATACAATTTTAGGCCTCTTGGGCACCCAACCAGCCTCAATTCAACTTATTTCAGTTCCCAAGATCATTCAAAGCTCAATTACACACTTCCAGAGCTGTACCCTATGACAGTCAGTTGAGCCTATGAATTTGCTAGAATTCAAACAATTCAACTCAAATCCTTTTTATGTACCTCTATGGGCATTTACACATGTTTAATAAACTTGTACAATCTGATCAAGGATCCTAAAAATCATCAAAAACCACATGGAACAGGAATTCAAAGCATTCTTGGGCAATACTGGCTTATTCTGATGCAAGAGGAAACCACTGCTTTTCAACAGTCATGAAACAACCGCTTTTCTACTGCCTTGGTGATTACAAAACTGTCTACAATTACTGGCAATTTTGCATCGAACTGTCAAAACCTTGATTTTTCTCTAAATTTCCAACTTCAGATGCCTGCACCCTGCTTCTTGTATTTACTGAGCCGTGTTCCACTTCTCCAATGAAATCAACTAAGCATTTTACTAATCAAAGCCAATTGTCAATATGCTAAAAATAAGAAGCGCGACATTTTATAATTTCAGAAGGGTGATTGTATCTGATTTATTGATAGTAATGGCCAGTGCATTCAATATTTTTTATCTAATTTAATGGCATGTAATGGCTAGTGCATTTAATATTTTTGTTTCTCCTATAATGGCATCAATATACTCTACGAGAGTTATTTATATCAGAATCTCTAGCCCACTATCTGCCTGCATCTTTCCTCACTAATAATGGATCATGCAATGTGATCTAAAATGTTGATAATTTTTTCTACAAACTTGTTTCCAAAAACATGTCTCATTATCTCATGGACTGTGACAACTTGATATCATTAATATTTTTCAATGCCAACAGATATCAGCTTAGGACAGTACTGCTTCCAAATTTAGGCACCTTGAATGAATTATCCAGATTACAGTTATATCAAGATTTCTGTAAACAATCTCTGGGCTTAGATGTCTGACTGATTATATAGAACCTGGCGAGATGCATCCCCTCTCCACAAATTTCTCCATCAGCTTGTCTGCTTCCCATGATTTTCCCTCCAAAAGCAGTTGTTCTTTTATTTTTCTGCAAATCTGAATGTCAGGAATCATGTTTCTTTGAAACATTCTGCAAGCTACTTTGTAGGAATCTGTCGGTTGACCATTCTTGAGAAAACTCTGAATCAGAGAATGGCATGTGACGGCATCAGTATGAGAAGCTGTTCGCAACACCTTGCCAAGAAATTTGAAGGCCTCCTGCAGCTTTCCATCCTTACAAAGCTTCTCAATCATCAGATTATATCCATCTCTAAAGCTGTCGCTCTCCATCATCTGTGCCAGTAATTGACACAACTCTTCCACCATATTATTATCACAGAATCTGTTGATAATAGTTTTATAAGTTAGAGGTGTAGGAAGCACGCCCTTCTTCAGCATTCTTAGAGTGAGTTGAGAAGCCTCTTTTAGTCTATCTTTCTTGCCCAGTGTATGAATCAAAGTTGTATAAGTTACAGCATCTGGATAGCGCTTGGTCAAATACATGTCATCCAGCAAAGAAAGAGCCTCTTCTATCTTTCCTTCCTTGCAGAACCCATGTATCACAGTGGTAAAATGTACGACATTGATAGGAAAACCTTTTCTCAAGCATTCTTCCATGAATCTTTTTGCTTCATCAGGTCTGTGCTTCTTACATAGAGAATGTATCAGCAAGTTAATCTCAACGGGAGAAGGGAAGCATCCCCTCTGCAGCATCCCACTCACAAGTAGGCATGCCTCTGTCAATTTTCCTTCTCTTCGAAGCCCATGCATAACTACACTGTATGTGATGCTATTGGGTGTCCAAAGATCATCCTCACTCTTTTCAAGAAGCCGTTTTGCCTCCATTGAATTGCCAATCTTGCAGAGTCCATTCATCAGGGCTGTGTAAAGTACAGTGTTAGGTTCCAAGCCCTTCTGAAGCATGTTATGAATCAACTTTCTAGCTAAATCAACTCGTCCTATTCTACAAAATCCATTGATTATTGTGCTGTATATAACTATATCAGGTATAAGCCCCCTCGAAACCATCTCGTCTACAACTTCTTTAGCTTCATCCATCTTTCCATCCCTACAAAATGAATTAATTACTGTACTATATTCCACTACGCCGACTTTGAAGCCTTTGTCTTCCAACTCCCTGAGAAATTGCAAGGCTTCAAAACCATGACCATATTTTGAAAGCACATGAATTAGAATAGAATAGGTGCTCTGATCTGGAGCCAGTGCATATTTGTCCATCATCCCCAGTATGCTTCGTATTTCATCTATCTTCCTATGCTTGCATAGGAAACTTAGTATTGTATGGTAGGTAACATTATCAGGAGGGCAACCCCTGAAAGGCATCTCTCTCAACAGCTGCACAGCATCATCCAATCGACGCACTTCACACAGCCCCTTGACAAGAATATTAAATGTCACAATATCAGGAGCGATTCCCGCCTGCTTCATTGCATTGAAATATTTATGGGCTTTATCCAAATTTTGTGCCATCACAAGCACATGGATGATCGTGTTGTAAGTTGAGAGATCAGGCTTAACAACCTGTATCTGCATCAGTTTCAACACCCTTAGGGCATCCGACAATCTGCCTGCACGACTGTATGAAATCATCAGATAATTGAATGTCAGCGGATGGCAAGCATGCCCTCTTCTAATCATTAAATTTAACACTCTACGAGCTCCCTGGCAGAGCTTGGTCTTGCTCAAAATCCTGAGAAGACAGTGATACACTGCAACATCGTGTCGATACTGCCATTGCCTGTCTGCCCAGTAAAAGAACTTGAGAGCGTCCCTCTCATCCTCCTGACATTGAAGCACGGCACAAACCTGTTGTGGAGTTAGTTTGCGAACCGTGCGCCTGAGGTCCCTCTCATGCCTTGTCTCCCACATATGCTGCAACTTGATGAGCCTACAAGCTTCCTTGACTCTTGGATGCTCGTATTCGTATTCAAATTTATCCTCATTACTTACCCCAAATCCAATTTCACGAGACATCTTCTCCTGACTTCCATGGAAGCCCTTAATAACTTCATCTTCTTCTTCTTCTTCTTGTAGGCCATGTCTTCCATATGCATCGTTTGAAATCAGTCTACTAATCTGGAAATATCCTTTCCATCTTATAAACCCTAATTGCCCAAATACAAACTCACTCACTTCATGAACCCAATTGCCTATTAGGCCGTATCTTCCATATGCATTGTTTGAAATCATTCTAATCTGCTAATTTTCTTTCCATCTAATAAACCCTCAGAGCCTACATATAGACTCGCCCAATTCATGGTTTCGAGTCCAGACTGTCCACTATGTTGATACATTGAATAAATCATTCGATAACGTGATTTTCACTACTGTGACAATGATCCAAATGATTGAAATGAAAATATTTTCTGATTTGGGATGCATTCAAGACCCTCATATTGTTCAAGAATGGCATCACTATTTCCTATATGCTCTCAATTTACCCACCGACATCATTCTGTCCATAATAAACTGAACGGATGGAGATGGGCATTGTTCTTACTGCTGATTTAATATGTGAAATTGAATAACAGCACCGAACAGACCAAGTTGAGAAGATTTCAGACAACAGTCACTGTAGGACATATTGATTTCAATTCTACATTGAACGGGATTGATTTAGCATGAATATCAGTTATGAATTGATAAAAGTGGATAGTTGTAGTACCTGTTAAATTTGAGGCCACGAGCGTGCAAACATCAAAACCTGCCAAAACCCAGCGGAATTTTTAGTTTAACTGGGTTGCCATTACAAGTTTTAACCTATAACAACCTGTTTTGTTTTTTTGTTTTATTATGGGTGTTTTGCTCCTATTTGGCCTAAAGCCTTGTTCAAGGCCAAATGAGTAACGAGTTAGGCAATGATTCAACGCAAGAGGCAGGGTAAAATTATAAGCTGAAAGTTCTTAAGCTAGGTAGTCAAGGAAATTTTTAGCTTTTCATCCCTAATTTCAACACAAATTTTACTTATATATAATCCTTGAGTTACATTTTTCAATTCCACAAAACTATCATCTCAAGTAAAAGTAGGGCTAAAGGTCCTTCCATGGGACCTCATCCATTTAAGTAGTATCGTGGAAACATTTTGTTTTGGGTGTAGGATGGTTTCAAAAATATTGAGCTATTTTGTCATTGGTATTTAATAAAAAAAATATTAAAATTAAGAAAAGGTTAGATATTTGTAAGAAAATAATTATATATTTATAAATAATGTTTAATAAAAATTGGTATGTAATATTGTAAGAGGGAATTTGTATATAATAATAGTTTTCATTTATTTTTGGATTCATTTTGACAAAATATCTCAATATGATTACATAGTAATAAGTAAATACTTCTTATGATAAGTTTGGCTCCTTCCTTAATTTCTATTTATCCTCATTTACTCGTCTTCACCATGCCCATACATTCAATGTTATCCTAGCCACAATTGAACATATTCCCACATTCACCTTATTATTAGCCCATAATAACATGAACCCATTTTGATCCCAAGACTCTGTGTTCCCTATCTTGGGTCAATCCCACATCACTAGGGATTAATCTTGAGCTTCTCATGACTGACACCAAAATTATTATTTTATTTTATTTTTAAAATGTTGACTTTCATCCTTCCCTACTTGTTGTTGAGAGCTAACTTGGTGCATGTTTATGCAATAATTCATTGTGAGTTGGTATTTACAAACAACTCTTTCTATAATGCCCACTAGGAATACCCTAGAGAAACTAACCATCTAGAAAACCAGAGATTTTTTTTTTTTAAAGTTGCAACACACATAACACTTGAGAAACACATACTTTAAATTAATTTGAACACATATCATATTTAATACTTCTAACACATTAAGTCCATTTAATACACCATTCTCAAATGTTCCTAAGCTAATATTCCTAACAAACTAGTCAAAACCTTTATGTACAGAAGGAACCACATAAGTCATCATTACATTACATATTACATGATCTCATACATGGTAATCATTACAAATATACATTATCTGCTTCAATAAGATATCATGATACTCTAACTACATGAATAATATCCAAATTACATATTACAATGATATTCCTTGAACATATAGAACAGTTCACATCTGCTCCATGAATTCATAGTACAAGAACTAAAGAGAAGTAGAATCATCAGTTACGCACGCGAATGTCTAGCGAGAAATCCCAATGGAAGAAGGTATCAAATCTCTCGACCATGTGGAACCAAAGAGGTCTACCCCCCATGCTCTGGAGAATGACATAAGGACCTACACACACTCTAAACCTAGGTTGACGCCTAACATCCAAGGAACATTATACATAGGCATGATAGCAACAAACTGAAGACTAACAACATAAGACATAAGCTTAACCACAAAACATATACTTACCAAAGGCTTCAACAAAACACAGAGACTAAGGTTGTAGGACACACATAGGGAAGAGTGTCATCACATGCCATCAACAAGGGTTATCTTGGTAGTCTCTCACTAGACCCCGATACCCAAGTGATACCCATGTGAAACCAACTCAACCTTTTGTGAAGACAAGGGAGTACAGTCATGCCAACAAGGCCTTCCCAATCTCATCCTAAGCCTGAACTAGCACTCTAGGCCATGATTGGGGCACCATCATTATCTTGTTAATGTGAAAACTACCCAACCCCTAAATTAATTCATTAAGATTATCACTTGATTAAAACAACCTCCAATGAGATCTCGAGGTAGCCACTTACGGGCCCCAACACCCAGTTGGAAGCCACTCCCCGTATCGTGATCTTAGAACCTAAGGTATAAACATTGTTGTGTGTGTGAAGTAGGGTACCTGCAGCTGCAACACAAACACTCAATAGATCATTACAATCATGGTTAGCAAATTGAAATCAAATGAAAGATAAACCATGACAAAGCAACCTATCTCCTCCTAACAGATGCAAGTGTGGATTTGCTCTTAGATCTAGATGAGCAATCCCAGTGACTTGACTACACCTAGACGGAGGATTTAAAATGATATGATGTGCAAGCTAGATGAATGCATGATTAAGCTAGATTGATCCAAGAAGCTAATTATGCTAATGATATGCATTGATTATGCTAAATGATGATGCAATTAAGCTAGATGAGAGATGGATTATGCTATATGATAAACAATTAAGCTAGAATGTGATCAAATTAAGCTAGATCTAAGATGCAATTGCCTATAATAACAATGCTTAAATGATATGCAAGAATGGATATGCCTATAATAACAATGCTTGAAATGAGATGAGATGGGATCTGCCTATAATAACAATGCTTAAATGATATGAGATGGGATCGATTGTGCTCCAAAATAGGGGATATTTATAGGATTTCCAAGGCCAAGGGTGTGGTGGCAGGAATCAACGGTCAAGATTGAGTTTGAAGATATCAAGGGTCAAATTGGAGGAGGTTGGAGAAGAAGTTGGAGGGAGGGACACTTGTCATCTTTGTGGTGACAAGTGTCAATTATTCTTGCTCACAAGAGGGAAAGTGTCCAAGGGAGGTGACATGTGGCATAAGTGTCATGTGTCTCAAGGGGAGAATATCCAACCGATAGGAGGTTAGGATAAGGAGGTTAAGATGAGGAGGTTAGGATAGGGTTAGCTAAACCCAGGATTAGATAGAATAGGTTAGGTTAGGGGATGGTTAGGTTAGGTGGTTAGAAGTTAGGAGGCATGTGGGGAATTTGAATTTAAAAATTCAAATAATAGAAAAAGGCTAATTAACTTTCAACAACTCATAAATTGATTTGTTTTAATTAATTAGGGGGTTAGAAGAAATGAATCAAATGGGGGGAGGATTAATTAATCAAAGGGGGCCATTGAAACGGACTTATTAAATAAATCCTTAGATTTATTAATAAGCAGATGAATGAGGGAATTTAATCAAATTGCTAATGAATTCATTTAAATTGGGAAGGGGGATTAATTAAATAATTGCTTATTTAATTAATTATCTTCAAACCATTTTTAGGTGTATACATTTTGCCCCTCTTTGAAGCGAGGTGTGATGACGCATTGATTCAAAGAATAATCTCATTTTGATGATGTTGATGTGATATTGGTTCAATAGGATTCCCCAGACATTGATTGATAAATTGTGATATGATGATGCCCCCTCGGGAGATCAATTGAGATAAACTGATTTCCCAATTAGAAATGATTTGAAATCTACAACGTTGATTAATAAAAGTGTGATTTATTTGATCACTATGATGTGGTTCTCGATGTGATGATTGATAGAGTTTGATTGAATTGATAAGATTGATTAGAGTGATGAGATCGAGATCTAGTCTGGTTTTAGGAATGACAGCTCATGTATAAGACAAAGATGATCACAACGTTTGGTTTCAGGAATGATATATCCTATATAAGACTTGATCAAAATGTCTAGTTCCAGGAAAGATACATCCTGTATAAGACATGATAGAATGGATCAGATGTGATGAATTGATAGAATTGATAAGATTGATTGGATAAAGAACTAACATTTTGTTGATATCATGTTGCAGGAAGATTTAGATATGTTGATGTTGGTACATTTGAGGGAGTATCATAAGATTCACTTTGGGTCAACCACATCTGGAGAGAGATGAGTCATCGTTCCGATTATGTATACACCTATGATGATACATTGATGATTCATGTGATAGATTTGGCCTTGGATAAGATGAGCTTTTGTGATCCTATGCAAGAATGAAATGCAAGCTAAATGAAAATGCAAAGCAACGATCAAACCAATCACTGGGTTATTGCATTTTGTCATCATTGAGCTTTTTAAAATATGGGAAGTGAGTGCAAACATTGATGGTATAATTGAACCATGATGACCTGAGCACTACTTTCCTAGATTTTGATATTGCAAGTTAGCACAAGAATCGAGGTATAATTAAACCAAGATGACCTGAGTGTTGCTTGCATAAAATAGGCAGTATTAACCATTTTTATATGCAAATCAAAATTATCTTCGATGATACTCTGATAATCATATCTTGAGAGAAATTTGCACATATTAATGATTAATTTACAAACAACAGACAAGAAAAATATCATGTTCCATCCTTGTTCCTCTAGTCAGAGACATCCTGGAGTAACTCAGAAATCATGATAGTGAAAATAAAAGATAGGAAAAGGTGAACCAAAGTGTTAAAATCATTAGTCAAAAGATATTGTCCATTGATATGTGTGTGTCGTTCTTAGACTAACATGTGATACCTTAATGGTTGATAAGGTGATCATGTGTTCAATGTTGAATGCATCTCAGTTTTGCTTGACAAGAGTTGTCTAACTATTGCTCTACCTATTTGATGAAGCTCAAAATGATAGAAAATTTTGCCCCCAGCCTGCTGCAAGATTTTGCTCCAAGCCTAGAAACAAATGTTTATTATGATAAACCCAATGATCCAAACCATGGTGAGAAATCACCTACAATGCCTGCGTATGTACAAAGACTTATTATAGATATGAACAACACTGATGGAAATGAATGCAAGCGGAAGGATGCATGAAATAATAGATGGAAGACTTAGTTGACAGATAGCACCTATTGTCAGGTTTTCATCATCTGATTTTATTGCACTTTTTCTCATATTTGATTTTTTTTTCTCTGTTTTTGTATTTTCTGCTTTTTCACTTTTTTGGATTTTTCTACTTTTGCACTTTTTTCTATTTTTCTACATTTTCACTATTTTTTATTTTTCTACTTTTGCACTTTTTTTTATTTTTCTGTTTTTTCACTGTTTTTGGATTTTTCTGCTTTTTCACTGTTTTTGAATTTTTCTGCTTTTTCAGACATAAAACTTCTTTAGATGCATGTTATTGATGGGTTACTCGAGTTGATCCCCATTTGGCATTGATAGCTAATGGGCTCCTGACCCAAATACTGTTGTGACCACAAACAGACCTAACTAGTTTGGTTCAAACTTCCCTTTCTTTTCTCGATCTGACTGGTTTCGTAGATTTTCCTATAGTACTAGTTCTCCAACTTGAAAGGCTCGTGGTTTGACCTTGTGATTATAAATTCAGCAGATTCTTTGTTGATACACCTTTAAATGATCAAAGGCATTTTGTCTTCATTCATGGATCAATTCTAACTCTTGCAATCTAGATACTTGTTGTTCTTCATTTGGGATAAGGCCTTTTAATGATACTTGTAGAGAAGGTATCTCTACTTCTATTTGCAGTATTGCTTCTGATCCATAGACAAGAGAGAAAGGTGTGGTGCCTGTTGGTGTGTGGATACTGGTACGGTAGGCCCATAAAGCGAGGTTCAATTGAATATGTCAATCTCTGCCAACATCATTCACTATCTTTTTTAGGATTTTTAGAATAGTTTTATTTGATGCTTCTACTTGCCCGTTCCCTTGTGGATAGTAGGGTGTGGAAAATATGTGTTGGATCTTGAATTTCTCACATAGCTCTTGTACATCCCGATTCTTGAACGATCGCCCATTATTAGTGATAATGGTCATGGGTATGCCATAGCGACATATGATGTAGTTCAAGATAAATGTAGCAATTTGTTTTTCGATGATATTTATGAGAGGTACTGCCTCAATCCATTTTGTAAAATATTTTGTAGCTACAAGGATGAATTTTTGACCATTGGATGAAGGAGGATTTATCTTTCCTACTAGATCAAGATCCCATTGGCAGAAAGGCCAAGATGTTGCCAAAGCATGAAGTTCTTGTGTTGGTGCATGAATTAAATTTCCACGGATCTGACATTGTTTGCATGTTTTAGCTATTTGAAAAGAATCTCGTTCCATAGTTGGCCAATAATAGCCCAAGTGTATGATTTTTTTTGAAAGGGTAGGACCACTTGAATGAGTGCCACAAATGTCGTTATGGAATTCATTTAAGGCCTTCTCAGATTCCTCTTGCTCGAGACATCTTAAGAGAGTATCATCTAGACCTCATTTAAAAAGGGTATTTGCGACAAGAGTATAATGGGAAGATTGGCAGATGAAATTTCTCTTTTGGTTTTTTGACAAGTCGAGAGGGAGGGTGCAATCTTTCAGGTATGTATAAGTTTGGCCATAGCGAGAGGAATCATGCTCAACAAGGTGACAGATAGTTTGGGAATCATGACAATTATGAGCAAGGTAAAACAACTTTTCCATCAGGAATTCGTAACGCTCTTGATTTTCCTATGTCTGAAGTAGAGAAGCAAGTGTTGCCATGGCATCTGTTGCTTTGTTGCCATTCCTCAGAATCCGCTCAAAATTTATTTCGACAAAGTATTTCTTGACATCATCAACCATCTTCTTATAAGGCATGATCTTTTCATCCTTTGTTTGATAATCGTCATTGATTTGATTGATGATGAGCTGAGAGTCTCCAAAGACCTAAAGTTGTGTAATGTTCCACTTTATGGCCATCTTTATTCTTGTGACCAAAGCTTCACATTCTGTTGTATTATTGATACATGGAAAGCTTAATTTGTATGCATTTGGAATTGTTTGACCTTGTGGCATGATGAATAGAATGCCTGCTCTTGATCCATGTTGTGTTCCATTATTGATGTCTTCGCCTGGACTGAAATTCAGTTGATGTATAATAAGATCTGGATCTAACCCTGGAATGTCTGCATATGACCAGGTAAAATTGATTTGTTGTCTTTTGAAGAGTTCCAAATATTTTTGCCTTTCTTGTTGTGATAGAGAGGTTGTTGGATGTAGAATATTTGGGTGATCAGTTGTGTCAATGTTAACTGCCTATGTTGGTTCTATCAGGATAGATGACCGCTCTTGATAGTATTCAGGTAAGGTGTCAAATCGCCCATCTTCCGGTGCCTCAAGGAGATTTTCACTGTTAGATGTGTCCTTTGTTTTTACTTTTCCTTGATCTAATGTTGCCAATAAATGGTTTTCAGCATTAGACCTAATATTGTTTTCTTTATTTTCACTTTTGCGACTCGGAGATTTAGCACCCACTTGACTTGAAGATGCGTTAGCGAAATCCCTGGTGGAAGTTGTTGTGGGTTCGATTGTATTAAGATATAAGGATATGGCATGGTCATTAGGAAAGGTATCAATGGCAGTATGTCTTTCATTTTCCCAATCAATAAATTAGGATGGACTAGAGGCAAGGGATCCTCAGGTTGAATTGTTTCAAAGATTAGGGGTCATGATAGAGATGTTAGAGCTTTCAATATGTATTTCAATGTCTAGAACAATATTCTCATCAGAATGACCTCTCACAAGTAGCTCCTAATCGTCCTCGATTAAATCTAAGTCAACTGGATGTGATTCTAATTCAAGTGGGCTAGTTCCTAATGTTTGTCTTGCATATGCATGAGCTACATAGACACCTACATCTTCTTCTTCCCTTTAAATTTAAAGTTTCTCGTGTTTGTTATCATATTCATCTTTTTGTTGCCTAGAAGATGTGTCCTCTTGTAGAGTAACTTGTCCATACCCTAAGCCTGATTTGTCTGTAGCCTGCTGAGTATGAGGTTCTATTGGTTCTAGAATACCTTCCTTTTTTTCCTAAAGGACCTATTCCAGTGTATCCCATTTTTTGAAGGATGTTAAATCCTATGCCATATTTTTCTGTAGGTATTTTGATATTATTGATCTTTTGTTGGACTTCTTCATCCTTGTATAGCCATTGTAGCACACATTTGTCTTATGTTTCTTTAGATAATGTCCTAGCATTGATAAATGCTCCATCAAATATAGGAAGATTTTTCACAGTGGGTTGTTGTTTAGAGTTTGATGGTTTTTCATAAGAATGAGGAGAAAGTGGTAATTATGATATTGAATATTCTTCATTCCCTTGATCTTTTAGCTGTGTTTGTTTTTCCATGCTTAAAAAAATTGAGGCAAATGATTTTTCCTTGGATTGTGTGCCTGAAGATGATGCCTCTCTGTTATGTGGAACAATAACCTCTTGAGCCAATTTCAGATTACTACAATACTATAATGGATTTTAGTCTGCTGAGATCATGATTTCCTGCCCATTGCATGGAAACTTCAGGCACTGATGATATGTTGATGGAATAGCCTGTATGTCATGTATCCATGGTCTTCCCAAGAGTATGTTGTATGATAAATCCAAGTCTAGGACTTGGCATGTTGTGTCATTCTGCAAAGGTCCCACTTTGATGGGTAATACCACAATTCCTTTAGAGGAACACTCTTCTTCATCATATACTTTGATTGTGATCTTTTTCCGGGGATCAACTGCATCTTCAGAATACCCTAGAGCATGAACAAGACTTAATGAGCAAATGTTTAAGCCAGCTCCCCCATCTATTAGGACACGTTTAACGAGCGTCCTATGAACGAGGACTTCAATATGCAAGGGAGTGTTATGGGGATGTCGCAAGAAATCAATGCTTGGACATTAAGGAGATGGGCTTTGAATATGATCCTCTGAAATAGGTTTGATGGTCATTATGGATATCCCTTGGGGAACTTCATCATTGGGTCTATTGTTTGGTGAGGATGCTATGAAAGGTTCTTGCAAGTTTTCAAGAGGTGCAGGAATAGATGCCTTTGGAGAGTCAATTTCCTTATGGGGGGATGAGCCATTGCTAGACATAGGTGCACGATTTTGATCTTCCTTAGAAAAATCTCTTAGGGATCTCTTTAAGAGTTGCATAAAAGAACCACCTTTCTTTGGAGATGCATTTGAATCCTTATGAGGTTTCGACATGGTTGGTTTTTTATTTTGGACTTGTTTGATTTCTCTGATATGTTGACTTGTTATGTCTTCTTCTTTTATTTTGCTTTGGTATTCCATGTTTCTATGACCTTCAGCTATTTCAAATGTTTCTATTTCCATTTCCGCGATCTTACATCTCTGTGTTCTAGTTAAAACGGGCATACCCATGTGTTGAATGTTGTGCAAGGATTCAATTGTCTAAGAGGTGTTATGATAAGTGACCAACTGTCAATGTAGATATGATAGATTGATATGACATGAAAAGATAGTTCAAGTATTTATATATTTGTAAGTTTTTCAATCTCAGTTTGGAGTGCAATGATGACGATTTTGATAAAACCAAGTCCAATAGGAACGATATATCCTACGATGTGGGACAAGGTTATCCTAATCAAACGTTGTAGTTTCATGATAGAGGATGACAGATCCTAATGAGAAATTATGTTTTGAGTGATCAATTTATCAAAGAGGGTGATAATGCACTTTGAGATGTTAGATCTTGAACTTGTTGAAGATGAATACTTGAAAATCTTGGCATGTCTAGCTCTAGAATCCATTTTGACAGAAGATTACTTAACCGAGAAAACCAAGAAGACAACCTAAGCACAAAATGACATATATAAGGTGTATATGCTCACTATAAACTGACCAAGAAAACATGACAGATATGGAAAAGACATGCAAGAAGATAGCTATGGACTGACAGAGACAAAAATTTGTACGATAGTTTACACAGTCCCAAACGACAATTCATATAGACCCATACGATAAAATAGGAATCCTGTACGACAATTTACAAAGAACCAGATGACAACTGATAACATATAATCTTTTGTTGATCTGACTTGTATGACAATTAACACAGAACAGGACGATAAACTAGCTTTCTCATATGACAAACTAGAAAACTCGTACGACTGAGGACAAAGTAGAGACAAAATTTTGACTTTGACAGATTTTTGATCAATGATGTTTGATGTTTTGATTATGTTTTCCAGTTTTAGATGTCTGAGTTTCTATTTCAAGGATGAAATCACAACAAACACACGATATGATAAGTGACCTCAAGCACAACATGCTAAATCCTAAGGAAGTTGGCTGAGAGAGAAAACCTTTTCTTGCAAACTTAGGTACACACCCAATAGCTAATCAGAATACGGTCGCTAAGTCTCACACAATGGATTCTCAACATCGTATTATCAGACTCCAAACACTAATGGGGGCACGATATGGCAAGTGTCTTGGGAGATTTACTACCTCTCTTGCACAAAGATTATCCCCCTTTCGAAGGTGAACCAGTTAGCTTCTATCTTAGGGTTCGTAGTAGGATTTCCATTTGGAATTACCCCTTGTAGTCATGCAAGTGCGATTGAGGCCTATAGCCCAATAAGGTATCAAAACAAGAATTAGTCACACAAGCGTGATTGAGACCACGAGGTCCTACTAAATGTTTGACATGAGAGATCTCAAAAGAGAAAACTCAAATAATCCCATCCTCCAAGACTTTAATCCCGATATGCCTATTTTTTAGAGTGAGTTGGAAAGCTTAGGTCTAGCTATACTCACTTGGGTCATTCTCACAGGGTGATTACTTTTCCTGCTGTGACAGACCCGCTAAACGTATTCAAATCTCAAACATAGAAGTGCTTCAAGGGTCAGGATTTCTGATTGTCCAAATGGACAAGAGCATACTCTCCTACCTTTTAGACAACTTCTCAAGCATAGAAAACAAGATGTTCATTAACCAATAGCAATTTAAGTGTGCCTAGAAAACTTTAAGAAGACACAAAGTTTGGTTGAGCTTCCTTTAGGCAACTTGCAAAACAAATACATTAGTAATCATGTTGTTTGGGAGTAATTGATTATTTGGCAAGCATAATCTTTGACAATCAACCTATAGAAACTAGTTAGGCTGCTAGAAAACTCACAAACAGACCAGGGTTAGCATTAGTGATATCAAATTTCAAGCACAAAAACCCTAAAATAAACTATGTTTTGAAACAATAGAAGCAGAAAATCGTACAAGTATCTTCACCTGATAGTACAAGTATTCTCACATACCCGTATGAGTGCACAAAGAAACTCGTATGGTTCTGTAAAGGTACTCGTATGAGATTTTTGAAGTAGATATGGCTAAAAATCCATGAGATTGAAGATTTTGATGATGCAAGAGGCCAAAAATGATATTTCAGGCCCCACGGTGGGTGCCAAAATGTCATTTGTGTGAAGTAGGGTACTTGCAACTACAACATAAACACTCAATAGATCATTACAAGCATGGTTAGCAAATTGAAATCAAACAAAAGATAAACCATGACAAAGCGACCTATCACCTCCTAAGAGATGCGAGTGTGGATTTGCTCTTAGATATAGATGAGCAATCCCAGTGACTTGACTACACCTAGGCGAAGGATTTAAAATGATATGATGTGCAAGCTAGATGAATGCATGATTAAGCTAGATTGATCCAAGAAGATAATTATGCTAATGATATGCATTGATTATGCTAAATGATGATGCAATTAAGCTAGATGAGAGATGGATTATGCTATATAATAAAAAATTGTGCTAGAATATGATCAAATTAAGCTAGATTTAAGATGCAATTGCCTATAATAACAATTCTTAAATGATATGCAAGAATGGATATGTCTATAATAAAAATTCTTGAAATGAGAGGAGATGGGATCTGCCTATAATAACAATGCTTAAATGATATGAGATGGGATTGATTGTGCTCCAAAATGGGGGATATTTATAGGATTTCCAAGGCCAGGGGTGAGGTGGCAGGAATCACCAGTCAAGATTGAGTCTGAAGAAATCAAGGGTCAAATTGGAGGAGCTTGGAGAAGAAGTTGGACACCACAAAAAAATAGAAACTCCCAAATTAAGCCTTTAGTCTAACTCAACCTGACATGGACTTCGAAAATCAACCAGAAAAGGAAACACTAAGAAAAAACGTCTTTGTTATTTCTTCTAGTGCATTTGAAACTTCTCATGGCACTTTCACGAATTCTTTTTGTGCATTTACAAGTTCTTATGGAGCACTCACAACCCAAAATAGCACATTTATTACATAAAATGGCACAATATGACACACTTTAACGCATATACTAACTAGTCTAGCGCATATGCTAAACAAATTGGTGCATACAAAAAATATTTTAGTGCATATGTTGTTTGTTTTAGCGCATATAAAACAAAGACCAATTTACAACTCAAAAATAAAATATAATTTGTTGACTAACTCCAGAAAAGAACTAGACACAAAACCGACCCAAACCAAATACAGAAAAGGGTATTTTCCACCCAAAATCATAATTTAACAAACATAAGATGAGAAACACAACCCACAAGATTTCATTCATGAATACAACCTCCAAAGGAAACGAAAACCAAAATCGTAAATCTTACATCCAATTAACAAATATAAAAGAAGGGAAACATAGAATTTCTAGAATAGCTAAGAGACAACATTTAAATACACAACAAGCAATCTTTTCCTTTTGAAAACAAAGATGCATAAATAAAATAAGAATGAGAAAACCACCAACCTAGAATCAAGACAAATGGACAATAAATTTGAAAGAAAGAAGATCCACACACAATCTAGACATGTCAATCAATCCACAACCTGCTCAAGCTCCTCCAACACATGCACAACAACAATAAAAGATTCAATAAAGCAATTCACATTCACCCCAAACATGCACAAAAAACTTCTTCCCTTGAAAACCCAAAATCCTCAAAACTCTCCAAAATTTTAACAACATTCTTATTTTTCTAGCAATTGAACAATAAAACATTCTCCTCTCAAAAATCCTCCAGATTCAAAACAACTTTTCCTCTTGCATGAGAACTCAATTAGCAACTTCCCCATACAAACACAAAAGTCACTCCACCTCATAATTCAAAAGAAAATAATAATAATAATAATAATAATAATAATAATAATAATAATAATAATAATCACCAAATCCAACTCTGAATAACCGATAAAATATAATTCAATAATTAAATTTTTAAATAAACATAAATGCTCAAATAATACGATTCTGTAAAATAATCATTAATATTTTATTACAAACTCATAATAAATACATATTTATATATCTATAAATAATATTATTTATTAATTACACAAAAGAGCTACAAATAATAATTAATTAATCAATCACCGCAACTCCATAAAATCAACCCAACACAAAACTAAATAAAATACCACACAACACCTAACAAGGTGACTAGATAGCTAAAACATTAGAACTGACAAGACACCGACTAAGCTTAGAGTGTGATAAGACCATATGTCACCTCCGATCAACTACCATTGGGATTAGAGACATGCTCAAACATGTGAAACCGGGTGGAGTTGATGCCTAGTGCCTGCATGCAGGTACTAGGCATCGACTCCAGGCATTGACTCCACCTGGTGAGAATGTCTCTAATCCCAATGGCAACACTAGGCATCGACTCCACCTGGTTTCACAAGTTTGAAGATGTCTCTAATCCCAATGGTAGTTATATATGTGTGTGTGTGTGTGTGTGTGTGTGTATACATATATATGTGTATATATATATGTATATATATACACATATATGTATATATACATATATGTGTGTGTGTATATATATATATATATATATATATATATATATATATATAGATGAAAGAGAATCACAACATCACACCCTACTCACAAATAATTGGTGGGACATCGTCCCTTTCACATCCACAATAATAGTGCAGTCATGACAAAAACATAGTATTGATACCATCATGGTATCTGATATAAACATGAAGTAGGGTTAGCACATGGAACAAAATCATCATAGATAGATATAAGACACAACATGCATATAATGAATACACATAAATAACAAAACATGAATCCCAGCATCATCATAGTCCTAAGTATATCATTACCCACATAGAAACATAATATATCAATTGTCACATGAAGTGCCTAACATCAAACTAGAAGCATCAGAAATATAAAAAAAGTCATAAGTATATATCAAGATTATCATAAGAGAGTGTGTCATGGAAGGGCACTACAACCTCCCCCCTAGGTCTAGTCTTACTCCTAGAAGCTTGAGAACAAATAGGGAAAAATGTCTCTCATTTGCACTTAATCCTCCCATATCATCGAAGACTCATCATTCGAGTCCCATTGGAACCTTACCTCCTCTACGTCGTGACCCCTGAGGGACAACCTCTGACACTACAGAATGCGCATGGGATCCAAAGAAAACTGACTGTCATCTACCTACAAGGCATTCTAATCCAAAACATGGGTCACATCAAGAAAATAGGGCCTCAAAACTGAAACATGGAATACATCATGGATGCGAGACAAGCTAGGTGGCAAGATAAGTCGATAATATATAGGGTCAATCCTCTCTAAAACCTATCTTAGTAGTGCCAAATCCAACAAGATATTTTGTTGTGTGTATCGATGCTTCTTTGGAGGGTCTAGGAGCAGTTTTATGCAGGATGGATGCATGATTGCCTATGACTCTCACAAACTCAAGGATCATGAGATGATCATCCCACTCATGATTTGGAGTTAGCAGGAGTTGTTCATGCTTTGGTGAGATGGAGAAATTTTCTTCTTGGGCATCAATTTGAGTTGCATAGTGACTAAAGAAAGGGAAATCAAGCAAGGTAGTAGATGGTTAGTTTAAACACCAATAAGCATATAAAACCAAATGAGAATAATAAACTAACTAACTTATACCTTGCAAGAGAAGATCTCTATCATTCCTCTGATTGAGCAAATGATGAAGTAGAGGCGCCCTATTGCTCCACTTGATTGGATATGCTCTTCTTGAGGGATGTGGAATGCTCTCCAAATGCACAACAAGATTAGTGGATGATTTGATAAGATTTGGATTTGGATTAGATGGAATAGATTTGGATTTGATGAAGGATCATGAGGACATGATAAGGATATGGATGCCATGAATTCTTGCCAATAATGATGATGCTTTTTGATGGATTTCTAGAGTTATTTTAACAACATGAGATTACTTAATTGGAGATGAAAAATGAAGGGGAGGAGACCCCAATTTATAGATTGGAGGAGGCCAACGGAGGGCCAAGATTGATTTTAGGAAGAAGGGTTGAGATTGATTTGGAATGGAAGACATGGATCAAGGATGGATTGGGAGAATAAACAAGAATATAAAATTCTTTGGGGAAAGGGGAGAGGAATTAAAAATTCCAAAAATAAAGGATGCTTGGGGGGATTCAAAGAAATTTGAACTTATTTGAAAGGCTCAAGGTTGATGTGACATGAGTGGAGGAATATAAAATGGATAAATAATGATAAGCTTTCTTATGAGGGTTTCTAGAAGAATTAGTTAGGATAAGTGGATGTTAGGGAAAGTGATTTGTAGGAATCACTTTAGTAAGGTTAATTAATTAAAATTAATTAACTAAGTGGGTTTAGAAGAAATAATGGTTGAGGTGACTTTAGAAGAATGGGGAAATAATTAATTTATCAATAAATTAATTATTGGACTATAGTGATAAGATTGATTAAATTTGTTTTAATAAACCTTAAGAAGAAGGGAATTAACACAATTGAACTGGTTAATTATGTTGACAGGCTTAAATTAATTAAATACTAATTTAATTAATTTTAGGTGTCTACATTTTGCCCCTCTTTGATATATCATCATGAAGTGATGTTATATCAAAGAAGAATAAAACATAGTGGATGGAAAGAATAAGGACTACTAGCATGATGCCCCAGTCATAGGTGAAATGAGGAAGGATGACGAGGAAGCAATAATATGCCCCCTCGAGAGGACAGACGGGTTCTAAGAACACAGGTGTTCTCTCGAAATGGATATGAAGACTAGATAATAAAAAGATAAAGAAGATGAAGGGGGGGTGAAATAAATTGGAGCCTCCAAGATAAATGGGTGAAATGGGATGAATGAATGAAATGGAGTTGATGAGATTTCTTGTTGTGTAGATGTGGAGAGAAAACCTAGTTTTGATATTGCCACAGATTATCCACACCGTTGATTATAGG
This sequence comes from Cryptomeria japonica, assembly GCF_030272615.1. Taxonomy (NCBI): domain Eukaryota; kingdom Viridiplantae; phylum Streptophyta; class Pinopsida; order Cupressales; family Cupressaceae; genus Cryptomeria; species Cryptomeria japonica. The sequence goes on from NC_081407.1 coordinate 368,120,425, forward strand.
AATCTGGATTTTTTGAATATATGAGGCGTGGAAAAATGATAAAAACTATGCCTCGGTACATACCAACCAAGACATACCAAGATATAGGATGATCAAGAAGCCCTAAATAGGTATGGTCCTGAGACACAAGATTAAAAATCAAAGCGAAAAGTTCATAGGAAGACGAATTTGGATAAACTGCCAGACATGGGAAGGATACATCCTGATGGGCAGGGTACAGATAAATTTCTAAGTGCAAGAGACAAGATGGTGTGCAGGATCTCTAGGTGAGAGGATTGGATAACATGGGAGGAGGATTGAATAGGATTGGATGTGATTGGTTTCTAGATATAGGATAAATGGAGGGGGACACATGACAAGATCAAGACCAAAGGTAGGAATGAGGGATGAATTTGGATAAGATGAGGGATATGAGATGGGGGATATGGATAGGATAGTCAAGACCAAATATAGGAAGGAGAATGGACTCAGGTAGGATGAGGATAGAGGATAATGGATATGGACAATGAAGATGGTAGGATAACATGGATGAAGCTTTCCCCCAAGTGTAGAGTGCAAGAAGATGTGAGATGAATTGGGTTTGACTTAGTAAATGGGGTGGGATGGGATGATCCATAAACTTCCATGAGAATTTCTCATACCGATAGGACCTAGCAACATTAGATTGGATTGATGGATTGATTTGATTTGATTTGATTGGATGAATTTGATTAGATTGGATTGGTCTTTGGGTTAGGACAAGATTGTTTTGGATTAAAATGAAACCTTAGCCCTTGTTCTACTTAGGATAGCCTTATGAGCCTAAGAAAAATTGGGCAAAAGGATCCAAATGATTAAGCCTTCTTCTACTTAGGATAGCCTTACAAGCCTAAGAAAAATAGGGAAAAAGATCCAAATGATTAAGCCTTCTTCTGCTTAGGATAGCCTTACGAGCCTAAGCAATGAGGAAGATGGAATTTGAAAGAGGTTTGATTGTATGCGGGGATGTTGGACTTGTTTTGACTTGGCAAGAGATATCAAGCATACTAAACACATTAGACATTGACACAAATAGACATTTCAAGCACATGATGCTATCCTAGGAAGTTGCCTGAGGAGGAAAACCTTTGCTTGTTGACTCGGGTACACACCCAATAGCTAATCAGAATACAACTGTTGAGTCTCACACAATGGATTCTCAATGCCATATTAGTCGACTTCAAATGCTAATGGGGGCACAATATGGAAAGTCTCTTGGGGGAGTTACTGTAGACGTATAAAAATGACCACATTCCTAAATGAATATTTTATGTTCATTTTTCTATTTGATTAAATTCAATTTAATTAAATTATCCACATTCTTCTATTTTATTAAATAAATTACTCAATTTATTTAAATAAAATTCACTATATCCATTTAATGAATAAATCATTTTATTCAATTAAATCCCCCCCCCCATCCACTTTTAATTAAATCCAAATTTAATTAAATAGTTATCCCAAATTGAATAAATCTAATTTATTTAATTTCTCCAAATTACAACCAAATTGAATGAATTAAATTATTTCAATTAAATCCTATTATCCCCCCATCCACTTGCAAAATCCCAAACCCCTTCTTAATCCCTTCTAGAATCTTCTAATCGCTTCTAATTAACCTAACCCTCCTCTAAACTTTGTCACATCCCTAAGCAAAGAGAAGTCACTTCTCAAAAACCTTAAAGTCTTTGATAACCATTAAAGGTTTTCAACCTTCAACCACCAAAACCCTTAAAGTCTTTGAAAACCATTGAAGGCTTCCAACCTTCAACCACTTAATCCCCAAAGTCTCCAATAACCATTAATGGTTAACTCAAACCCTCCCACATGGTTAAAACATTTGTTTTGACTCAACCTCTACCCAACCCAAAGGTCTCATCAGGCCATTAATGCTTTGACCATGATTATCTCTTAATCATTTGCACAAAGGTTTATCCTTGGATTAACTCTTAATCCAGTGGGTAAGTCTAACTTAGACTTGACCCTTAGCCTTTAGATAACCATGAGGTCTTCTCAGGCCTTTAATGCCTCCAACCTCTTCTCTCAACCCAATCCTATGTTGACACTTGTCACCATTTCATTGGTGCAAATTGTGCACATGGATCCCCAACTTTCAAACTTGGCCCTTGATTAAACCATTCAATCTTGACCATCCATTGCCCTATTTGTGCTATAAATAGAGCTCTCATTCCTCCATTCTTAACAATCATCTTTCAAATTTGAAGCATCACACTTATGTTCAATTTCTTTCAAGCTTTCATTTCATATATGCTCATCATTTAGCCTCTTTCAGATCAGGAATTAGACTAATATGCATGTTTAGAATAATTTCTTTATCATTTTAGTTCAATCATAGACTAAATATAGTATGCTAGGATAGTTTGTTTACTAACCTTGTCATCTTACAGTTAGTTTATTGCATTTTAGCATCATACATAGCTTACAACACATCTCATACTAAAATCAATCAAAAGCATCTCTCGTTCTCATATTTGCCATCCCTAAACCATTTTGCTCAGTGATCTGAGAGCAAAAACGTTGGTTTGAGGGACATTGTGAGATAGAGAACCATGGGACCCACCTTGGGAAGCTGAGTAATATGTTATTACTCCATAGCTTGCACCAAGAAGTCCCGTGTGTGTGTGTGGACTAGTATTCTAATAAATTTTCACATATTTAGTTTTATTTGACCACTTTTCCCGCATACATTTCTGGCGCCCACCGTGGGGCTCGAACCCACGTAACAAATCGGTTTTTGAAATTAACCTCTTTTGCAGACACGCGGGAAAATTGAAGTAGTGCTTTCAGGTCACTGTTTAGCGCATCCAATCAACAGAGTAGCGCATCCAACTCATTGTTTAGCGCGTAGGCTCTATTCTTTAGCGCGTGAAGACATTATCTTAGCACATGACTTTTTCTAACATTTTCCTGTAGGTCTCGACGCGGGCAAATCACAGAATAGCGCAGCCAATCACCAGAATAGCGCATAGGATTCACATTTAAGCGCTTATAGTCTATTATTCAGCGCGTGCGATTCAAACATTAGCGCATCAAATTCAAAATTTTCTTGCAGGTCTCAGCAAAACCACAGAATAACGCTTCGAACTTACAGAATAGCGCATTTATTGAACAGTATAGCGCATCGGACAATAGTTGTAGCGCATCCAGTCTCTATTGTAGCGCGTCAAAGCCATTCTGTAGTGCATAACAGACAGAGGGAAATTTTAACATTGTAACCGAAAAAGAAATTTTAGACTTGGGGAAGTCCACCAAATCAGCTAACAAATTTTTTTGTTTACTTGCAGGATTTTGATATTTTCTTGCAGGTAGAGCGAGGACGCTTTTCGTTTGTAAATCGATTTTTTTTGTTGACCTCAAAATCGAACATTTGCTTTGTTGACCATTTCCCTTTCATAAATTAGAAAATCATTGATTTGCCCGGATAAAAATGAACATCATGTTTTGTGGAGCAACATCTCCACATAGATTTTAGCAAAATCATTGATTTGCAAGGATAAAATACAATTGATTGCTCTGTCTCGAAAGTGGTAGGAATATGCTCTCCCCTTAACTGGGTGATCAAAAATCCAGACCATTCTTACAGCTTTATTTCATTCAAGCAATAAATCCTTTAGCAGGCCTGCCTTCCCGAGGAGTTGCAATCAACTCTTAAAGCCGTTTATGGCCGGTGTGAAGGGAATGACCTAAGTGGGGAACGACTTTGACGCCAAGAATTCCAACCCACTATAATCAAATGTGGAAAGTGACGAAAGTCCTTTTTAACGGTTGCGCGCAGTGATTAGCCTTCCCCTAGTATCCTCGAGATACGTAAAGCCTTTGTTCTAAAGGTTGGGAAGCCTCCTGAAGGAGTTTATCACTGACGGCCAAACAGGAAGCCTGATTACGAACCATAGAATTAGAAGTTTTGAACCGAGTCAGTAACCAAACATTTGTAACATCATAGTGCAAGGGTGGGGAAGAATCCGCCCCCAAGATTACTCACCATATATCTCCCAAGATAACTACTCAACTGTGAAGCAATTCACTTTGGGTTAACTTCTGGCAAAAGGCAAAAAAACGGGCGCCCCCTAGGGGGTGACACGGCTGTTTGAGCTGACGGAGTATCGAGACTAGTGGGCTATGATGTTATTTATGACCCTTGAATAAAGAGTCTTTCTGAAGTGTATTACTTGTATCCAAACCTGTTAAAACATTGGGGATTTGAACACATCCTCACAGAACATACACTTTTTGTTAGATTAGGAAAAATGGTTGTCCTTTTTGTGCCGTGCTTGCATTTATTACTTCAGAAAATCATCCATCACACTTGAAAAATTGTCAACAAAAATCAAAAATCTGAAGAAAACACCCAAACCAAAAAAATCAGAGCAGTCTAGCGCATCAAAATAAAATCTTAGCACGTAGAAAACTTTTGCCAGCGCATCCAAGCCTCAAATTAGCGCGTAGAATTAAAACAGTAGCGTTTTATCATTAGACAAACCAGTATACAATCCTTTAGCGCATCCACAACACAGTCTAGCGCTTCTCAGCGACCTCTTAGCGCATAGGTACCAAATATTAACGCATAAAAAAAAACAGTTAGCGCTTCACAAGCCCAGTGTAGCGCGTAACTTTTCCGAAAAATTCAATAGCCATTTTCAAAAATCCTCCTTTTAGCGCGTGGCAGCCACATCCTAGCGCGTAGCATACATAAATTAGCGCATCTACTCAAACAGCTAGCGCGTATCAGGCCCAGTGTAGCGCGTAACTTTTTCAAAAAATTCAACAACAAATTTCAACAGATCTAACTTTAGCATGTGGAAGAAACAGCTTAGCGCGTAGAAACCATATTGTAGCGCATATACTCCAACAGTTAGCGCATTTGAAGCCCAGTCTAGCGTGTAGATTTTTCACCTGTTAAAACAAAAAATTTCCAAAATCCAAATGTTAGCGCGTATCTTGGGGCAGATTAGCACGTGTGCTCATTCCTTTAGCGCATCAGGTAAATTCAGTAGCGCATGTAAACTCTATTTTAGCGCGTGACTAAGGCCAAAAAACAGAGAAGTCCAAAACTGAAAATTTTTGAAAATTTCAAAAACATTTTAAAGACTTTTTTTTCATCAAAAAATCATCTTTTATCAAACCAGAGAGACAAAAACAAACTATAAAAAACTTTTCTCAAGCTAAATTTGTGTTAAACAAAGTTGTCCGAATCCGAAATAAATCGAACAATAGAGGATGTCTCTCCTATCATAATCCGGAAAATTTTCATCATCAGTGTCATCAAAATCCTTTACCATCTTATGGATTTCTATCTCAAAACACTTGTTTAAAATTCTCAAATCGTCAAATCTAGTTTCCAGATCGGGAAGCTTTTATCCATATCATTTGACACACTTTATCGTGAAGGGGCAGCCTTCACTCTGATAAAGTAAGATTTGAAATTTTCAAAACAAGAATCAACTGAATCCAAACCAATCAAAGGAAATCATTGATCACTCTTGCATGACTAATCCCCTTATTCTGAGAAGAAAGAACCTCTATCGTAACATCACGTTGAAGAAACAACAACCTAGTTTTTCCAAATTCATCAAGCGAAATAAGTTTTTATACATCAATCGTCAACTCTTCAAATCTCATCGGGTATTCCTTCATCACGTCAAACGTTATATCCAAAACAAATCTAGCGAATTTGACAAGGAACCCTTGAAGACAAGAGCATACTGTCAAAAGTATGCTTTTAATCAAACTATAAACCGCGGCAGAAAAATCAATCCAGCATTCTTGCCCGACAAGTGCATCACATATAACACATCTCGATCAGAACCACCAACGCCCGCGCAACACATTGAGGAGGCTTTTGTACCTTTCATCACTGAAAGCTTCTATTAAAATGCCTGTTACTCGCTCTCAACGAGACAAACAAAGTGAGGCACACGCAGAATCAAGTATGAATCGTAGATTATCAAATCCTTTTGAAGTTCCGCCTGTAGAAGAACCTGAAATTACTGAAGCCCTTCTTCAGGAATGTCAAGTAAATCCCTCCTTCCAAAAACTTATCGAAAAGCTCATGGAAAATGACAAGGAAAAATATCTGTTAATGCTCACAAGCAAGGGCGTTAAACTTCTTGAAGATTTCGACCCAAATCTTTTTCAAATCGGATCTCGACAATATGCATCTCAAGAACAAAATCGAGAAGAAGAAACTCACATACCTGAACAACATGACTTTGAACAACACATTCCAGAACAACGCATACCAGAAATGCGTATACTTGAACTAGAAACACCAGAGCAACATATACCATTTACCACTCCTTTTCAGCTGAGAACCAATACAAGGCAAGAACTTTTTCCTCGGCAAGACAATGCACCCTTGATTGCTCTTACTCAACAAATGCAAATGTTGCAAAGGCAAATACAGGATATGCAACAAGGGACAACAATGTGGTACTCTTTAAACGAAATCTGTCCTTATCCATTTAACAGAAGCTTGAACATGGTGCCTTTTCCTCCAAACTCTGACGTTCCCAAATTTGATAAATATGATGGGAAAAGTGATCCCAGAGATCATGTTCAAGAATTTTGCACACTGAGCCTGGAATTTGCTCATGATGACACCTATTTAATGAGGTTATTCCCCAGAAGCTTGGGAGGGCAAACTATGGAATGGTTATCCAAAATTTCGCCACCTGTTAGATCATTTGATGAATTGGTTAACAAATTCATAACCCACTATTCCTACAACATCCAACATGCCATAACCATGCTAGATGTTTGCAATACCAAACAAAAAAACAATGAAACATTCATGGTGTTCCTTCAACGCTGGAGATGCATGGTCTCCCGATATCCTCGAGATATTCCTGAAAAGGAGAAAATGGAAATCTTCATTGATAACTTGAATGGCGAAATGAATTACAGACTAAAACTTCAATGCATACCATCTTTCGCTAAATTGATTGAAAATGGCATTCAAGTGGAGGAAGCATGTGTCAAAAAGGGAACACTCAAATTCTACAAGGAAGGAACAAATTCATCAAACTACAATAACCAAAACAACACCAACTTTGACAAATCTCGATTTTGGACTTGAAACAAAAACAAAGGCAACAACGAACCACATGATCCTAAATCGAAACAACCAGTGCTTGCATTATCTGGAAATCCTCAGAACACGAAAAACGCTAAAAATGTTATTCCCAGTGCTAACACATATGCGCAAAACACTGATCAAGGACAATTCAACACAAACAACACCAACGATAATCAAGGCAAAAACATGAATCCTGGACCTAACAACAATCCACACAACAACACGAACAATTTCCAAAAGCGTATCTTCACACCACTGGGACAATCACTAGAATCCGCATTCAGAGAACTTTTGGCAAACAAGGTTCTTTCTTTACCACCACTCAACAATTATGAACCTCCAATCAAACCACATTGGTGGAATGATTCACACTATTGTGATTTCCATCGCAACAAAGGTCATAGAACAAACAAATGCATGAGATTGAAACATATAATACAAGACATGATTGATCGAGGTGATTTAATGGTCGATGGTCTCAAAACAAATGGTGATCATGGAGCCTTTAAAAATCCTCTCCCAAATTACAACAAAGATGGAGCATCTACTTCAGATGATACACGCGGAGCTCGTATTAATCACATCTACAATAACACTATCAACCATATATCAGCTGAAGATCATCAAGTAAATGTCATCACCATCCGAGATCAGTGTGATCATGAATCTGTCAATGTAACAACCCGCACTCAGAAATACGTCTTAAAAGGACATACTGCACCTACAACTACCACACCTAAAATCCAATATGACTTGGTTAACTAACTACGCAAGACTCCAGCTCAGATATCTATCCTGGAATTATTAAAACTATCACCCAAGCACAAAGACATATTGGAGCAAGCATTATTGGAAACAAATGTACCTCAAAATCTGGATACAGACAGATTTCAAGCCATGGTCGCCCATATGACAGAACCTCATAACCTTACCTTCTCAGAGCATGACAATACCTCATTGAGTCATCCGCATAATACCCCTCTCCATATTGAAGTCATTGTTTGCAAACACCGAGTCAAGAGAGTCCTAATAGATGGAGGAGCCGGTCTTAATATATGTACTTTAAAGCTTATCCGTGCATTAGGCTTCTCAGAAGAATCTATTGACCCTTGCAAGAAAATTACCATAAAAGCATATGATGCTGAAGAGCGGTCCTCTAAAGGCACAGTAATATTACCTATTCAAGTAGGCCCAGTACAAAAGGATACTATTTGTCAAGTCTTAGATATTGATCTAACCTACAATATTTTGTTAGGACGACCCTGGATATATGAAATGCAAGCAGTCCCTTCTACATATCACTAGTGTGTCAAGTTTCCTTATGATGGGCAAGAAATCTCCATATCTGCTGATCATAATCCATTTCAACATTGCAATGCAATGGGGGCAGCCCAGGATAGTTTGGTTCCTCATAATAGAGAAAAGTAGCAATCTTCAACATCAGATCCATATACAGCAAAATCCAACTCCTTATGGGGAGACTTCAAGCAGAAAATGCAAATCAAAGACCAAGGCATGGGAGAATACTCTTTGGAGCCTTTATGTTTGGCAAAATTGCCAACCTCACCTAGATCGCATGGTTTGCCTACTACATCAACACAACTGGCTACTCAGCCCATCACTAAATTTGATGGTACCTTCATCCAATTGGGTACTCTAGCACATGAATCAGAAGACAAAGATATTCTTAGCTGGTTATACAAAGATGAAGAAGAAAATCATAGAGCAGCTGCTCTGGACATTGTTCTACCAACACACATGTATGGAAAAGGCTACTTAATCATGAAGCAAATGGGATATGATGGTAAAGGACCCATTGGCAAACGCAAAGAAGGAGTCACTGAACCTATAGATCTTCCTTCACAACCTAGCAGAAACAAAGCAGGATTGGGTTCTAAACTCACGTTCCTATTGAAGCGGCCGCCTCACCTACCTATCAAACCTCAATGGAAAGTAAAGACACCATACAAAGAAGAATCCTGGCAGGAAGCACTTTTTGAATCAGCAGAAACAATTCGCAAGGCACGGGAACGTCAAGATCAGAAGTTACATCAGGAAAAACTTCTAAGTCACAAAAAGGCCCTATCCGCAGCAGTAGTTCATATGCAAACACCAATATCTCAAGAACAAATCAGGACATCTTCAAATACCGTTATTTCTCCCCAAAGAAGCACAGTCTATGAACAAATCTAGCAAGTAGAAGACGGATCTGATACAGAATCTACAAAAACCATCAAAATGGTATCTATCATCAAAGATTTGTTTTCACCGTACAACACACCTGTTTACAACATAGATAGAATCTGGGATGATGCCTATGAGACAGATTCCAATGAATATGAATGGGGTACCTGCTCCAATGCTACTACTGATATCCTGGATGATACTAATTCTATATCCCTTTTTCAGGAAGAACATAACCCAGAGGATAGACCTCTTGAATTTGGACCGCAACATATCTATGACGCTCAGGAAAGTGAACATAAACATTATGAACAAGTCTATGTGGAAGATGATACCATCGAGGACCTTGACGAAATCCTAAATTTCTTTAAACCCAAAACCCAGCACGATGAAAACTCTATCCTAACACTTACGGTAGCCGAACTTGATCCACCCAACGATTCCTTACCACTTGTCTTTCTTGACCTCATCGACTGGGACGCACCTGAAACAAATGATATACCAATTTTCCCAGATGATGCATCTATTGTCCATTACCTATGTACCGTAAATCCGGAAACAGACTCTACCAGTGAATGAAATAATGATATCTGTCAATCAGGGAGTGCCAAGTCTCTCAGTCGCAAAAATGCATCAAATAACAAATCTAATGCTAAAAACCAGTCAATGGCAGCTCTAGATCATAAAAAAGTAAAAATAAAGGACGCATCGGAGGGTGAAAACCTTTTTAAGGCACCTAACGATGGGAGACTTGACACCCTTCCTGAGCACTTTCATGAGCGATCGCCCATATTGATTGAGCCTACTCAATCAATCAACATTGGTACCACAGAAGCAGCCAGAAATATACATCTTGTAGAATCTCTGACAGAGGAAGAAAGATCGACATTCATCATCTTCTTCAAAGAACAACAAATCAACTTTGCTTGGTCATATGCTGATATGCCCGGAGTAGATCCACACTTAATCATGCATCACTTGTCCATCTCTACAGGAGTTAAGCCAGTCAAGCAAAAGCTACGAAAGATGAATCCACAGGTGGCACTCATGGTCAAAACTAAACTAAAAAAATTATTAGACGTCGGATTCATCCGACCCATTGACTATGCAGAGTGGATATCCAATATTGTTCCAGTATCAAAACCGGATGGTAGTATCAGAATATGCACTAACTTCAGAGACGTCAACAAAGCTTGTCCAAAAGATGACTTTCCTCTGCCAAGTATCGACATAATTGTAGATCTCATAGCAGGTCATGCAATGCTCTCACTAATGGATGGTTTCTCAGGCTATAACCAAATCAAGATAGCTCCTGAAGATCAAGATAAAACAACATTCACCTATCCTTGGGGGACGTACTGTTGGAATGTCACGCCTTTTGGCTTAAAGAATGCAGGGGCCACTTATCAAAGAGCAATGACCACAATATTCCATGACATGATGCACACATTTATGGAAGACTATGTAGATGACTTACTAGCTAAGTCCTTCACCAGAGCAGAACATCTTGGCATCCTAACAAAAATCTTTGATCGATTGGAGAAATTCCAAGTCAGGCTTAACCCTAAGAAGTGTGTCTTCGGGGTTACATCAGGCAAGTTACTAGGCTACATAGTCTCAGCTAAGGGTATTGAAGTTGATCCAGCAAAGGTGCAAGCCATTATGGAAATGCCACCACCACGGAATATCAGTCAACTCAGATCTCTACAAGGACGACTCCAATCAATTCGGCGATTCATCGCTCAGCTAGCAGATAAAAGTCTACCATTTAACCATTTGCTACACAAAAATGTACCATTCAAATGGGAGGCTAAGTGTGCAGAATCTTTTTATCAAATCAAACAGTACCTGATGAATCCACCAGTTCTAGTACCACCAGTCGCCGGAAAGCCACTTATTCTATATATCTCAACAACAGATATTTCACTGGGGGCATTATTGGCACAAGAAGATCAACAAGGAAAGGAACGCACCATATACTACATCAGTAGAACATTGAATGGCTATGAGCTCAACTATACATTCATTGAAAAAGCTTGCCTAACAGTGGTCTTTGCATCTCAGAAGTTCCGACATTACATGCTAGCACACACCATCAAGCTAGTTGCAAAAATTGATCCTCTCAAATATCTACTCAGCAAGGCCGCTCTTACAGGCCGATTGGCTAAATGGGTCATGATTCTCAGTGAATTTGACATCCAATACATAGAAAGACGAGCCATCAAAGGACAAGCAATTGCAGATCAGTTGGCCGAAGCACTGCTACCAGGCAAACAAACCATGGAGGTTGAATTTCCAGACAGGGATGTACTCACTCTTTCTACTAAACAATGGACCCTATACTTTGATGGATTCTATACTCAACATGGTTCAGGTGCCAACATTCTGTTCATCACTCCTGAAGGACACACTATGCCAAAATCATACAGACTTATGTTTCCATGCACAAATAATGTGGCTGAATATGAAGCACTGGTCATAGGCATCAAAATGGCCGTAGAATGGAAAATCACAGAGTTAAAAGTCTATGGCGACTCACAACTGGTCATTAATCAAATCAATAACTATCAGACAAAGGACGACAAGCTACTACCTTACAAATGAATGGTGGATGACTTCAAACAATATTTTGTGCACATCACCTTCGAACAAATACCAAGATTGAACAACAAAGCATCCGATGCAATGGCTACAATCGCTTCACTACTACAAATTCCTGAGCAACAGAGTCATTATGAGTTCCTGGTAGAGCAACTGTTCTCCCCCGCCTATGACCACTCTGAATCCCATGTTATCTATGCCTTGACTGGTTCAGATTCTCCGTTATATGGACCAATATATGACTACCTCAAACATAATATCTTACCCATTGACCAATCCCGTAACCAAAAACGTAACTTTATCCGACAAACTGCTCGTTACACCCTTACTGCTGATACTTTGTATCGTCGAGGTCTCGATGGTACTCTTCTTCGTTGTCTTGATCGAATGATTCCGATTTGGCTTTACACGAGCTTCATGAAGGTATTTGTGGCACACATTCAAGCGGCACTACTCTTGCTAAAAAGCTTCTAAGGATGGGATACTACTGGCCTACAATGGAGAAAGATTCATATCACTTTGCCAAGAAATGTCCTAAATGCCAAATCCATGGTAATCTAATACATGCACCAACACAGGAACTGCAGCCCTTTACAACATCATGGCCCTTTTGTCAGTGGGGACTGGACCTAGTTGGCAAAATTCATCCGTCCTCTTCAAATGGACACAAGTTCATTATAACAACAACATAGTACTTTACCAAATGGATAGAAGCAGTTCCCATGACCACGATGACCGGGAAACAAATTGCCTCTTTTATCCTCAATTATCTGATCTGCAGATATGGTATTCCAAGTTCAATCATCACAGATAATGGACGACCCTTCAAAAATCAAGATGTCTAAGAACTATGTGAAAAATTCAAAATCCAACATAGGTTCTCTACACCATATTACCCATAGGGAAATGGTCAAGCAGAAGCATCTAACAAGACAATACTGAAAAATCCTCAAGAAAACAGTGAATGATGCAGGCAAAGATTGGCATGTACAACTCAATCCAGCACTTTGGGCATACAAGACCAGCATCCGCACACCTACAGGAGCAACACCATATTCATTGGTATATGGATCCGAGGCTATTTTACCCCTGGAGGTAGAGATCCCATCTCTTAGAGTCTCTTTGAAAGGCTTAATCTCAGATGAAGAGTATCGAGTTAACCGCCTACAAGAACTTGAGCTATTAGATGAAAGACGCCAACATGCTTATACTCATCTCAAAGCATATCAGCAATGGATGTGCAGGAGCTACAATCACAAAGTCATTCCCCACAACTTCAAGGTTGGTGACCTAGTCCTCAAAGAAAATCCAAGAAATCAGCAAGATCGAGAAAAGAAAGGGAAATTTGAACCTAACTAGTTGGGTCCCTATGTTATCATATCCGTTTATGGATCAGGTGCTTATCAGCTAACAAATTCTGAAGGAGATGTGCTCGACGACCCAACTAACAGCATCCATCTGAAAAGGTACTATACTTAAAAGTAGCCTAGTGCACGGAAAAAGCCCAAAACAAACAAACAAACAAAAAAAAAAAATCAAAAAAAAAAAAAAAAAAATCCAGAAAAAGCAAAAAAAGCAAAGTATAATAAAAACCAAGGGTGAAAACCTGGTAAACAAGCGCCCTTGTGAAAGAACGGCTCCTTTATCTATTTCCATACCATGTTGTCCATACAAACACTATCGGCCATCGCCCGACACTTAGCAAATATCCATTCAGGACATACTTAGCATAGTCAATATCCTGATTTATCTATAAATATCCTCCTACCACTAAAACACCATGGCTTGGAATCACTATATGTATTCACATCAAGAGGCACACTCAGCAAGGGGCATGTAAATCATATCAATATTACAAACACTCAAGACATCAAGACTAAATGCAAAACTCACCAGCATGACATCCAACAAACAACTACGATTTATCGCAAAAACCAACACAAAAACAAAACACGAAAATATCAAGGATGGATGATTTTCTGAAGTACTGAATGTTGCACTATAGCATAAAATCTTAACTAGGTTTGCATTTTGAACTTTCTGCATTATTGGATTCTCTTCCTTGTCTCACTAAATGCTTCACAGCTAGAGATCGTGGGGAACTTCCAATATTTTCTTAGTCTTCTGTCTAGGAGGCGATCACTTGTACTGTGTGAATACATGCCTCGAGACGTGATACATCCAATATCACTGAAGGCTTGATTCCACTTCACGCATACAAATGATCAAATCTTGTTTGTTTACGCAATACGCACTCAGGTCGTCCTGGTTCAATTATACCTTGACGCTTGTGCTATCTTGCAAAATCAAATATCATGTAAATTTTTCTCAGGTCATTATGGTTCAAAATATACCATTATGCTTGTATAAATTTTCAACATATCCTAAACAAATCAATGCTCAGTGATGATATTTACAAAGAAAGCAAAACAATGGTTATATCGGATGGCAAATATGAGAACGAGAGACGCTCCAAAAACAATTAGTTGCATATCATTTTACAATTAGTTGCACATCATTTTACAATTCATTGCACATCATCATTCACAACGTGTTTACATATCATTTAAACATCATTTACATATCACGATACATTTAGCAGCATAAATAAAACATACATCTCATTTTCAAGATACATCTCACAGCATATAAAAAGCATACATCCTGCATCATAACATTACATCATATATTTAAACATTGCATCATCACATAAAATAAATGCATCCATATCAACACATCACATGATAAAAAATGGTGCCGTATATATATATATATATCTCAAAAACTAATCAAAATATACAAAATGTGTCCACGCACTATGTCCAGTACAACAAATAACAAACTACTCAAAAATACAATAGAGACCCTGTCTCTCAAGTATGACTATCTCCTGACAGAGATGGTCTCGCTCCAGCTGCACCCGCCCCTGGATCTCCAGGAGGGTCCTGTCTCGCTCCAGATACACTCGCCCCTGGATCTCCAGGAGGGTCCTGTCTCACTGGCCCCATCACACCTTGGCTCTCAGATCGTGTCCCAGCAGTTCGAGATCAACTCGATCTCGACTGTGCAAAGCTCTCCACTCGTCGATCTCGGGGTACTGCAGCCTCATAATGCCGCCTATAATACTCAACTTCCTGTACTCTCCGTGTCAGCTCTCTCAGGGTGTCTCTCAATGGACCACCCGCCGCTGCTCTTTGTACACTCGCCAAGGCCTCCTCCGCTTGTCCTCGCCGCTCTATCTCAGTATCTCTCTCAGTGGTCAATTGAGGAATCTGCCGCTGATAAGTCAAAATCTGCGCCTGCAGCTGCTGAACGGTAATCTACAGGGTCCGGATCTGTGCATCCTCCACATGACCTGGCACTCGAACCCACAGTGGTCCCTGTGCTGGAGGAACCCCTCCCACTCGCCCTGTCCTCAGTACTGGAGGTGGGAGTATATCTACCCTCCTCCTCTGTGCTAGTCTCACCATCTCCTCCTCACCCCCCACTGCCGCCAACACCTCCGTCACTCTCCCCTCTCTCCCGGCTCTGATAGCCAATCCTCCTCTCCCCCTCTCAATCCTCCCCTGTCGTACCGCTCTCTCCACACCTCTACTTCCTCGCCTCCCTCTAGCTCCCCTACCTCCTCCATCCTCTCCATCATCTCCATCATCTCCCCCATCTCCCTCCTCCCTATCCGAATCAAACGCTGGCCTCATCTCCTCTGGATCTGAGATCCTCGCCACTGCCCGCGCAGCAAACAAATGGGCGAACTCCTCTGTCATCCTGGCGTCCTGAATCTCTGGGGCATAGTCCCAGACCTGCCCAGCTATCCCCACAAACTCCTCCACGGCCACCGCACTGTCAATAGTCGGCCCCCAATCGGCCACATCCTGCTGCCTCCGTGCATAAAGGCACACTCCCTGAGGAATCCCTTGCTGGCGTCCGAACTGTCGCAAAACTCGGGTCACCAAAAACCGCTCAATAACGAATGGGGTCCTCCAAATCAGATATCGGCTCATAAAAACAAAGGGCATCTCCAGCCCATCCTCAGCCCATACCTCGCAACCTGTATACGGTCTCCAGGTGACCGTATCTATATCATCAAACACCCTCCTCCAATGCTCTAGCTTGCCCAGCTTACGCTGGACAACTAGGCCTCTGTATCCGTAGGCATATGCTGCACCTACGGGCCTGTCTCTATCTGCCAGTGGTCTAGCTACTGGAATGTGCTCCCAGCACCATACCTATAATAGAGTCACTCCTGCTGACAAGCTACTGTAACCGAGGTATACTACCTCGTGTAAACTCCTGTATAAATGAGCCAGCATCGCTGACCCCCATGCAAACCTCCTCCCCTATGTAACCATCTCCTCTAAAACCAATCCCCATCCCACTGAGAATCCCTTTGACCTGCGATCAGGACAAAGGAATCCCCCAATGAATCCTGCCAGTACAGATGGCAGCGGTGCATACCCCAAATCCAAAAACTCTTGCCAAGGGATCTCATACCCACAAACTGTGTCATCTTGAAAAATGCGGCACAGTGCCTCTGTGCCGCCCTCCTCTGACTACTCATAGGGAAGTAGTGCCCCTACTACAGGAATTCGCAAAATCCGGTAGCAATCCTCCGGTGTCACTGTCATCTCCCCTGTGGCAAAATGAAAGGTGTTCGTATCACTATGCCACCTCTCTGCCAGCGCTGTCAAGAGCCCCCAGTTCACAGTGAACCGAGGCATATCCAAAAGCGAGGTCAATCCACATCTCTCTATGATATCCAAATCTGCCTGTGACAGTCTCGGTATCAACATCCATGGTCTCGGGAATCTCTCCCTCGACTGAACAACCTCCAATCGCTCCTGTCAAAACAAACAAAAACATATCCAATATCAGTTTTCACATCAACACAAAGATATCAAAATCAAACTTACATCAACAACAAGAAATAATTTTCTCATCTGCAATCAAAGTTCAAAATCCTATCATTTCATATCAACTTGTAACACAACTCAAGTTCTCCAAAAACCATATCAAAACTTGTAAAACAACTCAAGTACCAAAATTACATAAACTTGTAAAACAACTCAAGTTTCCCACCCATATCAGCTTGTAAAACAACTCAAGTTTCCAACCCATATCGGCTTGTAACACAACTCAGGCTTTCACATACATTGAACTTAAAACAAAACACGCAACTACATCATTTTTGATCAACACAACAGATTGATATCTATACATAACTTGGAAAATTGCACATCAAAACAAGTTATACATATACTCATCTTGGATATATTCATCAAAACATGACAGACAAACAAAATAAAATTTTCAAATCGACCGACACTGCAAAAATTTTTCTGATGCGCTAAAACAGAACTTTAATGCGCTAAATCCCCCCCGCGCTAGGCTACTCTTTCCTACGCGCTAATCTACCTGTTCTATGCGCTAGACTCTATCTACGCGCTACTCTTTTCCTTCGTTGCGCTACCTAACCCCTCCTATGCGCTAGACTCTGTCCACGCGCTAATCTATCCCCCTTAAG
This sequence comes from Cryptomeria japonica, assembly GCF_030272615.1. Taxonomy (NCBI): domain Eukaryota; kingdom Viridiplantae; phylum Streptophyta; class Pinopsida; order Cupressales; family Cupressaceae; genus Cryptomeria; species Cryptomeria japonica. The sequence goes on from NC_081407.1 coordinate 368,137,845, forward strand.
CGCTACCCATTTAGCCCTATGCGCTAGGTTAGTCATACGTGCTAAAACAACTTCCCTATGCGACCCTCTGTAGTCCCTATGCGCTAGGTTAGTCCTACGCGCTAAACCCCCTTCCCTATGCGAACCCCGGCGGCTCCTATGCGCTAGGTCACACCTATGCGCTACCCTGTTGACGCGAAGAGCTACCTAATACCTCACATGCGCTATTTTACTTGCACGCGCTAACCTAAAAGTTTCATGCGCTAACCTACGATTTTCGAACGCAACTCCTAAATTTAAACTTGATGCGCTACTTCACCCTTCGCATGCGCTACTGTGGACCTTAGACGTGCTAAAACGAAATACCCAAACTTTGAAATTCAAAAAATGACCAAAACGACAAAAACAAAAAATCAAAAAGAGGTCAAAAACGTTGACTTACTGGTGGTCCACGCGCTACAGGCCTCCGGTACCTCCGAACGCGCTCGAAATGATGTCTGTGATAGGGAATCGACATTTTCTCTCCAGAGCAAATTCTCTTTCTTCACAATCAACAAAGCACAAATGAACTTAAATCAACCCCTAAATCCCTTTTATAGGAGGAAAATGAAATTAGGGTTAGCCGACTGGCCCTGTAATATGGTCGCAGTCTCCCCTATACCAAAACAGCTATAACTTATCGGGAGATGAATCAATCTGCACACTTTTTATATGTACGAAATCCTACACATCATACGAACTTTATCAAATTAAATCAAAAATTTTCAAAATTGATTCATCTCCCGAAAGGGCATCACACATCGAATCTGGGGCACGACTTGCAAATCAAAAGAATGATACAACAAAAACTACATTTGATCATAAAATCACAAAAACACATCATTTTCTTTGAAATAACATGTGCACACACGTCACTTCAAAGAGGGGCAAAATGTAGACATATAAAAATGACCACATTCCTAAATGAATATTTTATGTTCATTTTTCTATTTGATTAAATCCAATTTAATTAAATTATCCACATTCTTCTATTTTATTAAATAAATTACTCAATTTATTTAAATAAAATTCACTATATCCATTTAATGAATAAATCATTTTATTCAATTAAATCCCCCCCCTTATCCACTTTTAATTAAATCCAAATTTAATTAAATAGTTATCCCAAATTGAATAAATCTAATTTATTTAATTTCTCCAAATTACAACCAAATTGAATGAATTAAATTATTTCAATTAAATCCTATTATCCCCCCATCCACTTGCAAAATCCCAAACCCCTTCCTAATCCCTTCTAGAATCTTCTAATCGCTTCTAATTAACCTAACCCTCCTCTAAACTTTGTCACATCCCTAAGCAAAGAGAAGTCACTTCTCAAAAACCTTAAAGTCTTTGATAACCATTAAAGGTTTTCAACCTTCAACCACCAAAACCCTTAAAGTCTTTGAAAACCATTGAAGGCTTCCAACCTTCAACCACTTAATCCCCAAAGTCTCCAATAACCATTAATGGTTAACTCAAACCCTCCCACATGGTTAAAACATTTGTTTTGACTCAACCTCTACCCAACCCAAAGGTCTCATCAGACCATTAATGCTTTGACCATGATTATCTCTTAATCATTTGCACAAAGGTTTATCCTTGGATTAACTCTTAATCTAGTGGGTAAGTCTAACTTAGACTTGACCCTTAGCCTTTATATAACCATGAGGTCTTCTCAGGCCTTTAATGCCTCCAACCTCTTCTCTCAACCCAACCCTATGTTGACACTTGTCACCATTTCATTGGTGCAAATTGTGCACATGGATCCCCAACTTTCAAACTTGGCCCTTGATTAAACCATTCAATCTTGACCATCCATTGCCCTGTTTGTGCTATAAATAGAGCTCTCATTCCTCCATTCTTAACAATCATCTTTCAAATTTGAAGCATCACACTTATGCTCAAATTCTTTCAAGCTTTCATTTCATATATGCTCATCATTTAGCCTCTTTTAGATCAGGAATTAGACTAATATGCATGTTTAGAATAATTTCTTTATCATTTTAGTTCAATCATAGACTAAATATAGTATGCTAGGATAGTTTGTTTACTAACCTTGTCATCTTATAGTATCATGCATAGCTTACAACACATCTCATACTAAAATCAATCAAAAGCATCTCTCATTGTCATATTTGCCATCCCTAAACCATTTTGCTCAGTGATCTGAGAGCAAAAACGTTGGTTTGAGGGACATTGTGAGATAGAGAACCATGGGACCCACCTTGGGAAGCTGAGTAATATGTTATTACTCCATAGCTTGCACCAAGAAGTCCTGTGTGTGTGTGTGGACTAGTATTCTAATAAATTTTCACATATTTAGTTTTATTTGACCACTTTTCCCGCATACAGTTACTATCTCCCTTGCACAAAGATTATCCACCTTTCAGAGGTGAACCGGGTAGCTTCTATTCCTAGAGTTCTTAGTAAGGGTTTATGTTCGAAGACTATCCTTTGTAGTGCGCAAGCACGATTAAGGCCTATAGTCCAACAAAGTACCAAGTACAATAGTAGTCATGCAAGCATGATTTAGACCTCAAGGGCCCTACAAAGTGCTCGATATGAGTGTAAACTCAAATAGCTCTGTCCTCCTAGATTTTCATCTCAAAAGGCGATTTGATTATAGTGAGTTCGTACTCACTTGGGTTGTTCCCCTCTCACCAATGCCTGTGTTAGTGTGCCAGACAAATCGGGAGGGCAAGGCCACTAAAGGTACAAAGCACACAAGCAAAATAAAAGAAAACATTGAAAGAATGGTGTTTATTTTAGTCCCACATGTTCATAATTTTCTATGCTAAGAATGTAGGAAAAAAAACTAGACTAATGAGAAAAATAATCTTTGACCAACATGCTGCAACAATGATTAGTAGTTTATGATAATATGATTAGCCCCAAAAAGATTGCAAGATCAATTTCCTTACGATTTTCTAAGTAATTTCAAAAAAAAAGTTTGATAAAAAATGATTTCATATGCTAAAATTATGTGCATTTAAACTTAAAAAAATAAGGGTTGACTTTGAACATGTTAAACTAATTTTTGAAAAATGATATGCAAAATCTAAAGGCAAAATGATTCACGTGCGCACGCACTAATTCATAAATTTTAATGAAAAATTAAAAAAAAATTAGGCAGGAGGATTTTTTCATTAAGCACACACGTTTTGACATGTGCACAGGTGCTGATTTACAGAAAACTTGCAAAAAAGGCGGTCAAAAATTTAAATTTTAAATTGGAGGCGTTGTTTGATGGCAAATGCGTCGAACTAGTGAGGTAGACACGCTGAGGTGCAAACCAACGTGCTGAAATGGAAAACTGAGAGCTAAAAACACTTAAAACTCACATAAACGTTAGAAATAGGGATGTGGGTCAGAGATTACTTTAGTGGCGAATATTCGCTATGGCAAATTTTTTCACATCGACGACCTAGGAAATGTTGAATATTTTGTACCGATTGGGGGTGGTCATGTCGCTAGAACATTATCAATTTTCGTCAAATTCATGGCTTGATAGCCATATGTTTTATGCAATTAAATGTTTCTATACGATGATTTCGCCAATACAATATACAGTGGACACATGGTAAATTTAATTTTTTCACCTACACTCTCTGAGGTTGCCTTAATAGATGATCTTAGTTCACCTATAGGCATGTGAAGATTTGTTAGCCAGGAGGACCCAATTCGCTCAACATCTTACCGACGCATGTCTCCATTCACCCCAACTTTCGACAACTATATTGTATTCGCCAATTATTTGGACGACCTATAATCGCCTCAAAAATTACATAAGTATAGTTACGCGAGATTCACCAAATATTTGTATACCATATAAAATTCCCACGAAATTCGCCATATAAGGATTGGCATAAATACATGCAAAGATCAGATCTATCTTAACATAATCTGGTGGGTTCTAGGCTTTGAATTCTGATCAATAGCGAAGTTCAGACCAAGGAAACTCATTGTTGTTGACTGCATTGGCGACTGCTAGTGACCTAAAGGTGAGCGATCATATTTTTGAAGTGTTATAATATTATTCTAAATTTATCTATATTTGTTTGCATTGTTGAGTTCATTTCTATTCAGTGGCAACTCGTCAGTGCCAAGTAGTCAGGACTCAGGGGGGACATTCAAACCCCAGACATCTAGATTGTAGGTCGTAGGGCCAATGAAACATATATTATACATTAAAATATATTATTGCTTCTTCAACAAATTGATATTTTTTTGGGAGTCTTTATTTCGTTCGAGATGTCGAACAGGAAGAGGGGTAGGAAACCTGAATATGGGGAAGGCCATGAGAGGCCAACAAAAAGTAGAATGTTGTCTTTGTACTTTGGCATTGGAAAAGATTGTGGTGAAAATCAGAAAGGTACATCATCACAAGTACAAGTACAAAATTCGCCACCTACACCGCATGTTGAAGACGACGGCGAACTTGATATCTTCGATCAGGATGATCTTGAAGAAGATTATCTGGTAGATGCCCAAGTTAGTCGGAATGATATAATCAACTTGGGTGATAATGCCATTGATGATAATGCACAGAAGGGGAAAAGAAAGCCATATCAAAAAAGGGTGAACCACAATAAAAAAAGGATCGGGAGTGGGATATGTCAGTGAGGAATTTTCAAATTAATTGGGCATCAAAGTATCCATTCATTGAACTAGTGGAGAATCCAATTGAAGGCGAGCCTCCAATAGAATGCAGGTGTAAGATTTGCACTTGGAAACATAACAAGGAAATTAGGTTGCGGCTAAAATTTGACACCATAGAAAAGCATATGGGTAAAGTTTATGAAAAACAAATGATAGATAGGGCTGAAAAATCAGTGATAAGATGGAAAATAAAAGAGGAATGTAAGCATGTGAGGAATGTTGAAGAGTATTATTTTCATGAGAAAATACAGATGAAGCCTGCTGAAGTTAAAGGTTCTATTGAAGCTAGTTTTGGAAAAGCAATGCAAATAGAACAACTGGGAAAAGTTGTTCAGTTAAGCGTTGTTTTTTATATTTTGAGTAGAGGGCATGCTATGACAAATTTCCCATCAATTAGTGGTTTATTATACTTTTTGAAAGTTCCTAACTATCCTAATAGACACTGATCAGTAAACAGTGGATGAGAATGGGCAAGTTGTCTTGCTGATGTTGAAAAAGAAGATGTAAAGGAAAAAATAAGAGTCAAACTTTATTGCATTTTCTTTAGACGAAGTTATGATAGTAGACAATACTTCATGGGTATGCATGCATGTTTATACTGTAGAGAATCATACCCGCCAACCTCATCTACTATCTATAGACGTATAAAAATGACCATATTCCTAAATGAATATTTTAATGTTCATTTTATTCTCATTCCTCTATTTAGTTAAATCTAATTTAATTAAATTATCCACATTCATCTATTTGATTAAATACATTATTCAATTTATTTATTTAAATTCACTTAAGCCCTTTGTATCATTTAATTGAATAAATCATTTATTCAATTAAACCCCTTCTCTCTACTTTTAATTAAATTTATATTTAATTAAATAGTTCACCCCAATTGAATAAATCTAATTTATTTAAATCTCCAACTTGCAACCAAATTGAAATAAAGCGATTTATTTTAATTAATCCTTTATCCTCCACCCACTTGTATTTTCCTACAAATGCAAGTTGCACAACTATTTTAAATAAATAAATTATTTATTTAAAATCCTATTTATCCTCATCCACTTGAAACCTTTAATGGTTTCCCTTAAAGTCTTCAAACTTAATGGCTTCCTTCTAGAGTCTTCTTAAGCCTTTAATGGTTTCCCTTAAAGTCTTCAAACTTAATGACTTCTTTCTAAAGTCTTCTTAAGCCTTTAATGGTTTCCCTCAAAGTCTTCAAGCATTTAATACTTTATCTTCCTTTTTCTCATGTAAATAAATTAAGATTTATTTAAATCCAAAATTCACATTCACATTTAAATAAATTAATATTTATTTAAATATTTATCCAAATACAAATTACACCATTTAATTGACATAAATGATTTTATTTTAATTGAAAATCCCAAAATCCTCCCACTTGCATTCTCCTACAAAATCCACTTGCATGCCTAAATCCCTTCTAGATTCTTCTAACTCCTTCTAATTAACCTAATCCTATCCTAATCATTGTCACATCCCTAAGCAAAGGGAAGTCACTTCTCAAACCTTCAAAGTCTTTGAAAACCATTAAAGGCTTTAGATCTTCAACAACTTAACCTTGAAAGTCTTCCAAACCATTAATGGTTAACTCAACCCTCTTGCATGGTTAGAGACTTTTTGACTAACTTAACCCTCATCTAACCCAAGGGTCTCATCAAGCATTCATTGCTTTGATCATGGTTATCCCTTTAACCCTTGCACATTCATTTATCCCTTGGATAAAAGGAATATCCATTAACCTAACCCTAACCCAACCCCCTAGGGTAACCATCATGTCCCCTCAAGTATTAAATGCTTCCTACCTCTCCTCTCAAGCAGTCTTATGTTGACAATTATCACCATTTCATTGGTGAAAATTGTAAACATGGATTGATAACTTTCAATCCTAACCCTTGATAACTCCTCCAATCTTGACCCTCCATTGCCCTGTTTTCACTATAAATAGAGCTCTCCTTCCTCCATTTCAAGGATCATCCAAGCTTTTAGTATCTCATTTATGCTCAATTTTATCAATACATCTAGTCTCTCTTTGCAATAGGAATTAATCTAATATAGCATTTTAGAATATTTTCTTTATCGTTAGCTTAAATCATTAACTAGTATATCATGTTAGGACAATATTTATACTAACCTTGTCATCTTATAATCTAGTTTAGCTCATTTTGTAGAATCATGTATAATAGGATGCATTCATGTTAAAATCAATCTAAAGCATCCCTCGTTCTTGCATTAGTCATCCCTAAGTCACTTTTCTCAGTGATCTAAGAGCAAAGGCATTGGCTTGAGGGACCTTGTGAGATAGAGAACCATGGAACCTACCTTGGGAAGTTGAGTCATTCTTTATGACTTCATAACTTGCACCAAGAAGTCATGTGGGTGAGTGGACAAGCCTCTTTGAACTTCATTTTTCACATTTTAAGTTTCATCAACCCGCTTTCCCCGCATACACTATCTGTTTCTAAAATGAAGGAGAGTGCGATAACAAAAAAATTATTTCAACTAGTAAAGATAAGTTTAATTGAATATGGAGGTATGGATGACATGTCGGTAACCAAAAAATTGGTTTATGTTGGAGCAGATGGAGCTTCAGTAATGCAAGGTCATAGGAACGGTCTTTGTACAAAGATTGAAACTTCATTTGCACCATACATTACTGCAATTCACTTCATGGCTCACAGAATGAATATAGCTTTTGGAATTGTGAGCAAGTTTGTTTCGGTTAAAAAAATTGAAATTTTAATCAAAGAGCTCTACTCAGACTTCTGTTGAAGTCCCAAGCGATTTATGGAATTTCAACACTTTGCTGATGGAATAATTGATGGGAACAAGCTTCTCAAGAATAATGATACCAGATGGATCTCTTTGGATGGTCCAGCGCATCGAGTGTTTTCAAAATATCCATCCTTGATTAGACTATTTCACACAACTCGTGATGAATCAGATCAATTGAAATTTCATGACTTTCTTCGAAGGTTAAGTAATTTAGAGACACTCTTAACTTTAGCAGCTCTTCTGCCAATGCTAGAGGAAATGAGGAATATTATGAAGGCACCCAAAAAAGAGCTCTGTATATTGCAGAATATGCTACACTGCGTAAGATGACATACATGACCCTTGACAATCTCTATCGAAATCAACCAATACTATCTGTTGAAAAATTTGTTAAGTGGCGGACACTCACAAATTTGAACAATCCTGATAACTTTTTACAAATTGGTGCAGACGGGGAGGTATGTGCCAGTGTATGGGGAGTTGAGATACCAATGCACTTCTATGTCATGGTCGACCCTGAGGAACCAGGAAAGCGCCCCAGGAAGCAACTAGCAAGAGTTACAAGGGAATATTTCGACAAGATTGTTGAAACTGTAACTACTTCTGTGAAGAAAATTGTGTATGATCTTTCCTCACAAATTAGAAGCAGATTCCCTCTTGACAACCTTCTTGAAGCCTTGTCTATTGTGTTTCCTCATTATTGGAGCCTCAACATTGCATTTGATTTTCGAAGTAAGCTACTGATTTTGATAAAACAATTTTGCATATCCAGATAATTGAATGGAGTAACTATAAATGGAATATTCGACAAAACTCATCTTTGAGAGAAATCATCTCATTTTGCATACACTATGAAAGAACAATATGGCAAAATGGAGAACCCCCACGAAGAGGGATCAGTAACAAGGCTTTGGAAAACTATAGCTGAGAACTCAATGTTGTGTGATTCAATGCCAAAATATTTGAAGCTTGCTGATTTATGTCTTACCATGATATTGAGTTTGGTGGAAGATGAGAGAGTTTTCAGTGCTTTGGGGTTCCTAAAATCAAAGCTAAGAAACAAACTAGACAAAAATTTAGAAAATTGCTTGAGGCTCTATACATCTAGGTATGATATCCACACTTTTCCTTACGATAGGGCACTGCAAATTTGGAGTTCCAAATGTGAAAGAAGAGGTTTGGGAAACACTTCAAACCAAAGTGCCAGTGGGACTACTGACTCATGTACTGGACCTACTGGTAGCATTGAGATTCATTTCAGCGAAGGTATGCAGACTCATAGTGAAGAAACCATAGACAAGAATCAAGAAAGCTCTGAATTTGATGAGGATGAATGGCAATTGTAAGAGATAGTATTTATTAATCTTATTATTGTATCTCATCATTCATATTACAAAAGCATATTACATTTTGCAATTAGAATTTAATATTGATTTGTAATTGTGTTTTTCAACTTTCTATTTCCAGATTTAAAATAGCATAATAAAATAAAAGACCATAATGTGTTTATTGATATAGAGATGTTTATTATTTATTTAGACATGTTTGGGTCTCAAATTTGTGTGATGCATTTCAGAACTATATGATGCAATTCATTCAATAGTAATACACATGTCGAGAACTTAGATTTTATTAATTCTTTCAAAATATAGCCATATGATACAATTCATTCAATAGTAATACACCAATTTGTGTGATTCTCCATGTGAAGACTCAACATCAAAATCACAAACTTAGCACAAATTTATATGGCCATCACAGGCCGTATTATAAATTTAACATCTACTACATGTCTGATGTCTCCTGTTCAAAAAATAGGGTTCAAAATTAAATATTAATTCATGCCATGACAAATTAAATATAGATAATAGTAGTGCCTAAAACCTAGTAATCAGGAATAGAGAAATGCATAAATGTTAAAGCAAGGGAGAATTTGAGAATACAAATTTACTGGCTGAAGTTTTGCATTGTGCATCATAGATTCATAGGCTGGATTAGCAAAATAGCAAACAAAAAAAATATAAAACCTTGAAATTAAGAGTAAAAGAAGAAAATTGTGCAATTCGTACTATGATTCTTAAGATTTTTGTGCCAGTTTTTGTAGGGTGCTCCACTCTTCGTTTGATGGAAGGTCAATATTTTGTAAACTATGGAAAGTCAACTGCAACTTCATCAACATTCCATATTTAGAAGATTGACTTGACATCATTGTTTCATCCAATACCGAATTTAGAATTGTAAATGGTTGGATGAATTCCAAAAATCTTTGGGGAGTTGTGTCCTTAGGAAGCAAGTCTAAATTAGACTTCTTTTTTATCTCCATGCTTTTTTTGTAATCTTCTTTTCCAATGAATTTATTTGATGGGTCAACAGTCAGGCAAACCAAGTTTAATCGAATTATTTTTCTTTTCTTGCAACTTCATTATCTTTTTTCCACAATTTTCCGTAACTTCTGATGTTTCCCTTAGCTTCTGGCATTTTTGAATGATAGATGATGTCTTAATTGTGGCATCAATGTGGCTCGTAATTCCCTTGGATGCCAAGTAGCTGTCATTGGAACTGTAGACTACTTGCAGAATCTTTTTTGCCATATCCTCTTTTGAATAAACATGTATGCTCTTCTCAAAGTGCCCTTTGATTTTCATATAAATTACTCTCAGACTTTCATTCAATTCAAACCATTCACACAACTTGTCACTCCTTCGCATTATTTGCTGCCAAATGTTTTCTTGTATATACTTCGTTGTATTTTTCATATTATCTTTCAATCTATCCTCCGAAGTTTTTATTTTATCATTTGCATTGTGTAGGTCTTCTTTCATTTGTGCACATTTTTTTCTTTCTTCCTCTACTTCCTCTTGCAAATGTTTTTATTTTTCCTTCCCATGATCCAATAGGTCCTGTAATTTTCTCATTTCGGTAGCATCTGACTCATAACTTTTGTATAATTTTTGAAAACTGGCTCTTTCCTCGTCAATTTTTTTTACTGCTTTTAGCCAGTTTTTCTGTCAGGTCCTTCAATTCTGTATCCATCTTCTCCTGCTCTGCAATTTCTACTGCAGAGCCCAATTTTTTTATCCTTTTCTGTAAATCATTGCACTTGCTATTTGTTTTGATTAAGTAAAAGTAGGTATTTGAAAGGTACTCGAACCTTGTACAAGCCAGGAGAATAGAACTGCGAGAAAGAAAAGTGCCTGATCACTTCAAAAAGACAAAATGATCCCATCGAAAGGGATCGACATACATAACATATCATAAAAAACCCAGAAACAGACGGCAAAAGGAGAGCACAATGACAACAAAAAGACAGAACCAAGGACCCCTGCAGAAACAGAAACAGAGATAGAGACCTAAATACTTTTCATAATTTCCTCAGCATGAAGAACCATTTATTTCATGTTGTTCACCGAGGTCTTTAATTCCTCCAGCTCACGACCTTTGATGTCGCCCTTGATCTTTGTGTTAGCTCTTGTCCTCTTTTCATGACCCTTCTTGTCCCGCTGCTCTTTATCACCATCCTTCTCAGTATTGTTCTCAAACCTGTTGATTAGGATGTTCATGTTATCCACTGAAGCTTTGAGGATTTGAAAATTTTGGTCTGCAATCTTCTTAACATTGAGTTCCTGGCTATCGAATCTGCTACCCAAGTTGTTCATTTTATTTTCCATTTCCTTACTATCTCCCATCTCATTGACCTGTTTTTTCATAGCCATGATTTTACCCACCATACATTCAATAGCTTCCGCATTGTGCAGAACAGCAACAAGTTCTTTAACATGTTCCGCCAAGGGCTTATCACCAACCGTAACTCTTGTGATAGCCTTCGTTTCTATCTTCAAACTGTTGATATCCTTCATCATGGTAGCAATGGTCTCACATAAAGCTTTAATAGTATCATTATCACCACTACCACTTTTATCCCCTTTATCCTCCTTCTGTAGACTTAAGGTATTCAAAACCTCAATGTTTTCCATCATCGGGTTAACCTCCCCTTCTTTATCCTGACCCTCTTCCTTCTTGTTCTCTTCAACATCCTCCTCAGAATCAACCAGAATATGGCTATTTGTTGCTTTCCTCCTTGATTTTTCATTTTTCAGGTCTACCTGTAACTTTTCTATTTGTTTCTCCACTTTATTTTTTTCTCTCTCCACCTTTAGCAGTGAAGTGTAGACCACTTCATTAGTCCTTTTTGACACATTAATTTTGTCCACATTATGTTCTTTGGAAAAATCCATTTGGAGGGTGCTAACTTGAAATTCAGAGGGATCTATCTAACTGTGTGGTGGATTTTTATCTTTAGTTGGGGTCGAGGGCATAACAACCATGAACTCGATCATATCTTTTTGTGGGTCATATGTTGGAAATACCTTGTTCCTTGTAGGCTGATCGTTTAAAACTTTAGTCAGGGAAACCCTATTAAATGCTTTCTTTTTTTCTTTATTTGCTTTTGTTGTGTGTTCATATTTTTCAAAGTAATCACGAAATTGAAAATCTGGGCTTACTGAAGCAATTGAATGTTTGAAAGGTGACATAGGAATACTAGAGGCTCCAGTTCCACTTAGTCCTGTGGTTTTAACTAATGCTTTACTAGGATTACCAACAACAATTCCTGATCCTGTCCCACTCCCACTGACACTTTCATGTGTAGTTTTCATAATTTTTTTAGGTGTGTGATCTGAAGTTGCAAAAGATTGTTTTCTAGTGTCAGTGGCACTTGATATAGGATTCTGAATAGGATTAGTATCTACAACTAGTAGCCTCTTGCAAGAGATATTTTGTCGTAGCCCTTGTCCAACAACAAGACAACTAGTATCAATACTACTAGTAGTACCCATGCCAACCCCACCAATCACAACGTCACTTGACTGAACAATAATGAGAATACTATCCCCAGATTCCCCACCTGTGGCAGTGGCACATGATTCACCACCAATGGGAATACCATGATGTGGTGGTGGTTGGGGATTTGAACTTGAAACAAATGTAGGTGGACCTTGAGGGTAATGAGTAGTACCTATCCATGATGAATCTAAAGAATCAAGTCCAATGACTAGTTTAATGGGAGCTTTTGATTTTGACTCTAATGGAAGTTGTACCTGAAGTGGATACCAAATTCCCTCTCCTCTGGCACCTAGACCACCACCTTCAAAACCCATTTTTTCCACAATGCTTGCCCCTTTGCTATATTTTTCTTTCATGGACTCATTGAATCCACCTAATATTTTAGGGACTATAGTAGTTGTTGGAGGGGGCTCAACCTCATACTCATCATCATCTTCACTCCTGTCATATGTTGTTGTGGGATGCTTCATATTCCACAATTTGCTAAACTCTCCATCCTCGTCGATGGTCTCAAATTTTGCACTTGTCTTTGGTTCACCAAGATTCTTCCTCATAGTCCAAAAATCATTTATTTTGGTTTGATTCCAAAAACTCTCTTTACATTCTTGCAGAATTGATTTGGGGATAGATTTCTTAGATGGATTAGCAAATTTTAGGTAGAAATTGTAGGACCTCCTATTTTGGATGCCTTGGCCCTCCTCTGTTGTCCTCTGTGTGCAATGCCATAATTTGTGATGAAATTTCTTCTGTTGAAATGTTATTGTCAGTTGCAATTTTCTCCATCTCTTTTTTAACCTTATCCCAGGAGTCCATGTTTCTAAGCTTTTCTAGCAATGGTTTAATTTCATGTTGACATAACACTGAAGAGTTCCCATTTTTCTTAAGCCTTGCTTGAACTACACCGATTGGATCATACTGCCAAAGACCCTTATCACCAAAGTTAAAAACTGTCAAAAAATCATGTGCCACATTGAATGATTTTCTCTCAAATGTGAACCCTCCACATGAGAAAGGCAAGGAAATATGCTCTTCTTTTGCTGACCATGGAAGTGCCTATCTATGCTCTCCAATTGTCATATATACTCCAATGCAAATACCCTCTTTGTCACATGTATTGGAAGTCTGTATGGTTTTACTGTCGATTCGTAAAACCTTAACATAGCGAATTCTTCCATGAAGAACCAATCAACCAATTCTATTTGACTTTCGAGTTGAATGCAATCTCTACAAGACATAGGCAACCTAGGCATTGGAGTGCTTGTAATTTCATTATACATTGGTGCCAAAAAGAAGTCTACAAAATGGTTGTAGTTCTTTCTATTATCATGCATCCTTATCTTTGGTGTCCATTCATATATTGGACACTCTGTTCTCTTCCCAATTTTCTCATCAATCTTATAGTTCACAATTTGAAGCTTGTTGGTCTTGAATATTGCACGATACTTGGATAGAAGAAGATAGCACAAGTAGGATGAGAACCTAAATGTCTTACATGAACCTTTTTTGATCATTAGTAATTGTTTTTGCATGGATTGAACAATGTGCTTAATAAAATTATATCTTACTGGCTGACGGCCTACACAATGGATATTATAAATCATTTCAAGAAGGCTTGCACCCACTTTCCCTATCATTTTCCAATCTCAAGCAAAATGAAAGCAAGAAAATAGTATCCCCAACCCATGGAACAAAAATGTTAGAATCATAAGGAGGCTTATGATTCTGATCCAACACAATACCATTACCACTCTTTATTAGAGCTTTGATAAATGAATCTCTGTGACTTGGATCGAGTCTCTCATAATTTCCTGCCATCTTTTCAAGGTCAATTTGGACGTTTGAGTTTTGAGCTTCAAATCCTAGGTTCAACAAATGAGCAAATTCTCCCTCGTTTATGGATAGAATTTCCTCTTTTGTATTTTTATTAACAATTGCTTTTTTTATCTTCATCATAATTTTTGGTGCAGACCATGACAAAATCAAGGCAAGGGAATACTTCAAGTAACACCATGCTTCCCAATCCAACATCCCATGATGTGATTTTATATGTTCTTTATTTTAATATTGGGTTGAAAACAGTAAATTTTACCCTGCATGCATCTGCAGCTTTACTAGACAATGCATAGCTAATATCTATGATACACTTTTCACCATGGATAGAAGGGTCATAAATATCATGGTATTCATAAGTGAAACCTAGTGTTTTAACCAGTTCGGTTAGGTACATTTTGTTTTTCACTTGGCTTCTTGTTGAACTACTGCTTCCCATTTTCCCCATCGTTGTTATTGTTAATAATTCAAAATAATGCTAGATAAAAACCTGAAAATGCTAACCCTCAAATTGGACCACGAGATTAAAAAAAGAAAAAAAGGCGGGATGTAGGTGTTCTAGATTTTACCCAAAATTTCTATTTCACCAGATTGGCGCAGACAATCTCTGTTGCAACTTGCATTCCTCAATCTAGTAGTTGTTTCTGAATCTCCCTCGATTTACAGGTTTGTCTATGAAATGAAATACGATTATGATTTACGAGTCTCTTATTTTGAAAACTTTGAAAAGTAGAAAAGTAATACCTAAAGGGCAAAATATCTAGAATCATGTTGTAATTTTATTAATTACTATTAATAACTATTCGATGTCGAAGGACAAAACATTCATTACTTCAGTATAAATTCCAAGGACATCTAGAATCATGTTGTAATTTTATTAATTATTATTAATAATTATTCGATGCCGAAGGACAAAACATTCATTACTTCAGTATAAATTTTGAGGACATTAAATGTAAAACGTTCAATTCCAGGCGAAGTTCTCATAAATGTGTTCACTTCCCACATACGGGCCGAAATCCACCCTAAGTTGTTGATCTTTTCTCATCCAACAGACGAGGGACGATGGTACCTATTGTCAAATGTCGTAGGTCCCATGACTTCTACCATTTTTCAGGACAAAACATTCATTACTTCATTATAAATTTTGAGGACATTAAATGTAAAACGTTCAATTTCGGGCGAAGTTCTCACAAATGTGTTCACTTCCCACACACGGGCCGAAATCCACCCTAAGTTGTTGATCTTTGCTCATCCAACGGACGAGGGACGAGGGTACCTATTGTCAGATGTCGTGGGTCCCATGACTTCTACCATTTTTTGGGCACGTCACCATACTCGTGTGCCTTTACGGGTCTATTTTTAAAGTCTGTTTAATAATTTTAAACTTCTGCCCGAAAAAGAGCTTTATAGATTTAATTATATTTAATTAAATTTAAAACATTTCAATTCCGGGCGAAGTTCTCACAAATGTGTTCACTTTCCATATTCGGGCCGAAATCCGCCCTAAGCCATTGATCTTTGCTCATCCAACAGACGATGGTACATGTTGTCAGTTGTCGTGGGTCTCATGACTTCTACCAGTTTTCAAGCACATCACCATACTTGTGTCACTTTTCGGGTCTGTTTTTTAAGTCTATTTTATCATTTTAAACTTCCACTCGAAAAAGAGATTTATACTTATAGACTTAATTATATTTAATTAAATTTAAAATGTTCAATTCCGGGCAAAGTTCTCACAAATGTGTTCACTTCCCACATTCGGGCCGAAATCCACCCTAAGCTGTTGATCTTTGTTCATCCAACAGACGATGGTGCATGTTTTCAGATGTCATGGGTCCCATGACTTGAGACTTCTGCCATTTTTCTAGCATGTCACCATACTCGTGTCACTTTTCGGGTGTGTTTTTTAAGTCTATTTAATCATTTTAAACTTCCGTCCGAAAAAGAGCTTTATAGACTTAATTATATTTAATTAAATTTAAAATGTTCAATTTCAGGCGAAGTTCTCACAAATGTGTTCACTTCCCACATTCGGGCCGAAATCCACCCTAAGCTGTTGATCTTTGTTCATCCAACAGACGATGGTACCTATTTTTAGATGTAGTGGGTTCCATGACTTCTGCCATTTTTCTGGCACATCACCATACTCGTGTCACTTTTCGGGTCTGTTTTTTAAGTCTATTTAATCATTTTAAACTTCCGCCCAAAAAAGAGCTTTATAGACTTAATTATATTTAATTAAATTTAAAATGTTCAATTCCGGGCAAAGTTCTCACAAATGTGTTCACTTCCCACATTTGGGCTGAAATCCACCCTAAGCTGCTGATCTTGATACCTATTGAGTGTTGTCAGATGTCATCGGTCCCATAATAAGAGACATTTAAATTTTAAAGATGTGCAATAGTTTGAGATAACTATTAAATATAATGTTAATATTATTTGTAAAAATTTGAAATTCAAAAATAGTATAAAACATGAAACTTAGTTTCTAGAATAAAATAAATAACTAAATATAAATATAAATTTTGATATACAATTTGAAAGGTAAAAGTTTAATATAAAAAAGAAAACATTCAATATTAAATCTAAAATATTTATTTAAAGTTTAACAAAATTCTTTAAAAATATGTTTATGATATATAATTTTAAAAAATAGTTTAAAAATCTATATAAAAGTTCAACATAAATTTAGTGTAATATAAATTTTAATTTAATAAATAAATAAAGACTAAAAATATATATAAAAGTTCAACATAAATTTAGTTTAATATAAATTTTAATTTAATATAAATAAAATAAGTAAGTTTAATATAATTAAAATAAGTAAATAAATTTATTTTAATATATATAAGTAAATTGGAGTTTTAGTTCAAATCTTAACTACATATTTATAAAATTATAATCAACCATAATCAATGTGCAAATAATTAATGGAATGAACTGATTTTTTTTTTTAATATATTAAATATAGAGGAAGAAGCATTACATAAAAATGATCACAGTATTAAATTTATTTCCATTGTTTAACAAATAATTGAAATAACGTAGCTCATATACAAAAAGCATTTGAAAAAAATTAATTAATAAAAATGAAATAGAATTATAGAAAACATTTTTATGTCCATAAGACTCTAAGAGGCAAACT
The DNA here is from genome assembly GCF_030272615.1 of Cryptomeria japonica. Lineage (NCBI taxonomy): Eukaryota > Viridiplantae > Streptophyta > Pinopsida > Cupressales > Cupressaceae > Cryptomeria > Cryptomeria japonica. Next base: position 368,155,138 of record NC_081407.1, read on the forward strand.
GAAACAAACTGGAATTTGAAAAATTTTCATTAATATTTATGCTTTGGAAATTTACAATTTTTACGTCTGAAGTCTGAGACTTGAGTCCTTCAAAAACTTAAAAGCCAAAATGAGTGAGCCACTGAGCTTGTTAGGGTTCGAGGACATAGGAAAAAAAAATACTAGGGGCCCAGGGGGGCGGGGCTAGGGCACAGGTAGTGGATGGTTTACAACTTTGCCCTAAGAATCTGACCCTCCTTCCACGTAGAATTCTTTAGACAACATAAGTTGAGAGAATTCTTCAAGCCACGTGTAGTTTGGAAAGTCATCTATGAGCAACCATTTCCGGAGGAAGTCCCTGCCAATTCGTGCCCATTTCCTATGACGCGTCAAGTGCTCCGCATTCAAGTTCAGGAGAAATGGTTGCCTAGCCACTGGCACTATTTGGTCAAGGAGGAGAAGCTTGGATAATTCACTCACCCAATGGATTCCCACCCCTACTTCTGCAAGGATGACAACAGTAATGTAGTCTCCAAGGAAGTCTTCCTTAAAAACCTTCCTCAACAGCATCAACATATCCACCTTGTCTCCTCCGAGGTCCAAAAGAGACGCTAAGAAATGGGATGTAATGTCCGTGTTAAAACGGTATCTATTTTTGTTTCGCAGAAAATCTCTGCCCAACATCATCCGCACAACCTCATTGGTGAATGACTTGACCTCCTTATAGACTGATTGGAGGGTTTGGTCCTTAACGGAGCCCAGAAAGGCCCTCTGGTCCTCTACAGAAATGCTTCTCAAGCAGATGGGAGTGTCCATCTTGAGAAAACAAATTAACAAATTAAACAACCTAGGCCTATAAACCTAAACCAGAGGAAGAATTTAAATACCATGAGCTCCGACGATTTATCTACTAAATGGCAAAGGCTAATTGAAGATGAAAGAAGCAGAGATCGTATATAAATAAAGCTCTTGATTGTAATAATTACTTATCTAACCGTATTAATTGCTTTAAATTTTTTTAAATCTTTTATATCTCTGCAAATCTTTCCCATAAATGCATGAGTGTACGTAATTGGAAACAACTATAAACCAGTACCAAGTTGGCAAGTACCACATTGGAAGTCGTGGGGACAGAGTGGACTGTAGTAAGTGAATAGATATATATTAAATGACCGAAATTATCGATCGTGATTCGTGACATTTGATATGTGTCTATTGAATCCAATTCCATTCCGAGCACTTTCTAGTGAGCTATGTTCTCTTCAGAAAATTGGGCCAAAATAAAACTTCAACCATTGATCTACGATCATCGAACGATTTAAAATCATTGATGGATTTTAGGTATGTGTCACCCTTCATGTGTCAAAGAGGCCATGCTTATTGATACATCATGCAGAGTCCAGACTTAATGTGATGTACTGATGTGATGTGATGTGCCTTGTCTATTAATGGCAATAAATTCATGAAATCGCCAATAAATTATATATTTTTCCATAAATAACAAAATATTTGCCAAAACAAATTCAATAATTTTCAAGCGGTGGATAAAAATCACCAATACATTTAAATAATTTTTCCTTTGGAGTAAAATTTTTCACCCATACAATTATATATTTGTTCCTTTTAACAAAAAGTATTCGCCTCCTACAATATATGTTTTCTCCATAGAACAAGGTATAATTCACCAGAAATTTATGGAATTTTCATACCTTAGAAAAAAATCGCTAATACAAAATAATTTTTTTCCCTATTTTGAAAAAAAGTTTCGCCATCCATATGAAAATTTTCCACCGAAAATAATGTCTAATTCGCTAGGATTTTACATAGTTGCCTGAGGGGTGGTTTCTTAAAGTTATCCCTGATGTGGGTCCCACTGAGCATGCCAAAATGAAGCAATGGAAATCAAGCAAGGTGGTAGATGGTTAGTTTAAACACCAATAAGCATATAAAACCAAATGAGAATAATAAACTAACTAACTTATACCTTGCAAGAGAAGATCTCTCTTGTTCCTTCGATCGAGCAAATGATGAACTAGAGGTGCCCTATTGCTCCACTTGATTGGATATGCTCTTCTTGAGGGATGTGGAATGCTCTCCAAAAGCACAACAAGATTGGTGGATGATTTGATAAGATTTGGATTTGGATTAGATGGAATAGATTTGGATTTGATGAAGGATCATGAGGACATGATAAGGATATGGATGACATGGATTCTTGCCTATAATGATGATGTTTTTTGATGGATTTCTAGAGTTGTGTTAACAACATGAGATTACTTGATTGGATATGAAAAATGAAGGGGAGGAGACCCCAATTTATAGATTGGAGGAGGTCAACAGAGGGCCAAGATTGATTTTAGGAAGAAGGGTTGAGACTGATTTGGAATGGGAGACATGGATCAAGGATGGCTTGGGAGAATAAAGAGGAATATAAAATTCCTTGGGGAAAGGGGAGAGGAATTAAAAATTCCAAAAATAAAGTATGAGGATTCAAAGAATTTTGAATTTCTTTGAAAGGCTCAAGGTTGATGTGACATGAGTGGAGGAATATAAAATGGAGTAATAATGATAAGAATGCTTATGAGGGTTTCTAGAAGAAATAGTTAGGATAAGTGGAGGTTAGGGAAAGTGATTTGTAGGAATCACTTTAGTTAGGTTAATTAATTAAAATTAATTAACTAAGTGGGTTTTAAAGAAATAATGGTTGAGGTGACTTTAGAAGAATGGGGAAATAATTAATTTATTGATAAATTAATTATTGGACTATAGTGATAAGATTGGTTAAATTTGTTTTAATAAACCTTAAGAAGAAATGAATTAACACAATTAAATTGGTTAATTATGTTGACAGGCTTAAATTAATTAAATATTAATTTAATTAGTTTTAGGTGTCTACAGTGACCATTGGAATTTCTAGTAAATCTTTACGCAACAGAACTTGAATGCTAGACAACTGTGATGGATGGAATTCTTCTACGAGTATGAATTTGAGGTGAAGTACATTTAGGGGAAGGAGAATGTTGTGGTAGATGCATTGAGTTACAGGAGACATGAGTTATCAACAATGACTATCAACGTGGATTTGAGGAGTTGGATACTCAGAGTGCTTCCTTTGGATGCTTGGTACAAGGAGGTGAGAGTGAAGATTGACTTTGGGAGAGTTCTAGAGGGGAGACATGCAGGTTATTCTTTGGATTCATATGGTCTTCTTCATCATTTAGGTTGTATTTATGTTCCATCATCAAAGGGGCTTCACACTTTTATCTTGATAGAAGCACATTGTGCACCTTACTCGACACATCTAAGTGTCAAGAAGATGCACACAAATCTTCAATATTTGTACCATTAGTCTGGTATGAGATATGATATATTAGTTTTTGTGTCTTAATGTTTCGAATGCCACAAAGTGAAGATTGAGCATCAACATCCTACTGAGTTGTTATAGTTGAACCTGGTTCTAGAGTGCAAATGGGATATTATTTTGATGGACTTCATTGTTGGTTTGTCGTTCTCTTCTTGTAGACATGATGCTATCATGGTCACCATTGATAGGTTGACCAAGGTGGCACACTTTTCTCCAATTCGATCTTCCTATACCGCAACGATAGTGGCTCGAGTTTTCATGGAGGACATCGTAAGGTTGCACAAGATTCCCCATTGGGTTATATTAGATCGAGATCTTGTATTCACTTTAGTGTTATGGACTTCTCTTCAACATTTATTAGGAGCTTAGTTGAACTTTAATTTAGCATATCATCCAAAGACAAATGTACAAATAGAGACGGTTAATCAAGTTCTTGAGGATATGCTTTGGATGCATGTCATGAACCACCATTCATAGTGAGAGGATTACCTATATTTGGTGGAGTTCGGTTACAATAATGGATACCAAATTTTTATTGGTATGCCACCTTTTTAGGATTTGTATGGTTGACCTTGTCGTACACCTCTTAGTTAGGATCATTTAGAGGATATAGAGTTCTTTTGTGGTTAGAGATGCTTCAGGAGATGGAGCAGCAGGTGACTCATATTCAGGAGTATTTGGTGGTGACATAGGATAGGGATAAGAAATATGTGGATGTTCACCATTTGGATCGACAATTATGTGTGGGAGATAAGGTGTCTTGAAGAGTTCACTCGTGAAAGAGTCCTAGATCTGTTATGGAAAAGGCTCTAAGTTGGCACCTCAATTCCTTGGTTCATTTGAGGTTTTAGAGAGGATCAGTCCTTTATCTTGTCATCTTGCTTTGTTGTCCAGGTTGTCTCACATCCATGATGTATTCCATGCTTTAGTTTTGAGGCCCTATTTCCCCAATGTGACCCATGTTTTGGATTGGAATGCCTTATAGGTAGAGGATGGACAACTTTCTTTGGAGCATGTGAGCATTCTGTAGCATCAAGGGCTAACCCTCAGGGGTCGTGACATAGAGTATGTAAGGGCCAAATGGGAAACGAATGATGAGTCTTTGGTGACATGGGAGGATGCAACACGAATGAGAGAGCTCTTTTCCTATTTGTTCTCAGGCTTCCAAGAGTAAGCTTAGACCTAGGGGGGAGGATGTAGTGCCCTTCCATGACACACTCTTTTATGATATTCTTGATAGATACTTATGACTTTATTTATGTTTATAATGCTTCTAGTTTGATGTTAGATACTTCATGTTGATAGTTGATATATTGTGTTTCTATATGGATGATAATTCACTTAGGAATATGATGATGTTGGGATTCATGTCTGGTTATTTATGTGTATTCATTATATGCATGTTGTGGATTATATCTATTTATGATAATGTCATGTCATGTGCTAACCCAACTTCATGTCTATATTAGATACCATGATGTTATTGATACTATGTCTTTGCCATGATTGCATTGTTATTGTGGGCGTGAAAGGGATGATGTCCCACCACTCATTTGTGAGCAAGGTGTGATGTTGTGATTCTCTTTCATCTATTTTATTACTTTATGTTTATATATGTTGTATATAGAAGTTTGGTGTTATGCAAGATGCAGGTACTACGCATCAACTCCACCTGGTTTCATAGGTATAAGTGTGTCTCTAATCCCCAATTTACAAGATTTTTATGCATAATTAATTAGAATATATGAATTAACCACTAGAATTCAATTCTAATTAAGAAAATCCAATAAATGACAATGAAATAGAATCAAAATCAATAGAATGAATTGTTCAGTCTAATGAAACCCCCCCCTACTGATTTGAATCATAGCTTCTATTGCTTTTCTTCATCATCTTGTTGATGTGGCTCTCAATATTTGCGCTGGAGTACTTGCATAAGTTAGACACAATAAATCTAAATATAGTGGTTAAGAAAATTGGGGAGAATTGAGCTGAATTTATAGATTCTAGAGGAGAGCAATAGATGGTCGAGATGCATTCTAGGACAAAATTGATCAATGGTGGAGATTGCTTGAGACAAAACTAATTGAGAGTTTAATGCATTTAATTGATGAGTCAACTAGATTGATTGATCACTGAACTGATTAGATTTATTAGATGACTGAGTTAATTGGTTTGTTAACTAAATTGATTGGTTTGTTCCAAAAAGCCGATTTGGTGTTGAAATAGGTGATTGGGGAGTTAATTGAGTTAACTGGGGAGATGACTAAATAGATTGTTCAGTTTACTGAATTGATTGCCCCATTAGACTAAAAGTCAGTGGGAGTTAGAATTTTAACATGTGTTATAGGATTTGATGCCCTCCTAGTTGGCACAAGGTTAGCAAATGATAAATAACACAAAAGACATGAAACCGTTAGAGTTAGTCAATCAAAAACTAATCTAAAAAGGCATACCAAGAGAGATACTAAAAACATGCAAACATATTTAACTATCAAAGCAAACATGATGAGGCATCTCCAAATACCTCCTAACATGCTCTTAGTTTCTTCTCCCTTGTTCCTCTCCTCTCCAAGTTCCAAAATAGTGTAGCTCTCAGCAGCTTTTTGCACTATGGATGCTTATGGAGGATTGAGATTGTAGTATAGCTCTAAATGTGAAATGAAAAGCTAATGCTATGCTATTGATGCTAAAATGATATATTTTAACCAAAATAACAAGATATTAGATTGCCTATGTTAAAATGCTCTCTTAAAATGCCTATAGCTTAAATGCATACAAGTTTTCAGGATTTGGATTATGAAGAAATGGGCTCTATTTATAGGAAAAATGGAGCAATGGATGGTTGAGATTGAGTAATCTCAACAAGGGTTAGGATTGAATGATTTCAAATCCATGTGAGGGCTTTCAACCCAATCCCAGGATGACAAGTGTCAATGTGAGATAGGTTGAGAGGGGAGGGAATAACATTAAATGCCTGACATGACTTTGGGATTTTAGAGTCCAGGTTGGTTGAATGAATAAACTCTTTATTCAAAGAATAAAGCTTTTATCCAATGGATAAACTCTTGTGCAAATGTGAAATGGATGAATATGGTCAAAACAATAAATGTTTGGGGGGACAAGTTTGAAATAACCATAAATGGTTATGTAAGAGACATAAATGGTCATGTAAGAGCCATTAGTGGTCTTGGAAGACTTTGGGGGTTAATTTGTTGAACACACAAAGCATTAAATGCTTTTCAAAGACTTTGGAGTCTTTTGAGAAGTGACTCCATTTTGCTTAGGAATGTGACAATAATTAGGGGATGGATTAGGCTAATTAGGAAGGGGTTAGAAGAATCTAGAAGGGGATTTAGGAATGCAATTGGGTTTGGTGGGTGAGGGAAAATAGGATTTTATTAAAATAAAAATTCATTTATTTCAATAAATGTGTGCAAGTTGCATTTGTAGGAAAATGCAAGTGGGGTGGAGATAATGATTTAAATAAATGTTTTATTTAATTTATTTAAAAGAGGAAAAGGGGATTTTAATTAAATAAATAGATTTTATTTATTTAATTGATTTGAATTTGATTTAATGAACTAATTAAAATAAATTGAATAATTTATTTAATTAATAGGAGAATGTTTGGAGATGAATTAATTAAATATTAATTTTATTAACTGATGGCTAGTGGATTTTTAATCAAATAAATAGCGAATATTTATTTAGTTAAGCTGGACAGATTTGTGTGACTACAGGATTTTGAGATGAAATTTACATTTCATTTTTATTTCAATTTGAATTTAGATTTTCAAAAAGTGAAATGCACATGGAATTAATTGAAATTTGATGAAATTTGAATTTTGGAAATTTTGAATTTTGAATATTTGAAGAATAAATTAGCCAATTTAAATAATTTAAAGAAATTATTTTTTTATTTGAAATAGAATTTAATTAAATAATAAAGATTATTTGATTAAAGGATAAAATTATAATTAATTAAATAATAAATATTTAATTAAGTATATAGAAAGGGTTAAATAACTAATTGATTAATAAGATAGAAATAGAATAATTAGTAATGTTAAGGTACGATGATTAAAACTAATTTGGAATAATTTAATTAGTTTAATGAAATTAATAAAGAATTATTTAATTAATAAGAAAAATAATTACTGCATGATTGATGAGACATTTTTAGGTGTCTACATTTCCCCCTCTTTCATACAATGTCGGAACAACGTTGTTTCAAAGAAAATGAAAAATTTCTTGCCCTAGTATGCCTCAGTGATGTTAGGGTATAATATCCCTCGAGAGATTGTTTGTGCATTAAAGACATGAATGATCTCTCAAAAGAAGAAGAATGTTAGATGAAAGATGAAGAATGATTAACTTGATGACATGAATGAGTTTGATTGGATAGAAGATGGTTAGAATGATTTGTAGATTGATTGGATTAATTGGATTGATCAGATTGATTTGATTGATAGGATTGACTGGATTGATTTGATTGATAGGATTTATCAGATTGATTTTAGTGATGGGATAAAGATCAAGTCTAGTTTCAGGAAGGACACATCATGTACAAGACAAAGATAGATCAAAACATCTATTTTTAGGAAGGATACATCTTTTATAAGACAAATGATTGATGGGAGTTGGATAAAATAATGAAGATATTATGAAAGTGAAGAATAATTAGTCAGAAGTGAAGACTAGAATTGATAGATAGATAGAATAGTTGATGTGAGGAAATAACTTGAGATGGAATTATAGATGAGATAAAGAGATTGAAAAAGATATAACCACGACTTCTTGTGCCTTCATTTTTTAATGCAACATTTTCATCATCGAGCTTTATTATGTATCAATGGAGCTTTGTACACCAGGGTATAAAGAACCAAGGTGTGAATGATATTCCATTATAGAAACAAACATATTGCAGACAAGGAGTGAACCCCTCATTCTGGGTGTAGCACTAAGAGTCGAGGTATGTGTGATAGTCACAAGCATAGCTATCCTTGACTTTTTTTTGCATAGGATACTTGCCAAATGAACATACCAACATAGACACCCAAGGTACCATTGCCCTAGAACTTCATTGGTTCACACCACAAAAAACAAACAAAGAAAAAGATCTTGACCATCCTATCTCCTTTAGTCACTTGTAGACATCCTTGAGTAGCATAGGAACATGATCTATCATAAAATAATAAAGATAAATCAAATAAAAGATAAGACTAACTTGACCAAACGAGTCAATATCCATACTGATCTTCTTGTCAAGGATAAGTGTTTCTTGATAGGATGATTATTTGATAAGATGTCCATTTTAGGAAAGATGTATCCATTTTAGGAAAGATGTATCCATTAGGACATGATATTTGATAGGGTGTCAGTTTGGAATGATGTATTTGTAAAGGCACGTTGTGTGATAAGGATGCTTAAACTGATAGGTAGTTGATCGGATAAGTTGTAGGCTAGTTTGGTAGTTTTCCCGTTGATGCATGATTTGTTAAACTCAATGTTTTGATATGTTTTGCATTTTGTATCTGTTGAAATTCTTGTCATTTACAAAGGATAATTTATTGTGAATTGTGATTGATGGATTGTTTTAGTGTTTTTTTATTGTTTTTATAAATTTTAGGGCTTTCAAAGTTTATTTGATTTTTTTGGGATTTATTTATTTATTTTTTGGATTTTGAAAGATTGTTTTGAATTTTTTTTTCAGGGCATTTTATGATTTTTTGGATTTTGAAGATTGCTTTGATTTTTTTTAGTTTTTTCAAGAAATTTTATGATTTTTTGGATTTTGAAAGATTGTTTTGATTTTTTTAGATTTTTTCAGGACATTTTATGCTTTTTAATTTTTTTTTTTGGAGATGTATGGATCATTGATTGGCGTAAAAGAAATGTCATGGTTTATTATCAAGCCAAATGTATTTATTTGCCCCAATGTCTAGGAAGGTGTAGAACATTATGAATGTATGGAGGAGCTAGTGAAAGATGGAGGTAGCTTATTATGGAATCAAAGGTGAGTTGGTTTCCAAGGACTATCTCATGATGGATAACACATTTCCAAGCTAAGGAATTTTCCAATGTAATACAATGGAGTGGTGCATTAAATGGGATGTGGTCCACATGAAGGGACATGTTAAGAGCTTTTTTGAAACCATGTTTATACAATTTTCTTTTTTTCTTTTTCCTTAGTTTTGACCAAGATCCAAGATGGAAAAAGGGATATGGATATATAGAGGATATGAATAGGAGAAGCAAGATTAAGAGTGATAATGGATGGTGGAAGAAAGGAATGGATATGATAAGGGATATGGACTAGAGGAGATGGATAAGGTGAAGCAAATAGGATGCTTGATGCTTATAAAATCTTTAGCTTTGTCAAGATCAAAGATGGAAAAACAAGATGGATGTAGATAGGGTAATGTACACTGGAGGAAGGATAATGGGAGATGTGGTAGGAAAAATAGAGTGGATGACAATTTCCCCCAAGTATAGAGGTATCCATTTGCGAAAGGGTGATATGTGAAATCGTCAGAACATCTAGTGTCGCTTGAATAATTGTTCCTAAACATTTCAAAGATGGAGACCCAACCCACACTTAGAACCTCTGAAAAATTTAACCGAATATATGATCTATTGACTAGGAAACATACTCAAAAGGGAAGAAGAATCCCATTTATTGGATCAAGGTACTTAGTCTTTGATTACCTATGTGTGTGTAAGTGGGTTTATTCTAGCTCATATGATCATTGTAATCTTTAGAATCCAGTGTGACTAGCTACGTGAGTTATCCTGGCTTCAAAAGCATCCTAGATAGAGCCTCGCTACCAGCAAGCATGCATAACTCTGTCAAGGTTATCTTTGTAATCTCATGAATATTGCTCCATTGCCAGCCAGACACCCATAGCCTCGATGGAGTCACTCACATGTTCCCAAAGCCAAGCATTTTGATATTGCATTTCATGTATTTTTTCTTTTCTTTTCTCGATATTTATTTTCTTTCATGATCTTTTGATATTGCTTTTTCTCTTTTCATTTATTCCTTTGTGTGTTGGCTTGTAAGAAATGAAGCTCACACAGGTTCAAGAATCACAGTGGTGCTGAAGTAAGATTTTAGATTTTTCACTAGTCATGTCTTCACCTAAGAAACCACAATGACATTAGGAAAATTGATTAAGTGTGTAAGATATAATAATTAGAAGATATTGGCATCATGAAGATACAACAAGTGATTCTCTTTCTAGATCAAGTACACATCCCAACCAAGAGATAGTGTTGGAACAACCTTATATTCTAAAGTGTTTCATGAATATATATATATATATATATATATATATATATATATATATATATATATATATATATATATATATATATATATATATATATATATTGAACACAGGATTGAGCATGGGCGAGCATGTGAAAAAATGTCACAAATGCCAATTTCACATATGAAGGACTTATGCAAATTATTGAATGGGAGGGATGAAAGAATGGAAATTAGGTTTTGGATAGTGGACCGGATGTTGGAATATTTGTGTGAGAATGGATTGGAAATGTCTTCAAGATCAATATAATGTTGGCAAACACCTTGAGGGGTGGTGAAATGATGAAGGAATATTGGATTTTGGAATTTGAGGTATTGATGGAGGGCTGGATGTGGAATTTAGGACATAAGGACCCAAAATAGATGAAGGAAATTATGGAAGAATAGATTTGGAAGATGGGTGATGTGTAGATGGACAATTGAAGGAATATTTTGGAATCGCAAGTCTAGATGCGAGTTTTGATTTTCCTTTGGGACATAATGTTCTAATGGGAATCCACATTGATTTTGATTTTTCTTTTCCTTTTGGTTCTTTGGAACACATTGCTTCTATGAGAAATTTAGGAACCCACATCATTATCTATTTTATTTTTTCTCATAATGGGCCTTTGTATCCTTTTGGATCAAACTTTTCTTGAATTTGACATATCTTTTAGATTGGACATGTTGATCTTTGGATGTATGTGAATTTTTGGACTGGTGGATTTTATTCTTGACATCCAAATTTATTCCAAAGGGAATGGGATTCATGGATGAATATGAATGATATGGAGGTCTTTTGGATGGGTTGATGTAGGTATATGGTTGGAAGGTGCTCAAAGATGCGTGCCTTTGTTGATCTTGATTAATGATAGGATAATTGAATTGTGAGTTAGGCATCATATGAATAGTGGATGGAAGGGAGGAAGGATTTGACTTTGGAATAAAAGGACCTAAAATGGATTTGGAGGATAGGGATTGTGTATGCTTGGATTTAGAAGAAGGGATAATTTTATCTTGACTTGGAATAGGATCATCGGAGTTTGTGCTTCACTCTTGATTTTGAATTGGATCATTAGAGGGGATAAAAGAGATATCAGGATCTTTCTTAGGAGGTGGGTGTTGAATGGGAATTAAAAGGACACTTTGCTCTTGAGATGGAAGGGAATCATTGTGGATGGAATACAAAAAGCTTAGGGGATCGACATAAGACTATTGACAGGTGGGATCTTGTTCAAAAATTGGATTAGATGAAAGGGTTTGTTCTTGATCTTGATTTATTTTAGGACTCATTTCTTCTGATTTTGGTTTAGATTGAAGATGAGGACTAAGGACTTTGGACAAACCTATGATTGCAAAAGATGTGAATAAGATGTTTTTGTTTTTAATTGAGGACCTTGTTTGTCAATTTTGTTGTTGATTGAGTTGGTTCTTTCTATGACCTTGTTTGAGCATAATTTTTTTTTTTTTGAGACTTTGAAAACATTACATATAGATAGCAAAGACAATATGGTCAACTGGACTTGTTTTTGACTACTTAGAAATTCATAGTTATGTGAGCAAAAGGGCCTAGATTGGCCCAAAAAGGACTGACCCTTACTAGTTTAGAACATCAAACAAATTAGAGACATGAGAAAAGCATTTACAACCTAGGTTGGATATGGAAAACCATTCAATGGGGCCTCTATAATAAAAAAACTCATACAAGATGGACAAATAGAGATTCTAGTAGCACTGACCTCACTCCACGACACACACTTCTCAGGCATACTAGATTCTCTTACCTTGAAGATCCGAAGATCTTATGACTAGGAAATTCTTGTCTCATCAAGATGGGTATATGAGAGGTATCTACGAGGTACGATCCACACTCCTTGAACCATCAAATGTGGGATTTTGGGTTAACTAAAATAATTGGCTCGTAGTAAAGTTATGAAGGATCACCAATCCAACGATGGATTTTGAAAGCGAGCCACTTAAGGCTTTAACTGATCTTATCGGTGCAAAGGGGGCCTCCACATACATCGAATTCACTCAATGCCTTAGTTGCCTAACTAGCATATTTATATAGCGGCACAAAAAATTTGCTCGAGATCATGTTGGGAGAGTCAATATCTCCAACATGTCCCAATTTGAGATACCTTTGTGGGGTGATGAAATCCCCAGTCAATGATAACCCTCACTACTAAAATAAAAGATGAGTGTCATTGTCACTTTTCCCTATCTCCCAAGACCCCAAAGGCAGGTGGAAAGGTATTCAATGCAACAATAGGTCCACCCTACAGATCAAGCAAGTGCTCAAGAGACAAAAAAAAAGTTTATTTCCTTTAAAGATAGCAATTTGTGAGCTAATATAAATAGAAGGAAGATCCATGTCCATTCATTAAGCCCGAATTAAAGTGTAAATTTATCATAAATGCATTCAAATGTCCTTTTTAGTGCACCAAATCAAAGTGTAAATATTTCATAAATGCATTCAGATGTCCATTTTAGTGCACCAAATCAAAGTGTGAATTGCTTAAAAAAAAAACCACATCTTGCAATCACATGAGTTATTAGTTTGATTCAAACCTTCGATTGATCAAAACATCTCTATAAAAAAAAATGTTATTAGTTTCAACTCCACCCCTCTTCTTGCAAGAAAATTATTATTAAGTTGAGGGGTCTTCATCAAATGAAGGACAAGCTGCACAAAATAGGTTGGTCATGCCAATAATAGCCTAAAATTATTGATTTAAAAATGATATAAGACATGTTTTGAGTGAATTATTTATTATTTTCTCATAGATCTGAAAAAAAATCTTACTAAAAGATCATCTTGTATGGAAAAGATATGAGAAAATGAAGTTTAAACAAGATTTTAAACAAATTTTTTAAATTTTTTATGACATATATGGAAAAGAGAATTATACCAAATGATAGATCATTGAATCATCTTTCCAACACATTTGGAAGTTCTAAAATCCGATATGCTATGCGAAAGTTATGCCCATTTTCGTAAAAAACATTTTCTTAACTAAATAGATGTGAAATTCTATTTACTTATGCGACATTTCATAGTCGAATGTGAAATTATATTTACTTATGCGAAATTCTATTTACAAATGCAAAATTCTATTTGCAAATGCGAAATTTAATTCACGAATGCAAAATTCTATGTTTACGAATGCAAAATTGACAGTCAAATGCGACATAAAATCTAAACCAATGTGCAAAATTCTAATGACATGATTATGAAATTTTGGGCACACATATGAAAATCCATATTGAGCACCTACAAAAACATAGAAAATGAAAAAAAGATCAATTGTTGTAAGTTTCACGTTGGGTTCACCAAATGATTTACAAGATTTTTATGCATAATTAATCAGAATATATGAATTAACCACTAGAATTCAACTCTAATTAAGAAAATCCAAATGATAATGAAATAGAATCAAAATCAATAGAATGAATAACAATCTAATGAAAACTCCCTCTACTGATTTGAATCATAGCTTCCATTTCTCTTCTTCATCATCGTGTTGGTGTGGCTCTCAGTATCTACGCTGAAGTACCTGCATAAGTTAGACACAATAATTCTAAAGATAGTGGTTAAGAAAATTGGGGAGAATTGAGCTGGATTTATAGATTCTAGAGGAGAGAAATAGATGCTCGAGATGCGTTTTGGGACAAAATTGATCAATGATGGAGATTGCTTGAGACAAAATTGACTGAGAGTTTAACTCATTTGATTGATGAGTCAACTGGATTGATTGATCAGTGAACTGATTAGATTGATCAGATGACTGAGTTGATTGGTTTGTTAACTAAATTGATTGGTCTATTCCAAAAAGCTGATTTGGAGTTCAAAAAGGTGATTGGGGAGTTAATTGAGTTAACTAGGGAGATGACTAAATAGATTGTTCAGTTGTGTGAATTGATTGCCCAGTTAGACTGAAAGTCGGTGGGAGTTAGAATTTCAACATGTATTGTAGGATTTTGAGATGAAATTCACATGTAATTTTTATTTCAATTTGAACTTAGATTTGTGAAAAGTGAAATGCACATGGAATTAATTGAAATTTGGTGAAATTAGAATTTTGGAAATTTTGAATTTTGAATTTTGAATATTTGAAGAATGAATTAGTTAATTTTAACTATTAGAAATGAAATTTAATTAAATAATAAAGATTATTTAATTAAAGGATTAAATCATAATTAATTAAATAATAAATAATTAATTAATTATATAGAAAGGGTTAAATGATTAATTGATTAATAAGATAGAAATAGAATAATTAATAATGTTGAGGTGCGGTGATTAAAATTAATTTGGAATAATTTAATTAGTTTAATTAAATAATTAAATACTTATTTAATTAATAAGAAAAATAATTAGTGTATGATTGATGAGACATTTTTAGGTGTCTACATTTGCCCCTCTTTGAGACAATGTTGGAACGATGTTGTTTCAAAGAAAATGAAAAAAATTATTGCCCCAATATGTCCTGGTGATGTTAGGGTATAATGCCCCCTTGAGAGATTGTTTGTGCATTAAAGGTGCATAGATGTTCTCTTGAAAGAAGAAGAATGTTAGATGAAAGATGAAGAATGATTAACTTGATGACACACATGAGTTCAATTGGATAGAAGAGTTGGTTAGATTGATTTGTAGATTGTTTGATTGATTGATTAGATGGATTGGATTGATTGGATTGATCGTATTGATTTGATTGATAGGATTGATAAGATTGATTGGATTGATTTGATTGATAGGATTGATCGGATTGATTTTATGTTTCATGGAATCCGCAATCTGATAATCTAATTCCTTTTTTATTTTCTTAGTGCACTTGGAATGCAATATAGTAGAAGTAATATGTATCTTTGCTCCATTTTGTAAAACAAACATAACTCTGGAAAAGATATGAGAAAATGAAGTTTAAACAAGGCATGACTTTAAGTAAATTTTCCAAAATTTTTTATGACAAATATGAAAAAGGGAATTATACCAAATGATAGAGCATTGAATCAAATTTCCAAGGCATTTTAAAGTTCAAAAATCTGATATGTTTTGCAAAAGTTATGCCCATTTTTGCACAAGAAGTTTTTTAACTAAATCGATGCGAAATTCTATTTACTTATGCGACATTTCATAATCGAATGTGAAATTATATTTACTTATGCAAAATTTTATTTAAGAATGCGAAATTTAATTCACGAATGAGAAATAAAATGTTAATGAATGCAAAATTCTATGCTTACAAATACAAAATTGACAGTCAAATGTGACATAAAATCTAAACCAATGCGAAATTTGGATGATGTGATTGCGAAATTCTGGGCACGCATACAAAAATTCATACTGAGCACTTACAAAAAACATAGAAAATAAACAAAAGATTAGTTGTAAGTTTCACGTCAGGTTCACCAAATGATTTACAAGATTTTTATGCATAATTAATCAGAATATATGATTGATGAGACATTTTTAGGTGTCTACAATTCCAATATTAAACTATAGTCTTGCATGTCTTAAATAGGGTGTTCATTCTTGAAACAAGAGAAAAGAAACCCTTACACGAGATGCTTCATTCTTGAAACTAAAAACAATATTTATGTATGTCTTATACGAGTTGCACATTCTTGAAACCAAAGAAAACAAACTCTTACACGAGATATCCTCAAAACCAGGCATGTATTTGTCTTACATGAAATTACACATTCTCAAAACTAGAGAAAACAAACTCTTACATTATATGTTCCTAGTACTAGACACACATTTGCATTTGCATTTCATGGCTTACATAGGTTGTTGCATGCTCAAAACCAAAAGAAACACACTCTTATACGAGATGCTTAACACTTGAAACTAAATAGTTGCACACATAGCAGGATGAGTGGAAATAGAAAAATATAACTAGACTATTCCTACTCTCCTCCCCAACATGGATCACCTAGAAAAACACAACTAGAATGTCCATCCATGTATTCTCTTTTTTCTTCTCCTCATGAGCTTATAGCTCTACGATTTGTAGTTCATGGTTGATGCATACTCTTCCTCTTTTTATGTGATTGCTTGTGTTCTTGAGACGACATTCTCAAGAATGATATTAATGGTTGAGACATTTTGATATTGAGGTCTCTTCAGCTAGTTGACTTGAGGTTTTGTTTTTTATTTTTAGTTTTTGTGTTGTGTGTCTTTTGCCTTTTGTCTTTGTTTGCCTTTTTTTGTCTTGGTCTTTTTTTGTGTGCCCTTGCATGCGATTGTGTAAGTTAAGATCCTAAGATTGGGGGCTTGGTTCCTCAAAATTAGTGATGTATTACACTCCTTGTGGTTGTGCTTCTAATTTCTTCTCTCTTTCATCTTTCATCTACTTTACCACAAGTATTTGTGTAGGCTTATACTCATGTTAAAGATGGGGCTAAATATAGCATTCTTGTTAAAGTGGGGGCTAAATGTAGCATTGTTAAAATTTTAACGGGGACAATTTACACCTCATGTTTGTGCCCCTACTTTAGCGTGTCCTCTCCTCATCACCTTTCTAGGTTTGTTTTATGCATATTCTCTAGCTTTGAGGCCATGAACAACCTTTTGTGGATCCTACCATGGGGATTCCCACTCCATTTAGACATTGTTTTGGCCTTGATTGAGGTAGGACCAGGGTGTGGAATGACCTGGTTTAGACCATGGTGCCCCAAAATGTCATGGTCCCACTCAATCATCCCTCAATTTGAAATGGAGCCAAGGCTTTGTCTCAATGGTAATATTTGATCTTAAATGCTCCATATGATCATTGGAAGTTGGCCTAATCGGTAATTTACCTAGAACCTCCTATATAAAGACATTAATCAATTCATTTTAATCCAAGTCTACATCCATTATCTACCTAAAACATTCTTGCATCCATGAAGCATTCATCATCAAGCATTTTTAGAGATCTTCAAGGCTGCATATTCATCATTCAACCACTATGGAGAAAAATTACATCATTCATATGCAAGCTTGTGTGTGATTAGGGTTTCGAGTTTGTCATGCCATATCATACAAAATTTTTGATTACATTCAAAGAGAAAAGCATCATCACCAGTAAGTGTAGATCTGATGTATATCTATCTAGAATTTATTTCAATATTTGCATTTATTCATTCAATTTTTATTCCTAAATCAGGGTTTGACTTAGGCAAACCTGTATTCCCAATAATTTCCTCTTTATTTTTGTGTGTAGAAACAAGTTCAAAGATGCATTTAGAAGGATCAACATGATTCACAGAGATGAACAATTTCACCTTTTGACAACAAGAAATTCGAAGGACCATGGCAAATTGGTACTATTTGATCCAAAAAATTAGGCCAAACTTTTGGGAACAAATTCAAAACATCTTATTTTGCTTAGATTCAGCTTGATGTCTCTATATGATGATTATAGCTCACTATTAATGCCCAATCTATCTAATAATCAGGTATTTTACCCTTATTTCAACATTTTCACAATTCAACTTAATAAGAGGGCCAAACACTTGCCAAGTGAACCTAATCATAATTTCAAAAACTTTCCCAAAAGGGATTAAGCCTAGATCTATTAGGTCCATCCCTCTTTCAATGTAATGGTTAATTAAGAAAAAATAGTGTTTTTGTAACTGGTGAACCCTAGTAATTTTCACCATTACATACCCTACCTATCAACTTTTTTTAAACTCTTACCATTGAGCCAATAATCTCTTTACAATATGACAATCACAACATTGAGTATGACATAACATAATCTGACAACATCAAGCTCATCAATACACAAACTGAGGGTTGATATCAATGTCAACACCGCAATCAATGGAAACAACTACCAATAGTAAATAAACCCCCAAAACTCTCCACACTAGTCACAACCTAGCAGATCAAGGTCTCTATGACCTTAAACACAACCCTTGTCCTCGAATTTTGGATAAAAGGGGATACTTGGGGAAACACAAAATTCCTCTTGCTAAGAAATTAAAGAAAGCCTTGACCTAGCTTCTTATTGGGGAAATTAATCATGAGGGTTATAATGTGGAGGAAATTAGAGAGGAGAATGTTATGCATATCATTGGTACACATCTTAGAAGGTCTAATATGCTTGTGGGATGAACTAAGACTAGTGACAAGGAGGTTGTGTGTGATGACCTGGTTAATGAGGGGAATTTTTTAAAGAGGGAGAGAATGAAGAAAATAGTGATGGTAGGAAAAGCTCATAAAATAACATTGACAACCACTCCAAGGAAACCAATATACAAGACTCTACCAACATGGAGACAACCCTAAAGGACTTTCTTGGAAATACCCACACCAATACTAAATATGAATCTATGACAATTGAACTCTCCATTCTTAAGGAGAAAGTTATGGAACTGGATAAGAAGATGGTGAGCATTTCAAAATTTGGCTCCAAATTTATGCTTAGATTGACCACTCCACTCTATATGCTACTGTAAAGCAGAAAAAATCGAACCCTAGTTGTTCTCCCCTCCCCAACTCCAAGGAGAGAGAAGGGAGAGTCACTAGGGTTGATGGTTTTCACTTAGGGGAGACTTTACATTCAAAAGAGGGGTTGAAACCCACAAGATCCAATCCCATGCAATGCAAGATTGGATTCTATATGAGTTTCAAGGGTTAAGACATCAAGGATACCCTCTTTTGTAAAGAATGTAGATAGAAAGATTGAACTAGGAATGCATGTAAAGTAGGAAAGATTCTCTTATAAACAGAGATAGGGATATGGGATGAAGCTGCGGACCTAGAATTAGTAGTAAAATGTCGAGATGGTGCTGTTCTGCAAATTTGAGCGAAAGTTGACGGGACGATGGCGCCCAGCGTGCACACGGTCCTCTGAAAAATCCGCGAAACGAAGGGGGATCTGTTCGTCTCTGCACAAGGATTCCAGATCTTCAATTACAGCCGCATACCTGCAACCTACACACAGAAAAGAGAGGACAATTGGGGGGTTAGGGATGAGGGGTTTGCCTTTAGGTCAAACCCCAGTTTTGGAATTAACCAAGAAATGAGAATGCTGTAAATGTAAATGTTTGTAATGTAAACAAATACTGATACCTTGTTGTAAGAATGTTTGTATTCTTACATGCGAAGGTGTAATGTATGTAGTATGTTGTGTGTTGTATGTGATCTCCTCTTCAATGGTTGAATCCTTGTCTTGAATGCGACACTTAGCCTTGAATGGAGACTTAGAATGCTCAATTGCTTGAAGGAAATGCTTGAATGCTTGAATGCTTGAATGCTTGAATGTTTGAATATCCTTTCCGCCTTTTTTCCATCTACCAAAATGGGAGAGGAAATGTAGTTTATATACTTGTCAATTAGGGCTGATAGACTGATTTTCCCGACCTTAGGCCGACCAGGAAACATTATTTTCCAATTTGCAAACTTAAAGACCCGATGCCCACAAGAGACCGGGCCCAAAATAGGGCCAGGGACCAGGGCGCTGGGTGCCATGGTCCTGGGGGACCAGGGCGCTGGGCGCCCTAGTCCTGAAGGACCAGGGCGCTGGGCGCCATGGTCCCACCTCCAGGGACAGCAGGGTGCAAGGAGGATCAGGCCAGGGTGCTGAAAAATGTAGTTTTTGGTGTCATGAACAAGTTTCGGGGTCTCCATTCAGGTTCAGTGTTGCATCACCATCGTGAAGACCCAAATGCAGTCGAAATTGCAAGTGTCGCAATTTTAGGACTCTACAGCTACAACAAAAGGAGTTGAACAAAGATGACAACAAAGAAGGTAGCTGATGTAGGAGCATTGAATCATGTGGTTTTGGTTTAGATGAAGAGTTTCAGTTTTGTGTCAGTTATGGAAGATTAAAAGATAGTTGTGAGGAAATAAGTTGGGGGTTCACAATCGATTCTTAATAAAGAACGGTTGGAAAGAGATGATGGATGCTAGAGAGGGAGGAGGTTGGAATATGAAAAAAAAGTCACTTGGCTTGATAGACCGGTTTGGGGGAAGAGATCTATGGGAAGAAAATACGGTAATTGCAGATTAAAATAAAAGGCCCGATTAAGAGGGATTTGAGGAAGATGTAGCAAGGAAGTGGATATTATTGGATATTGGTTGATTGAGTAATGTGTTGTCATTGATGTCAAAATATTCCTCTCTATGCTCCAGTGTTGCAGTCAGATTAAGTAAGTTAGTTTGGCTAGTGTGTTGCAGATGAGCTGATACGGTTTAAAGGATTTTGAGATACTTATCTCTAGTTGATTCAATAGAAGTTTTAGAGGTCCGCATGGAGAATTGATCAAGTTATGAGATCTGGTATTGTGGTTGGTTGTTATATATTGAGCACTATGGTTTGCTGGTAAATCATTGTGTATTGCTCCAAAATTGTAATATCTTTGGTTGCGGATGTGTTATGGACGTTGATGTGTGTCCTTAGTTTGAGTGGTTCATGGTTTGGAGGTCCGCAAGTGAATCTTTTGGTTTGACAATCATTTGTGTTGATGTTCTTGAGATTCGACAGAGAGATGATGATGATTCTAGTATTATGAGTTGATGTGGTTGTTGCTATGTGGTTCACATTGCCTGTGGATGCCTCTAGATCGTGTGATATGCATATTGGTGGTCCACATCAATCATTGTGCATGTTATGAATGATTTTCTTCGTTCGATGGTGTTATTTGTGTTATATGATATTCATGATGATTGTGGCATGTTGTGGATGATCAAAGCATAATTCTTGGAGGTGTTTCATGTTTGTGGTCATTGTTTAGGTCCAGACTATGTCTTAGTCAACATTGTTTTGGTCAACATGTATTGTTGTAGTGTGTGTTTTTATATTGTTGTAATATGTAATGTGTGTTGAGCCCACCTATATTTCATGGGTTGATGATATGTATAAATAAGTGGTGTAATTATTGTGTGAGGTATCTGGATGACCAAATAATATTTTAATCATTCAACAGAGGTGCAAAGAAGTATGAAAGTGCAGAGTTTATGTTCTGAGCTTAACTGGAACTATAATCAAGCATGAGGAGATGCTACTTTATCAATTCATGGTACTCTAGATATAATCAGGATGTTTTTATAAGACAATGAGTCTTCCTGTAAGGTAGTGAGCCTTCCCTAGGGTTGTAACCCTTCTTGTTTTGAGCAGTGAGATCTAGGCAGTGTGCCTGAATGCATGTGCATTCCCCATTGTAATATTTCACTTACTCCTAATAGGGTATTATCTCATTGTTGGTAGGTTCCCACCGTGGTTTTTCCCTTTACTGGGTTTTCCACATCAAAATCTTCATGTTGTGTGTTTTATTGTTGTGGTGTTGATTTGCTTTCACTATTTATGATCAGATTAGAATTTATGGTTGTGTTAAGTTAAGTTTTTAAGCAAATTGATTCATCCCCCTCTCAGTTTTCTGCATTGTTGCCAACAATTGGTATCAAAGATATATCCTTCAGAAGAAGCTTGACCACTTGAGGTGATCCAGGATGGCAACCTTTGATTTTAAGAAGGAGAGTCCGATATTTGATGGAACAAACTGCACTCTCTGGAAGAGCCGGATGAAATGTCACTTGAGATGCATTGGAGAATATTATTGGAAGATTACTAAGAACCAATATATTTTTCCTTAGAATGGTCCTACAACTCCGGATGAGATAAAGGAAGTTGAATATAATATTAGAGCTAAGGAAGCTTTGCTGAGTACCTTGACTGATTCTAAGATGACAAATGTGATGGACTTACAGACCGCTCATGAGATTTGGAAGAAGTTGGAAAACTTGCATGAAGGTGATAGTCATGTGAAGAATTCTAAGTTGCACAGATTGAAAGGAAAATATAAGAAGCTGAGAATGGGTGAAAATGAGAACATTAATATTATGTAGAAAGTGAATGAGCTTGTGTGCGGTATTAGATGTTCCAGTGGAGTATTGGAAGAAACAAAGCTTGTTGCTAAATTATTGAGATCCTTGCCTCCTGCTTACAAGCACAAGGCTGACACTATTGATGAAATTCAGACTGTGAAAAATGTGGCTAGGGACATGCTGATTGGTAAGCTTAAGTTTCTTTTGAGTTGAGTGAGTTTGGTGACTCTATTCCTAAGACTGAATCTGCATTCAAAGCTATTGTTTCTGAGAAGCAAAGATATGATCCGAGAGAAAGTTCTTAAAGGGTGTCTATATATGAGAAAGAGATGAGACAGATGCAAGAAGAAGAAAGAGAACTTCAGGGAGCTTGAAGCACTTATTGCCAGAAGATTGCCTAAGGGTGCCGATAAGTATGAAGAAAAGTTGCCTCTTAAATGTTTTTCATGTAATAAGATATGACATTTTGCTTCTAGATGTCTAGAAAGAGATAGAAATCCTAAGAATCAATTCAAGCCTTACAAGTCCAAATATCAGAAGAAGTGTTATTATGCTACTGATGAAGGTGTGATTGATGATGAGTCTAAGAAAGGAAATTTAGGAGATGAATGGATGTTCATTTCTATCAAGGAAGATGAACTTGAGCCTACTAATTCTACTAGTTGTATTGAGGAGAAAGCTTTGGCTGCTAAAGTTGAAGAGAAAGATGAATGGGTTATTGAAAGTGGCTTCTCTCATCATATGATAGGTGATAAGAGTAAGTTTGTAAGTATGGAAAAGTATGATGGTGGTATTGTTAGATTTGGTGATGATAAAGCTTGTGTAGTTTGTGGTAGAGGTTCTATTTCACTTGATGGTAAGCACAATACTGATGATGTCTTGTATGTAGAAGGTTTAAAGCATAATATTTTGAGTGTTGGTCAGATGGCTGATAAGGGATATGACTTACAATTAAAGAATGGTAAATGTAAGATCTTGAGTAGCTCTAGAATTGAGATTGCATCGGGAACAAAGACTAAAGGTAATATCTTTCACTTGAATGTTGGTGGTAAAAGTTGTTTGATTGCTCAGATTGATGGAAGTTGGTTATGGCATAAAAGAATGTGTCATGTAATTTTTGATTGCATGGTTAAGATAAATTCTACTCAACCAGTGAGAGATCTACCTAAGTTGATAAAACATAGTAATCTTGTATGTAAGGAATATCAATTAGGGAAGCAAACAATAGTTACTTTCAAAAGAAAACAATATACTTCTAATGGATTATTGGATCTTGTGCATACTGATTTGTGTGGTCCCTCTAGAGTAAGAAGCTTGCAGGTTGACAAGTATTTCATGTTGTTGATTGATGATTATTCCAGGATGATGTGGGTTACATTCTTAAGGGAGAAATGTAAAGCGTTGGAGAGGCTCGAATTTTTTAAAGCTATGGTTGAAACTAAGACTGGATTGAAGCTGAAGTGTTTGAGATCTAGTAAAGGTGGACAATTCACTTCCAGGGAGTTTAATGCCTTTTGTGAAGAGTATGGAGTGGAAAGACAATTATATGCTCCTAGAACACCTCAATCGAATGGTGTTATGGAGAGTAAGAATAGAACAATTCAGGAAGCTGCTAGAACCATGATGTTGGAAGGAAATGTTCTGCATGTGTATTGGAGAGAAGTTGTAAGTACTAATGTATACACTCTTAACCAGGTGCATATCAAAGGTGATTCTGGTAAGAATCCTTATGAGCTATGGTTTGGTCATGCTCCTATAGTTAAATACTTTAAATTTTTTGGATGTAAATGTTATATCAAAAGAGATGACTGTTAGATTATTCCTTTCCTATGCTGTTTACAACAATTTCAAGGTTTATCAGATGGATGTCAAGTCAACCTTTCTTAATGGTGAGTTGGAAGAGGAAGTTTACATTGAGCAACCAGATGGATTCCAGTTAACTGATGAAAAGGATATGGTTTGCTGGTTGAAGAAAGCATTGTATGGATTGAAGAAAGCCCGTAGAGTCTGGTATGCTAGATTGGATAAGTATTTGATGAAACTTGGATTCAATAAAGGTACTGCTGATAGTAATTTGTATTTCAAGATTGATCAGGATAACAATTTTATTGTTGAAGTTTTTGTTGATGACATTATATTTAGAGGAAATGATAGTTTGTGCAAGAAATTTGCTGATGATATGCAGAATGAGTTTGAAATGTCTATGATTGGTGAAATGAAATTCTTTTTGGGATTGTAAATTACTCAGTTGGATAAAGGTATTTTCATATTTGAGTGCAAGTATGCAAAAGAGCTGTTAAAGAAATTTGGGTTAGATGGTTCAAAGCCAATTGGTACACACCTATGGTAATCAGATGTAGGTTGACAAAAGATGATGATTCTCTAAAAGCAAACTAGACTAGATATAAATCAATTATTGGTGGATTAATGTATTTGAATCGAAATAGACCTGATATCATGAATGTTGTGTGTCTTGTTGCTAGATTTCAAGCTGATCCCAAGGAATTGCATGTTACTGCGGTGAAAAGAATATTTAGATATTTGAAGGAAACAATTGACTTTGGTTTGTGGTATCCTAAAAATGATGACTTGACCTTGAGTGTATTTATAAATGTTGATTGGGCAGGTGATGTTGATGACTGGAAGAGTACTAGTGGTGGTGCATGTTTCTTGGTAAGAAGTTGGTTTCATGGATGAGTAAGAAGTAGAATGCTATCTCTTTGTCTACTACAGAGGCAAAATACATTGTTACTGCTAGCAATTGTACTCAAGTAGTGTGGATGAAACAAATGCTGAAGGATATTGGAGATATTTATGATGAGCCTATTGCTATATACTGTGATAATTCTAATGCTATTAATAGTTCAACGAATCTGGTGTTGCATTCTAAGACTAAGCATATATCTATCAAGTTTCATTTTTTGAGAGAGAAGGTTAATGGGGAGATCAAATTGGAGTATGTATCTACAAAGGAACAAATCGCAGACATCTTTACAAAGCATTTACCTAAGGATACTTTTGAGTATCTCAGAGAGAAGTTAGGGGTGATTTCCCCTCCTGATGAGAACTAAGTTGCATGGATTTGCATCAGTTTGATGCACCTCACAAAGGTATCTTGTGATCCAGATTGATGAGGTGGTTGCTACTCAAGGGGAGTAGCTAGTGTTCTGGTTCAGATGTTCAGATTTGTCAGTGTTGTTCTAAGGGTGAGAGAATTATAAGGTACGTATGTGCCTTTGTCATTGATGTCAAAGGGGGAGAGAAGAATGTGAAAAACCCTAAAGCAATTTAGGGTAGAGAATTAGAGTTTTGTATCTAAAAGGGAGATTGTTGGTAGATGAATTCATTCTTTACATTGATTATTTTTCACATTCATATGTTGCCATCAATTTCAAAGGGGGAGATTGTTGGATATTATTTGATTGAGTAATGTGTTGTCATTGATGCCAACATATTCCTCTATGTGCTCTAGTGTTGCAGTCAAATTAAGTAAGTTGGTTTGGATAGTGTGTTGCAGATGAGCTAATGTGGTTTAAAGGGTTTTGATATACTTATCTTTATTTGATTCAACATAAGTTTTAGAGGTCTGCATGGAGAATTGATTGAGTTATGAGATCCGGTATTGTGGTTGGTTATTATATACTGAGCATTGTGCTTTGCTATTAAATCATCGTGTATTGCTCCAAAATTGTAATATCTTTGGTTGAGGATGTGTGGGATGTCTTCTAGATGTTGATGTGTATCCTTAGTTCGAGTGGTTCATGGTTTGGAGGTCCGTAAGTGAATCTTGGTTTGACAGTTAGTTGTGTTGATGTTTTTGAGCTTAGGCAGAGAAATGATGATGATTCTAGTATTCTGAGTTGATGTGGTTGTTGTGATGTGATTCACGTTGCTTGTGGATGCTTCTAGATCACGTGCTCTGCATATTGGTAGTCCATATTGATTGTTGTGCGTGTTATGAATGATTTTCTTCATTCGGTGGTGTTATTCATGTTAAGTGATATTTATGATGATTGTGGCATGTTGTGGATGATCGGGGAGTAATTCTTGGAGGTGTTTCGTGTTTGTGGTGGTTGTTTAGGTCTAGACTATGTCTTAGCTGATATTGTTTTGGTCTGCATGTATTTTTATAGTGTGCATTATATTGTTGTAATATGTAACATGTGTTGAGCTGACCTATATTTCATGGGTTGGTGATTTGTATAAATAAGTGATATAATCATTGTGTGAGGTATTTGGATGAGTGAATAATGTTATAATCATTTGACAGAGGTGTGAAGAAGTGTGAAGAATTGTGAAACTATAGAGTTTGTGTTTAGAGGTTAACCAGAACTGTAATCAAGCATGAGGAGATGCTACTTTATTAGTTCATGATACCTCAGATGTAATCTGAATATTTTTGTAAGACAGTGAGTCTTCCTATAAGGCAGTGAGCCTTCCATAGGGTTGTAGCCCTTCTTGTTTTGAGCAGTGAGCTCTAGGCAATGTGCTTGAATGCATGTGCATTCCCCATTGTAATATTTCACTTACTCCTAATAGGGTATTATGTCATTGTGGGTAGGTTCCCACTATGGTTTTTCCCTTAACCGGGTTTTCCACGCCAAAATCTTGGTGTTGTGTGTTTTATTGTTGTGGTGTTGATATATGCTTTCACTGTTTATGATCAGATGAAAATTTGTGGTTGTTTTAAGTTTTTGAGAAAACTGATTCAGCCCCCACCTCTCAATTTATTGCATTGTTGCCAACATATATATTCTTGGAGTTCAAAGAGGAAGGGTAACATGGATGGAAATTCCTACCGCTCAAAATGTGTTGTATCAAAATGTGTATTTTACTGTTTTAGTTCCTACTGCTCAAAATGCTTTGTATGAAAATGTCTATTTTAATGTTTTAGTTCCCACCACTTTTGGAATTAGATGTCTATCGTGAGTTCAAAGGTTTGTCTAAGGTGAAGAAGGTTAAATGTGCCATCAAATTGGTATTAGAGTGTGGGTAAGTGAGTTATGTGAGGGATTATGTCATCATTTTGGTACCAAATCATGAATATGTGAGGGGTGTTGCATTAGTAGCCATAAGGAACTTTATAAGTTCCTCATTGAAGACTGGGGCAAACTCTTTGTCTATCCCCCTTCTATCGATTTTGTTGCTTTTGGATGTTTTTGTTTAAGAATCTAATTTACTACTAGTTGTTTTTGATATACTCTCATACTATTATTAAAAGGGTTCTAGCATTGTTAGTGTGTTATTGATTGTTTTTCGACTTGACTGGTTGCCTTTGTAAATTTTTATTTAAAAGGCCAACACCTTGGTATAACCAATTTTATATATATCAAAAATATTAATTTTTATTTTTTTTTAATTTAGTGGTATGATATAAGTTTTGTGTATACCAACCTCCTTGAAGTTACGCCTCATGTTACAATTTTATTTTTTTCATTTTAATTCAACTCATTTTTCTCTTATATATATTTTTGGGTCAATTTAAAATGTACCCACATTTAAATGAATGTTATTAATAATTACGATCTAATGTTTGGATAATCATTCTAATGGATCTCAAATTTTAACACAGTTGTACCTATAGGATAATTGTTCTTTTCCCTATCCTCTAGCTATGGTTGGCATTACTATTTCAATGAGTGATAATGTTTTTCATGTTGTTTGAATCTCTATGCTAGATTATCCTTGAAATTATTTGTATACTTGCACAAAATCTTTCAATATATTGTTGGATAGATTGATTTCTATAGAAAATGAAATTACTAAGATCTTCTAATTTAAATATTGTTGTAGATAGACATTTGTAGTTCTTTAAAAGGATTATACAACTAGGCCTTTGGATTAGGGTAAATACACATACCAAGTCTATACATGTAGTAGTCATGGATTACAATAAATGTCACAATCCTATTTTTTAAACATTATTTATATTTTATTCATTTGTTCAAGTTTTCAATTCTTCAAAGCGGAGATGTAGAGAGGAATTTTGAATTCTCCTTTAGGCGGGAAACCCTGTGTTGGCCCTGCAATCTAGGATGCTAGCCGTAAGGACAGATAACACGAAGCTCCTAAAATTGTAGATCCTCAGGAGGATGGCAAGGATCCAGTCATAGGAGACCCACAAGGGGGTGACAAACCCTTGGATCTGGGTGGAGGGGGAACAACATGTGATGGAGAGTTCTTAAGAAAGGGGCCTAATTGGGTGGACACGTCTCACCCCTAGTCCTCTTTGTTTGGCATCAAAACATGTGGGAAGTCTTCTCTCCCTGATGTACGCAATATTTTTGACCCTGAGAAAGAGAAATTTGCTATCGAAGTCCTAGATTCAGTGATCGAGCATAATATTGCTTTGATGGCCCTGACTCTGGACGGTAAATTTCTGGGTCCTAGACCTAATATTGATGTCGTTAGGGAGTATGCTAGAAAAAAGTGGGTTCTTAAGGGACATGTGGAAATAACAGCTATTCTGAAAGGGGCTCTTTCCCTCAAATTTTCCTATGAAGAAGACATGACTAAGATTCTTTGTGGTGGACCTTGGATGATTGGGAAAACCACTTTGGTGCTTCAGAAGTGATCACCATTGTTGGATCTTAATGATCCCTTATTTTCTCAAGCCCCTCTCTAGGTAAGACTCCTGGGTCTGCCCCTAGAATTTTAGGTTGAAGATGCCTTTAATGGTTTGGCCTATTCCTTTGGTGAACTCCTCTCCATTGATCCCACTATAGCAACTAGAAGATGACTTACCTCTATAAGAATTTGTGTGGGTGTCTCTCAATGAACTAATATGCCTCTCTGCATTGAGATTAACTATAGGCTTGGGAAATGGATCCAGCCATTAGAATATGAGAGCGTTCCATTTGTGTGTTTCCATTGCAAAAAAGATGGACATATTGCCAAGAAATGCCCCTTGCAAGCTGAAAATGATAAAGCCAGAAAAGATAAGAGGTTGTAGTGGAAAGATAAAAATACCAAAAAGAAGGAAGCAGATATACAAAATGCCATTATTTTCTGATACCTTTGATCAAAAGGAAAATGATAATATGGTTTGTACTGAGGAATCAAAGAAGGAAGATTTCGAAGGTGATTAGGCCAAATCTGATGAAGGAGAAAATCCTAGCCCCAATTGGGATGAGTAGAAGGATGAAGAACTAGAGGAAGGTGAAATCCATCTTGATCTGCAAGCTAACAATGTGGAGGAGGACTCTAACTCTATTTCTAAGGACTCGAATAATGAGGAGCCTTATCCTAGGTTTGAAGATGCCCAACAATGCAATATTATTGGTGGAAACTCCTCTTTTAATCCTAGAAGTTTGTTGAGTATGTTAAATCCATTTTTCTGTTGTCACCGTTAAATCCATTTTTCTGTTGTCACCGTTAAATCCATTTTTCTGTTGTCACCGACAACTTCTCTTCTCAACATAAGCTCTAAATGTGCAGATGAAGAAGGAAAATTTGATGCTTTGCAAAAAGCACCTGCCCATAACCCTATGGATGATGAAATATAGATCAATGATGTCATAGAGTAAAAGCGGGTAGGAAAAAAGGGTCCCAAATCTACACCCCAGACTACTCCTGTGAAAACCAAGGGGAGGACCAAAGGTGATGTGGGTTCAAATCCACCAATTCCAGGAAGGAGATCAGCTAGTCAAATGAGGGAGCTGGAAACCAGGAAGAATATAGCGGATGGTACCTAGTTGACCATCCATGACGTATGCTATTTTAAACAAATATGAAGATTATTTCATGGAACATTCATGGACTTAATGGTCTACATAAATAAGAGATTCTCAGGAACTTAGTCAGGGATCATAAACTTGATATTATTTTAATTCCAGAAACTAAAATGCCTATGGATAAAGTGGAAAAAATCAAAGTGTTTAAGAACTGTGGGGTTTTTGGGGGTAGCTTAGATGGTGCCTTTGGAGGTATTGCTCTCTTTTGGAACCTTCAACACGTCCAGGGGAATCTAGTTTGGCTTGACAATAATATGATATTTATTAGATTTCATCACATTAAAGATGGGACTACTTGGCTTTTATCTAATATCCATGCCCTGAGTTCTAAACTTGGAAGAAGTAGATTCTAGAAAAATTTAGAGTCTATTAGAACTTGATTCAATTCTTAAGGTTGGCTGGTGATGGGAAAATTTAACACTCCTCTCAAGGAGAATGAGAAATTTGGGGGGATTCCTTCTCAGCTTGATGGTAGGATGGATTTGATGAACTTCATTGATAATCAAGCCCTCCATGATGTGGATCTGCAGGGTGCTAATTATTCTTGGACTAATAGAACAACTAGCTCTGATCTTATCTAGGTGAGACTTGACAGGGCCCTTATCTCTAATGATTGATTCAATCATTACATCTGTTCCTTAAATGCACTTCTTCGTATTGGCTTAGACCACTATCTTATTTCTTTTGTGGAATACCCCATCTCTGGGAGGAGAAAGTTCACCTTCAAATTTAAAAAGATGTGGATGAGCC
This sequence comes from Cryptomeria japonica, assembly GCF_030272615.1. NCBI lineage: Eukaryota > Viridiplantae > Streptophyta > Pinopsida > Cupressales > Cupressaceae > Cryptomeria > Cryptomeria japonica. Next base: position 368,186,097 of record NC_081407.1, read on the forward strand.
ACCCCAAGCTTGAGGAAGCTATTAAAGATTGGTGGAACATTTTGGTGGAGGGATCTGCCATGTTTTGGGAGGCCAAAAAGTTAAGGCATGTGAAGGACAAGGTTAAGAGATGGAACAAGGAAGTTTTTGGTGACATCTTTGCCTCTAAATATGTGATCCAACTTGATCTTAAGAATATTTAGGCCAAAATCCAAGATAATGGGTATAGTGAGGTCTCTATCAGTTCTGAGAATGAGATATTATCTAAGTATCATGATATCATTAAAAAAGAACAGATATTCAAGAAGTAACACTCCCATTCTCTATGGCTTAAGGAAGGTGATAAGAATACAAGATTCTTTCATATGACTGCCATGAAACACAAGGCAACCAATAGAATATCAAAAATGTCCATAGGAGGGACTTTGTTCTTTGAGGAAGATGAAATAAAAAAGGAAGCTACATCCTACTTCTTGTCTCTCTTGTCGGTGGATTGCAATCTAGATAAAAGTGCGCAAGACTTATTCCTTACTGCTATCCCAAAGATGATTGGGAGAGACCAGAATAAAATTCTCTCTGCTATCCCTTCTGATGCTGAGATCAAGCAAGTTGTCTTTTCCTTTGAAGACAATAAAGCCCGTGGCCTAGATGGCTTCCCGATGTTCTTATTTTAGTGATTTTGGCACATCATTAACTAGGACATTGCTAAGGGTGTTAAAGAATTATTTGGATCGACTAAGCTAATTTTGAAAGAAATCAATGCCACATTTTTGGTCCTTATCCCTAAGACCTCGGGAGATGACTCTATGGAGCTTTTTAGATCAATTAGTCTATGCAATTACTTTTACAATATTATATCTAAGGTTCTCACCCTTAGATTTCTCTCCATTCTTCCGGATACCATTTCTCCACAACAGACCAGATTCATTCCTGGAAGGCAGATTCTGGATTCCATCATATTGGTCCATGAGGATATTCACTCCCTCGAAGTCTCCAAAAACCAAGGTTTCCTAATGAAACTTGACATGTTGAAGGCTTATGATCGGGTGGATTGGTGCTTTCTTCTCATAATCCTTAAAGCTTTTGGATTTGGTGAGAGAGTGATTTAGATGACCTCCCAACTGATCTCTACTCCATCACTATCAGTTATTGTCAATGGTTCTCCTACCCCCTTCTTCAGTTCTTCAAGGGGTCTGAGACAAGGGGATCATATATCTCCTATTTTGTTTGTTCTCTTGGCTGAAAGTATGGGTAGATATATCAACAAACTTATTTATGAAGGTCATCTGAAAGGTGCCAAACCATCGACGGCTGACAAGATCTACTCCCATCAATAATTTGTTGATGACACGGTGTTGATGGGCACATCTACTATCAAGGAAGCCAAAACCCTAATATCAGATCTGGTCAACTATTGCCAAGCCACCGGTCAGCTGATTAACTAGATGAAAATCTCCCTCTTCTTCCTCAACACTCTTGAAGACAAGCAAAGAAGAATTGCTAGAATTTTGGATTGTCAGATCAGCTTGCTCCCCTCTATCTACTTGGGTCTCCCTCTGTGTAGAAAGTCCCCTGAGACATTTTGGAGTAGCTTGGTGGATAGTGTGTGCGAGAAATGTGGGCGACATAAACATAAAAGTCTAATTTCAAAGTGTCCACACACCAATGGGACTGTTGGTGCAAGTTATAGGAGCTATATTGAATATCTCAACTTCCCAAGGGGCATTCCATTGTTCTTTATCTCACAGGATCCCTGAAGTCAATGTCTTTGCTCTCAGATCACTGACCAAAGTGACTTAGGAATGACAACTCCAAGAATGAGTGATTTTTTCTTATAAGTATGAATGCATTCCTACAACATGTATAATATTGAAACTAGAATGATTTAAACTAGTATGAATATGATGCTATGATAAAGATTAGTGTAGACACCCAAAATTGTCATGATTAATTAAATAAATATTTTATTTATTTAATTATCTAAGCCTAATTCTTCTATTAATTAAATAAATCTTTATTTATTTAATTAATTCATTTATCCTCTTCTAGCCTTATTTCTCATTTAAATAAATACATTTATTTATTTAAATTACCCTTTCCTAAATTAAATAAATATTTTATTTATTTAATTGTCCTATTTCTTCTATTAATTAAATAAATCTTTATTTATTTAATTAATTCATTATCTTTTTCTAGACATGACACATGTCATTCATCTCTTAACTCATACACTACCTACCCCTTTCATTATTTTACTATTTCTTCTACCTACCCTCTAATCCTAGCCGACCTCTCTTTTTACACCTCTCAATCTTAACCCTCCATTTCATATTGTGTCTTCTATTTAAGAAGATGCTTTCTTCATTATCAAACCCTAATCAAGCATTCTAATGATCCTAATGAGCTAACTACTTGATCAATTGACTACACTACGATCCTACTTGCAACCACATTCCGTTCTTTGTTGAGCTCTTGTGCATATAAAATCTGAGAGCAAATATATCAAGCAAGATCAATGGAGATAGGAAGAATGGAGATCAAAACCCTATTGGACATGTGATTGGTATAATCTTTGTGATTTTGAATTATTTGCATTGTCTTAGGTAATCTTCATATGTTATGGTGGATCTTTGTTCATTGTTAGGCTAGGGTTTAGTGGTTGGATCCATTTAGTCTTTCAATATTGTTATTATTGTATCCATTTTCACCATAAACATTTTGGCATGCCCGGTGGGACCCTTGTCCCTTTGCATTTAACATTTTTGTTGCAGATTTTGCATTTTTGAAGTTGCAGATCGGACATTTTCCGACGGCATTTTAGGTATTTCCGCGTCTGCGAGCATTCGGATCGCGTCTTTGAGTTTCAGAAGCGTCTGCGAGATCAGGAATTGCGTCTGTTTTTTTGTCAAAATTTATTTTGCAGGTTTCCGGAAGCTGCGTCTGTGTTTTATAACCGCGTCTGAGAAGTCTCTACCCGCGTCTGCGTTTGGAAAAAGCGTCTGTGTTCTCTGAGCGCGTCTATACATCACAGAACCACATCTGTGTCTGGTATAGTAGCGTCTTTGTTTACTGTTTTGAAAATTTTCAATTTTTCTTTGATCCGGGTTTTCGGATTTCACGCTTAGGGTTTCAGATCTGGTTTATTTTTGCACTAATCCTTGCAGATCTAGCTAATCAAGTTGTGCAGCTTGCTTTGGGGAGCAAAAACGTTTTTGTTGAAGGCCCCTTTTCACAAAGTCTTTTGGGTTTTTCTAAAATTTACTTAACTTGTGTGCTTGCAGGAAGGGGTTATCATTTGAAACAACCCAAACTACTAACAAATTTTGTTGCAGGGCCTTGGCTAGGGTTTTTGTAATTTTGTTGTGTGCCTTGTTTTCATAGATTAGCAAACACTTCCATTGGTGCACTAAAATTGAATCATTGTCTTTTGTGTCTTGAGCAATAGGCTCTTTTTGTTTAATCTTTAGAGGGCCTATCTTCCCGTGTGGTCATTAGGACTACTAGTGAGAAGAGAACGACCCAAGTGGTAGCGAGGAAAACCCACCTCATCCGAACCACTATAATCAAATGTATTCATGGTGAAAACTATGGATAACGTGTGCTGATTAGTTCATAGCGACACTATGTCTCCCCATAAACCCGTTTGATCAAATTTATTTGATCATTTGTAGGGCGTAACCCCTACCGGCTGGGAGCCTTCTGTATTTACAGAGCTGAAAGTGCCGCATGTATGGCCACACGAGCAGATGCCCTTACTAGCACCATTTTGTTTTAGAGGCCCAAATCCTTCTAGTTGTTGGGGCAGGAGGTCGGACCTCTGGTAGCGGCCCACACACATACGGTTCTTAGTAGAGATACAAAGTTTGCCATGGGGAGTTTTCATGGGGACTGATGCTTGGCTGACCTGAGAAGTGAGTGCCAAGGGTGGAGCCAGTGAGGTCAAGCATCTAAGTATCCGCTCTGAATAGCGTAGCCTTGGGGGTAAAACCCCATGTGGGATCAACAACTATTGTCTTGGCCAGCCATAAGAATTGTGCTTGTCTTGTGCTAAACATTCAAAACAATCAAGACCAAACAACAAAACATTGTGTCTTTTGTGTCTTCAAGTGTATGCAAAACAATTTTACACCAAACAACACACTTTTGGAGTCTAAACACTAGCAAACATTGAGTCCTCATCAACATTGTGTCCTCTTGTCACGAAAAACAGTCAAACAGTCAGATTTGGTCACAACAAAACAACTTCACAGATTGGAAAAATTGCACGAAATTTACAGAAACGCGTCTGTGTCTGTTTTAACCGTGTCTGGGTCATCTAAGCGCGTCTGTGAAGGGAAGAATAGCCTTCTGTGTTTTTAGAAGCGTCTGTGTCGAACAGAGACACGTCTGTGCAGTATACAGTCGCGTCTGTGTCCAGAAGGGCAAAAAAACTTTACAGTCCAGCAAACATCAACAAAAAAAATCGCAGAAGCGCGTCTGGGTTAAACATAGTAGCGTCTGTGTCAGGAAACCGCATCTGTGAAGGATATAGTCGCGTCTGTGTTCAAAATTGCAAAAAAAAAAAAATTTCAGAGTCCAACAAACAAAAGAAATCAGTTTCGGAATACTTGAGCTTCCTAGGTTGTCTCTTCAGGTTTCATCTAGCATTCAACCTGTCCTAAGGTCTCATATAGTCCATCATTGCTTCACATCTCATTTTACATTCATACTTGTCTAAACTTGGGTCAAAAAGGTCACTTGCTTGTCCTCACTATACTTTTTCAACACACTACATACAACTACACTTTGCTAAGTGGTCCCTCATCAAGGTTTCTTACCTTTGGGTCTCATTTGGTCTTACTTAGAGTCAAGGTCAGCTTACCTCATCAAGAGAAACTATCCTCTCTTTGGAAGTCACACCTACTCTACTACATACATACTTGGTCTTACACTTTGGACATTGCAAGTACACCTCAAGATTCATTTACACTCCATACAACTCTTGGTCTTCCATACTCTTTTCATTTTCCATCTAGTCTCTCACATCTTGGTCAAATACCTAGTTCATGGTTGAAACCCGTCTTCAAAAATCTAGGAGAATAGCCAAAGAAGCTCAAGAATCCGCAAACATGAGTTCTTATGAGTATGACAATGATTTATTTTTCAATCTTGAGCACACTACATTGCCTGACATGGATGTTTCTAGACACATTCCAAATGTTGAGAACGCAGACACTACAAACAACAAGGCTACACACAATGACAATGTGGACAACTTTTCAATACAATCAGCAGACATAGAAGAATCCATAATGAATCCTCATTTCAATAGATTGGTTGAAGAGATAATGAAGAGGGATATACAATACTTCTTACACATGATGGCACAAAGTGGAGCTAAAATACCTCATGATTTTGACATGTCTCAAATAATGGAACATAGACCTTTGCAACAACCTCACTCCAATATGGATCAAAGGAGACCTAATAGTGGAGGAAATAGAGCACCGAATATGATGCTAGAGTCACCATTAGTTTTACTTCAAAAACCAGAAATCCCACATACACAAGCTCAAACATATGATACTTACCTTCGAAGACCATTATGGAAGTCTTATGCAGATAGATATGCTCAATCACATGCTCAAGCTATGGATCAATCAAAACAAGTGGACATTCAAAGGCATACTCAAAATTTGGACACAAGGAAACCTCATGTCAAATTTGGGGGCAACACAATAGAACATGACATGCCTATAGAATATGGTATACATGCACAAAATAGATATGGGGTTCCTAAACATGAAGCTATACCAAGTGCTCCATATATGCCGCATCAATATAGACCTCCATATGAACATGTCTACGATCAGTATCATCCATACATGCAACAAGCTCCTCCTCAAATTGGCATCCCAAACATGGGGTATGCTACAAGAAATAGATCTCCTCCCAAGAGCAATTTGGAGAAACAAATCAGAGATTTACAAAAGAAAATGGAGGACATGAGTACACCAAAACCAACATACACTATGAGAGATATATGTCCTTATCCATTTGATAAGAGCATCCCAATGCCTCCATTTCTTGCACACTTTGTGACACCAAAATTTGATAAGTATAGAGGAAAAGGAGACCCCAAGGCACACATAAGACAATTTTTCACAGCTTGCATTGAGGTAGCGGCAGAAGAAACATATTTGATGAGGTTATTCCCGCAGAGCTTAGGCGATCAAGCTATGGAATGGTTTTCTCAATTACCTCCCGATATTAAGTCATGGGGCAACTTAGCAGAGGCATTCATTCAGCATTTCTCCTACAACATGGAAATAGATATCTCAGTCACTACTTTGTGCAATACTAAGCAAAAAGAGGGAGAATCTTTTGCGTCATTTTTACAAAGATGGAGAAATCTAGCTAGCAGATGTTCTTGCGAAATCCCACAGAAACAAATGGTAGAAATGTTCACTCAAAACGTTAACAAGGACATTGGATATGATCTCAGGAAAGCTTGTTTATCTACATTCAAGGATGTTATTGAAAAGGGCTTAGCAACAGAAAAGGTCCTAATTGAACAAGGAGTCATCAAGCTATTCAAGGAAAACAAAGATGACTTTAAAGGAAAAGACAAGCCAAGATTTTGGAATAAAAACAAGAACATAGTTAATGATGGTGTTGTTGATGCCAATACAGTAAGACCCAAGTTCATCTTTTCAGGATCAAGTTCTACAAACAATCAAGTGAATACTCAAACAACTTCCAGATCACAAAGGAAGTACACTCCATTGGGAGAACCACTTGAATCAGTCTTCAAAAAGCTAGTGGCAAACAAAGTGATCACAGTTCCAGATTTTCCTCCATATGAACCAAAGGTCAAACCAAATTGGTGGAAAGATGATGAGTATTGTGAGTTTCATAAGAGCAAGGGTCATAAGACGGGAAATTGCCATCGACTGAAGAATATTGTGCAAGATCTCATTGATAGAGGTGACATTGAGATTGAGGGACATTCGTCTAATCAAGAACATGAGATGTTTAAGGAACCATTCCCAAAGCATGACAAAGGAAAAGCCCAAGTCATAGATGATCAGGCCAACTATACTAGAGCACCTTATAATTATGGTTCTACTATCAATCACATCTCAATGGACAATCATATCTCTACGATTACCATCAAGAACAAAAATCCTGAGAATCCTCCTCAGAGACCCAAGATTGTCCTAAAAGGCATTGGATCTTCTTCCGAACCTACCTCTGAATGTCATGTTACAACCCGTCGAGGTAAATTCACCTTGCAAGGTGCTCCAGCTAAAAACACTGCTTCCTCATCTACTAAGCCTGAGTATGACCTTGTAGAACAGTTAGGGAGGACACCCGCGCTCATCTCCATCCTTGAGCTCTTACGCATATCCCCTGCTCATAAGGCTATTCTTGACAAAATTTTGAGAGACACTGCCGTCCCTACTGATCTGAACGTGGACCAGTTTCAAGCCATGGTGGGATACCTTTCCATTCCACATTCCCTTACATTCACAGAAGCCGATGACGCCTCCATAAGTCAGCCACATAATGCACCATTACATATTGAAGCCTTCATACACAAGCATCGAATAAAGCGAGTCCTGATAGATGGAGGAGCTGGTCTAAACATTTGTACATTGAGCACCATTAAACAATTGGGATATTTTGACAAAGCTGTGAATTCTACAAATCAAATCACCATCAAGGCCTATGATGATGAAGAACGCTCATCCAAGGGCACGGTCACCTTACCTCTAAGAATTGGGCCAGTCACAAAGGATGTGGTTTGTCAAGTCCTAGATCTAGATCTCACATACAACATATTGCTAGGACGTCCTTGGATTCATGAAATGAGGGCAGTCCCATCAACATATCATCAATGCATTAAGTTTCCTCATAATGGAGTCGAGGTAACAGTCAACGGTGATCCAAATCCGTTCATATATTGCAATAACTTGAGATCACACACTGAGACCATCATTCCCAGTAATCATGAGGCTACTCCTTCTTCGGCATACATTGATCCTGAGTCATTGAAACCTTCGACCTCAAGACAAGATGAACTTAAAGGCAAATTTCAAGACAGAGGCATGGGAAAATACACTCTAAATCAGACCATGTTTTTACGACAAGTCATGAGCTCTCCAAAAGAATTTGGAAGGCCACATCCTAACAAGCAAATCTCCATCATGATACTCAAATGGGATCCTACTACCTTTCAAAGATGGGGCGAATTGGAAGAGGAAGATTTATACAAAATTCTCTACAAAGACATTGAAAATGACACACATGATCAGATCAATATACCCTGTGAGAAATATGGCAAAGGCTTCAAGATTCTACAAAATTTCGGGTATGATGGAAAAAGCCCTCTTGGGTTACGCAAAGAAGGCATCATGGAACCCCTACAACCTGAATTGACTGTAAAAAGAGAACGCTCAAAGGGACTTGGTTTTCTGACTTCCAAAATACACACTAAAAGGACAGAAGAGGCATCGCAAAGCAAAGTTGCCAAAGTTCAACAAGAAGATTACTATTCCACAGATTCCAACGAATGGGAATGGGGTTCACACAAATCCTCCAGTGACTATGAGCTCACTGAGACATTCAGAGAGCCAGATGAACCAACAGAAGAAGAGGAATTTTACAAAAAATTCAGAGTTGGTCAAGAAACAACTCATAGGGATTTCCCACAGTCTTCGTTTCAAGGTCTTAGGTCGAAATCACATAGGATGAGGACACCTATCCTAGAATATGCTACTAGTGATGACAATTTGGATTCGCTTGCGATCGAAACTGATGAGGAGAGTGCCATCGATGACCTCGACGATTGCCTCGATATACCCGAATATAACCACATCTTCACTCTTCGCCCTGCAAATTCCGAAAACATTAAAGACCTTCCCCTTGTTCATCCCCAACTCATTGACTGGGATCATGAAGGACCAGCACAATTTGATACATTTCAAAATGACGAAGCCATTATCGACTACCTTGGCATACGAAATGATCTTCCCCCTGGAGACCACAAAGCAGGATACACCATAGAACTCAACAACGTGGCATATTTTGGTGAGGGTGTCGGACCTTCCAGTCGCAAAAATGTGAAAATAAGAACAAAACAAGGGTCTTATGGCGAAAACCACACTATGGCGCTATCTGACTCCAAAAAAGTAAAAAGAAAGGACGTATCTGAGGGCGAAAACCTCTTTGAGGACCTGAAGATGGAAGGCTCGACATTCTCCCAGCATCATATGAGGAAAAATCATCCATGTTGGTAGAGGAGACTATAAAGACAAACATTGGTACAGAAGAGGTTCCACACAACATATTCCTGGCTCAATCATTGACAGAGTCTGAGAGGGCAAAATTCATAAGCTTCTTCAAGGAACGACAAGTCAACTTTGCATGGTCATATGCTGATATGCCTGGACTAGATCCGGATTTGGTAATGCATCATTTGACAGTCAAACCAGGGGCAAAGCCAGTGAAACAGAAATTAAGGAAAATGCATCCACAAGTGGCATTACTAGTCAAAGCAGAGCTGGAGAAATTATTGGATGTCGGATTCATACGCCCAATTGATTATCCCGAATGGATCTCTAATTTAGTACCTGTCAGCAAACCAGATCGCAGCATCAGAATATGTACAGATTTCAGAGACATCAACAAAGCTTGTCCAAAGGATGACTTCCCATTACCAAACATTGACTTGATTGTTGATCTCACAGTAGGTCATGAAATGCTATCATTAATGGATGGGTTTTCTGGTTATAATCAAATCAGGATTGCACCCAAAGATCAACACAAAACATCATTCACTTGTCCATGGGGAACTTTCTGTTGGAATGTCATGCCCTTTGGGCTAAAAAATGCAGGTGCTACATATCAAAGAGCAATGACCACTATCTTTCATGATCTCATGCACATAACCGTGGAAGATTATGTTGATGATCTCTTGGGTAAATCAATAGACAGAGATACACATTTGGACATACTTTCAGTTGTCTTTGATCGGTTGGAAAAATACAAGGTAAGATTAAACCCCAAGAAATGTGTCTTTGGAGTAACCTCTGGGAAGCTCCTAGGATTCATTGTGTCCAAAAGAGGAATCAAAGCCGATCCAGCAAAAGTCAAGGCTATCTTGGACATGCCGCCACCCAGAAATATCAGTCAACTCCGATCCTTACAAGGGAGACTCGAGTCCATACGAAGATTCATAGCACAACTTGCAGATAAGTGTAATCCTTTCCAGCACTTGCTACATAAAAACATCAAATTTAAATGGGATGATAACTGTCAACAAGCTTTCCAGACGCTCAAAGACTATCTTTTGAATCCGCTAGTTCTGATGCCACCAGTTCCAGATCAACCACTATTATTATACATTTCAGCTACTCCAACAACACTGGGGGCACTCCTAGCACAACAAATAGCTGACGGCAAGGAAAAAACAGTATACTATATCAGTCGCACATTGGTGGGATACGAGCTAAACTACACACCAATCAAGCGTGCATGTCTCGCTGTGGTCTTTGCTTCGCAGAAATTATGACATTATATGCTCACTCATAAGACTAAGTTGATTGCAAGAATTGATCCACTAAAATATCTTCTCAACAAAGCTACACTTACTGGGCGGCTGGCCAAATGGGTAATGATATTGAGTGAGTTCGACATTGAGTATGTGGACAGAAAAGCAATAAAAGGACAAGCAATCGCGGATCAATTAGCAGATGCTCCCATGATAGATGATGCTCCTCTAAATTCGGAATTTCCAGATGAATCCATTCTAACAATATCACATGCAAAGCTATGGCAATTATATTTTGATGGTTCATACACACAGCATGGGGCAGGAGCGGGTATTCTCTTTATAACTCCCCAAGGCGATTCTATACCAAAGTCATACCGCTTATCATTTCCTTGCACTAACAATATAGCAGAATATGAGGCATTAACAACTGGATTAAGAATTGCAGTTCAATGGAAGATCCAAGAACTTCGTGTTTTTGGGGATTCTCAACTGGTCATCCGTCAAGCAACCGATGATTACCAAACAAAGGATGAAAAAATAATGCCTTATAAACAACTGGTAGATGATTTGAAACAACACTTCATAAAGATAGATTTTGAGCAGACACCAAGAGAACAGAATCGCGCTGCAGATGCCATGGCTACAATTGCTTCACTAATTGATCTACCGCAGAATGAGACCTGCTATGAGTTCCTAGTAGACAATCTGCTGGTTCCCTCATATGAGATCACTCCTACTGAAATGATATGCGTTGTTGGTCCTGAATCCCAGTTATATGGCTCCATATTCACATACCTTCGTGACAACATCTTACCTCCTGATCTATCAAACAACCAACGTCGCACTTTCATTCGCCAATCTTCTCAATACGTCATTCTAGCTGATATCCTATACCGACGAGGTCTAGATGGCACTCCTCTTAGATGTTTAGAAAGCGACGAAGCTCAGATTGCGTTACGGGAAGTGCATGAAGGGATATGTGGTCCACATACTAGTGGTCCTACCTTGGCCAAGAAACTCATCAGGACTGGATATTATTGGCCCAATATGGAAAGAGATTCATATCAATTTGTCACGAAATGTAAGCAATGTCAAATTCATGGAGACCTCATACATGCACCAGCACAAGAACTACAACCACTTGCATCTCCTTGGCCCTTTTGTCAGTGGGGACTCAATCTCATAGGCAAGATTCACCCTCCTTCTTCCAATGGTCATAAATTCATTATCACAGCTACAGAGTATTTCACAAAATGGATTGAAGCCGTGCCTCTCACACAAGTCACTGGGAAACAAATTGCTACCTTCATTCTGAACTACATCATTTGCCGATATGGTATTCCCACTTCCATTATCACTGACAACGGGCGTCCCTTTAAAAATCAGGATGTTCGTGAACTCTGTGAGCGCTTCCATATCTCTCATCGTTTCTCCACACCATATTACCCCCAAGGTAATGGCCAAGCTGAGGCGTCTAATAAAACAATTCTTAAAATCCTCAAAAAGATAGTTGAGGACGCTGGCCGTAACTGGCATATCCAACTCAATCCTGCACTTTGGGCCTATCGTACAAGTGTCCGTACACCTACAGGAGCTACACCCTACTCACTTGTCTACGGTGTTGAAGCCATCTTGCCTATTGAGGTCGAGTTACCTTCTTTACAGGTCTCTTTGCGAAACATCATCAACGATGAAGATTACAGGGTCTCCCGCTTACAAGAACTAGAACTGCTGGATGAACGAAGACAAACCGCTTTTAATCATCTTAAGGCTTACCAACAAAGAATGAGTCGCAGCTACAATCACAAAGTCAAGCCTCACACATTTGAGGTAGGTGACTTGGTTCTCAGAGAAAACCCCAAGAATCGGCAAGATAGAGATAAGAAGGGCAAGTTTGAACCAAACTGGCTTAGTCCTTACATCATCACAGCGGTATATGGATCTGGGGCATATCAGCTCTCAACTACAAAAGGTGAACCTTTGGAGGATCCTATCAACAGCATGCACCTTCATCGGTTCTACACATAGCTCATCAGAGTATCCTAATTCAAAAAATACAAAAAAAATTATAAAACAAAAAAATCGTTACTCAGTGAAAACCTGGCAAACAGGCGCCTTGTGACACAAAAAAAAAAAAAATTTTTTTTTGAAAAATAAAAAAAGTAAAGAGAAATAATTTCGTCCAACGGTGAAAACCACTTCGGTGGCGCCCTGGGCAAGTACCATGGTGAAAACTGGGTCACCAGCGCCATGTGTAGAGACTTTGCTCCTCCCTCCTTCTGGATTCTCTTTCATCCTTCACTTTGCACACACTCACAACCTATCCATCCATAATAAACTTACCCATTCCCATCATGGCTTGTTATTGATCTACCTGAGATTGGTTAGCCATTCATAATAACCTCCCTTTTCACTCCCTTTCCATCCATAATAAATCAGATCCTATCTGTGGCTAAGGCAAAATCCTACGTTTAGTGATGGGTGTGGAACTAAGAACATCACATGTTTCGAGGAGTACAGTTTCTTCCAGCTTTCTTTAGTCTATCCGCGCACAATCCGCAATAAAGCAACATTTGCATCACAAATCTGCAATAAAGTTCCGTCTTCTCCGCAATAAAGTATCAGTTTCATGGATTCAGTCAGTTTCAGATGAGACACAGTGGCAACAATGGGCCTCAACAAAATCAAATCTTTCAACAGACTCAGACAACATATGGTTCAGTGTTAATCTATCCTTTTTGTGAAAGAGAACATTGTGACCACAATCAAACATGACTTATACAAGTGACAAGAGACACTAAACTTGAGGACTACAGTGGATGTTGGTGTCGAGTCTTGGCTTTCTTTTGATTTTATCTTTTTGGTGACATGTCTTTTAGCTTTTCCAGGATGTCTCTGACTAGAGATTCTATCTCCAGGATGTCTTTGACTAGAAAGGCGAGGATGGGGTATCGTCACCTATTTGTATTTGCTGTTTGTGGATTGTCTTTTAGTAATGCTATGACTTGTCCAAGGATATGAGGACACTGTGAGTCTAGTATGAATTGGGGCATTCCTTGTTTGTGACTGTCTTATCTCCATGCAAACGGGTACAATGACTTTCTGGGTCGAACATATGCCTCGATTGTCATAACCTACTTGCCATAATAAAGCTCAATGATGATAACGCACAAGAAGCTCTTTCACGTTCATATCTTCTGTCTTCCATCCCCCTTTCTTGATTGACTTCCATTGTCCTTCTTGAGTCCGCGTAGCCCGCTATCACATGACTAAGTATAATGACACACCAAAAACACTTGCATTTCATATAGTTACACCTGCATCACCACATATAAGCATTTCATACATACATATACATATCACAACTGCATCACATCCTGCATACAACACATGTTAGCACATCTTACATTTCCATCATGTAAATAATCATTTGCATTATCATATTCATCTGCATTACATACATTCACATTTGCATCATGCATCCCATATAAAACATAAAAGAACAAAAATATTGCATTGCATCATATAAGCATCCATATCATAAAACAAGCATCACATAAGAACATCTCATCACATAAGGTACACATGCATATAGCTACCGCAAAAATGGTGAATCATCTCTCATATATAATCAAATGTGTCATGATACAATGATGTCAAAAGAATCATATGGCTACAAAATCACCCGCAGGTGTCTACAATACAAAAATGGTACATATACTAATACAAAGGGGAGCCCTCTATGGCTATGATGAACTCCCTCCCTCGGAGCCGCTGGCCTCGACGGACGCTGAGCTGTAGAAGGACCCGCTCCAGGATCACCCTGCCTGTCTGGTGGTGGTGGAGGACCCATGACCCCACCACTAGATGCCTGCCTCCTCCGACTCCCTCCCGTAGCCGTCGCTGTCCGCGATGGTCTATGGAAGCTCCTCGCCCGCTGATCCGCTGGCACTGCACCATAGTAGAGGTCCCTCCAGTAACCAATCTCCTCTCTGGCTCGCAAGACATATGCGTAGCCTGCCCCTGCGTCCTCTATCGCCTGCCTCCCTACCCTCAGAGCTGTCTCAGCCTCAGTATATCGCTGGATAGCCTGGTCCCTCTCCCGCTCAGTGTCCCTGAGCCTAATCCTGAGGCGATCCCTCTCCCTCTCCAACTCCTAGATCTCGTCTGCCTGGCCCTGGCAGATCTCCCTCAGCTCCAGCAGCTCATCCTCCTCAGGATCCCCACCCTCAGCCTCTGCCTGTGGCTCTCCCTTTGCGGGTGCCTGCCCCTGTATCTGCCCCTGTACCTGTCTCGGTGCCTGAACCGGTACCTGTCTCTGTACATGCCTGGGTACCTGCACCTGTCTCTGTCCCTGTGCCTGTACTGGCACCTATCCCTGTCTCGGTCCCTGTGCTCTAGGACCCTGTGCTGCTGGTACCTGCAGGGGCAATCCACCACGACCCCTCACCACCACCTGGGCTGGTCCCTCCTGTCCTCCCTCCCTCCGAGGTGCTACCCTCCTCTCCCCCACTACTCCTCTCCGCCTCCGTCGGCCTCTACCCCCATCACCCCCACCATCATCATCATCATCTCCTCCTCCATCTCCATCCAATAGCTCCCCTGGATCTGTCAGGCGAAGGAATGGATGCTCGGCCCAGTAAGCTGTATACTCTGTATCCATGCCTGCATCCTCAACCTCCGGCCACATATCCCAGGGTAGGGGTATCATCTCTGTCAGTTGTGTGACGACCTGATCATACGATAACAATGGCCCGAACTGTGCCTGATCCCTGACCGTACGGGCGTACATAACCGAGCCTCGTGGCATTCTCTAGATCCTGCCAAACTGCCTGCCAACCCTGTCTACCAGCTGTCTCTCCAAAATGTAGGGCATCCGCCTAATCAGATATCTGCTCCTGAATGTATATGGCAGCTCCACTGTGTCATCCTCCCACTCCTCACACCCCAGGTACGACCTCCAGATGACCACATCGATGTCGTCTATCACACGCCTCCAGTGCTCTAACCTGCCAATCTGAGGCTGTGAGGTGATCATATCATATAGGTGTACAAAGCTCCGTCCATGCCCTCTGCCCCTGAAGTGTATAGGTCGTGTGATCGGCAGATGCTCGTATGCCCACACCTGTAGCAGTGTCACTCCACAACCCAGTCCCATTGATCCATGATAGATGAACTGGTGCAACTCATAATACAGATGTGCCAGGACACATGGACCCCATGCATACCTGGTGTGCTCAGTCACCAATATCTCCAGTGCTCCTCCCCAGCCCACTGCCAACCCCCGTGTCGCCCTGTCCGGACACAAGAACCCACTGATAACTCCTCCAATCACAGCTGGCAAAGCTAACCCTGTCGCGGTCATGGTATCCCATGCCACATGCCCTGCTCTCATCTCCAGCCCAGGATCCTGAAATACCTGTCTCAACGCCTCTCTGTCTCCATCTCGATCGTATGGGATCAACTCTCCATCGATCGGTATGTGCAAAATCCTGTATACATCCTCGAGGGTCACTGTCATCTCCCCCATCGACAAGTGAAAAGTGCAAGTCTCGGAGTGCCATCTCTCTGCCAGTGCAGTCAGCAAACCCATGTTTGCCCGAAACTCAGGCACATACAGTACATGTCTGAGGCCCATCTCCTCAATCACAGCTCTATCCTGAAACGACAACTCTAGTCGCAATCTCTGTGTAGACGGGAATCTCTCCTGTGACTCTAGCATAGGCAAATACTCCTGCAGTCACACAATCAATCATGTCAGTTATCATGGCATTCACTGTTTATCACAAAATGCTACTTGCTATCTAAATGCATATGGTTATCTATTCTAGTGACACTCACTGTTCATCACAAAGTGTTGCTATCTATCCTAGTAGTGCTCCCTGTTCATCACAAAGTACTACGTGTGTGACATTCCCTGTTCATCACAAAGTGTTACTCACATTTGCACTCCCTGTTCATCACAAAGTGCTGCTCACACTTTGGGTACTCCCTGTTCATCACAAAGTACTCTATCTTGGTGCTCCCTGTTCATCACAAAGTGCCTTGATCTATCCTAGTCTTCCTCGAGGACCTGCTTGAGTGTATCCTCTCAGCAGCTTATCCAATCGACAACGTATGTTCATCACAGAACTGCCGATTTGACCTAGAAGACTAAAAACTTGCATTTTCTGACATAAACGCGCTTTAAACTCACAAACGTGCCTCTTGACTGCACAAGCGCGCTTACACAACGCAAACGCACCTGTTTGACATAAACATGCCTAAATCATGCACAAACGCGACTTCGGAACCTAAACGCCCCTACAGGACACAAACGCGTTTGAAATGCATAGACGCTCCCGCATCAAGCACAAATGCGGTCCCAGACGTAAACGCGCCTGGAACCGACACAGACACGCCTGTTGGACACAGACGCGCCTGGCACCGACACAGACGCGGTTCTACGTTTTTGCATTTTTTAAAGTCCTATTCCTAGCGCATTTATTGCTACCTACTAAGCATTAATGACAAAAATTGAAATGCGTGAAAGTACGAGGAGGTTTGGTGGTACTTACCGGCTCTCCTGCCTCTGCTGGCCTCTGGAATCGGCGAACACGGTCGAATCTGTGTACGAAGGCCATCGTTGCTGACTGCTGCTGCTCTTTTCTCGCTCTGCACTGTGATCTCGTAAGGGTGTGGATGACAATGAGGATGTCTTTTGCCCGCGGTCTATCTTATAGCCTACCCTAGCCCTCGCCTTCATTTCCCGAGTCAGTATTCTTCATCCCGTGACTTTGTCACTTTATTCGGTCAATCCATTCTAGCCTTTCTTTCTTATCGAGAGATTGTCTGCAATCTTTTTAGACATTTTCATCCAATCTCTCGAGGGGGCATATTATTCCCATACTGGGGCAACTCTGTATCAGTTCATCTTATCTTCTTTGAAACAACGCGACAAGCCGCATTGTCTCAAAGAGGGGCAAAATGTAGACACCCAAAATTGTCAAGATTAATTAAATAAATATTTTATTTATTTAATTATCTAAGCCTAATTCTTCTATTAATTAAATAAATCTTTATTTATTTAATTAATTCATTTATCCTCTTCTAGCCTTATTTCTCATTTAAATAAATACATTTATTTATTTAAATTACCCTTTCCTAAATTAAATAAATATTTTATTTATTTAATTATCCTATTTCTTCTATTAATTAAATAAATCTTTATTTATTTAATTAATTCATTATCTTTTTCTACACATGACACATGTCATTCATCTCTTAACTCATACACTACCTACCCCTTTCATTACTTTACTATTTCTTCTACCTACCCTCTAATCCTAGCCGACCTCTCTTTTTACACCTCTCAATCTTAACCCTCCATTTCATATTGTGTCTTCTATTTAAGAAGATGCTTTCTTCATTATCAAACCCTAATCAAGCATTCTAATGATCCTAATGAGCTAACTACTTGATCAATTGACTACACTACGATCCTACTTGCAACCACATTCCGTTCTTTGTTGAGCTCTTGTGCATATAAAATCTGAGAGCAAATATATCAAGCAAGATCAATGGAG
Organism: Cryptomeria japonica; assembly: GCF_030272615.1. NCBI lineage: Eukaryota > Viridiplantae > Streptophyta > Pinopsida > Cupressales > Cupressaceae > Cryptomeria > Cryptomeria japonica. Next base: position 368,204,178 of record NC_081407.1, read on the forward strand.
ATAGGAAGAATGGAGATCAAAACCCTATTGGACATGTGATTGGTATAATCTTTGTGATTTTGAATTATTTGCATTGTCTTAGGTAATCTTCATATGTTATGGTGGATCTTTGTTCATTGTTAGGCTAGGGTTTAGTGGTTGGATCCATTTAGTCTTTCAATATTGTTATTATTGTATCCATTTTCACCATAAACAATTAGTAATCCTATCCTTACAAGATATACTAGTCTAACATGGATATGCTATGATATTAAAAATGCTTCTAAATGTTTGATGTGTTTTAACAAAGAGAGGCTAGATGCTTAGTAAAAATGACTATAATTTAGATGCATGAAACTTGGATATCTCAAAATGAGAGAATGATAGCTCTATTTATAGGGAAAATAGGGCAATGGATGGTCAAGATCGAATAATCTTAACAAGGTCCAGGATTGAAAGTTAATCAATATATTTTTACAATTCTCACCAATGAAATGGTGACAATTGTCAACAAGAGGATGCCTGAGAGGAGATGAAAGAAGCATTAAATGCTTGAGAAGACATGATGGTTACCTTAGGAGGTAAGGTTAAGGTTAGACTAGCGTTATCCATTGGATAAAACTTTTATCCAAGGGATAAACTCTTGTGCAAGGGTTAAAGGGATAACCAAGGTTAAAGCCATGAATGCTTGATGAGACCTTTGGGTTAGATGAGGGTTGAGTTAGAGAGAAAGTCTCTAATCATGCAAGAAGGTTGAGTTAACCATTAATGGTTATGTAAGAGCCTTAAATGGTTTAGAAGACTTTGAGGGTTAACTTGTTGAGGAAATCAAGCCTTTAATGGTTTTCAAAGACTTTGAAGACTTTGAGAAGTGACTTCTCTTTGCTTAGGGATGTGACAATATTTAGGAGATGGATTAGGCTAAATTAGAATGGATTAGAAGAATCTAGAAGGGGGTTTAGAAGGCAAGTGGGGGATGTAGGAAAATGCAAGTGGCAGATGTAGGAAAATGCAAGTGGATGGAGGAGGATTTTAATTGAAATAAAATTACTTTATTTCAACAAAATAGATGCAAATTGCATAAATACAAGTGGGAGATTTAAATAAATAAATTATATTTATTTATTTGCAAGGATTAATTTAATTAAATGTAAATTTAATTAAAAAGGGGGGAAGGGAAATTAATTAAATAAAGTGATTTATTTAATTAAAGGTTAGAAAAGGCTTAGGTGAACTTAATTAAATAACTTGAGTAATTCATTTAATTAAATAGATGAATGTGAAGAATTTAATTAAATAGAGGAATGAGTTTTAAAATGAATATTAAATATTCACTTAGGAAAGTGGTCATATTTATACCTCTACAGATAGATTCCATAAAAAATTAGCTGGCTGGAAAGGGGCCCTTCTGAGCCAAGTGGGGAAAATCCAATTATTAAAATCCTCCCTCCAGAGTCTTCCTGTGTATGCTTTAAGTTTGTTTAGAATTCTGACCAAATTCGCTGATGCTATTGAAAAGATTCAAAAGTCCTTCCTCTGGTCAGGGGTTGAGGAGAGGAAAATGATTTCTCTAATAGCCTGAGACAAAGTTTATAGACCTAAAACATTGGGTGGCCTTGGTCTGAGAAACATAAAAACCATTAATAAATCCCTTCTCGCCAAACAAATCTGGAGATTGTTTGGAAAAATTAGTGAATGGAATTAAATCTAGAAAGCCAAATATATGCAACCTCAGACATCTCTTACAGATTTTTTTAATTCCTATGATGCCCCTTCTAGTTCTGCTATTTGGAATAATGTTGTCCAATCTAAAATGGTTGCTGGATTAGGTAAAAGATAGACTATTGGTAATGGCAAAAAAGTCAATTTTTGGGAGGATTCTTGGTTGTTGGAGACCTCCCTCTCCAATAAGGTTTGTTTTTCTCCCTTTATCTCTATGTACAAGGCCATATTTGGTACCAAGGTCACTGATTATTGGAGGGATAACCACTAGATGAATCTAAGTTCCATAGACCCAACCCTCAACCCTATTATGGTTTTGCTTAATTATGTTTTGATGGACCCTCTACTTGAAGATAAAATCATTTGGGCGGGAACTTCCTCTGATAGTTATTTAGTTGCCTTTGTTGTTTTTTTGCTATCCCAATCTCTTGAACCTCCCCCTTGCTAGTCTAAAGCCTAGATTAGTGGTCTTACTCCCAAGATCAATATATTTTTTTAGATCCTTCTGCAGAATAAAATCCTTACCACTAAAAATCTTTGCAAAAGAGGATTCCATCTTCCTAATAGGTGCTACCTTTTCCATAATGAGGAAGAGAATGTTAACCATATAGCTATCCAATTTCCCTTCTCCCAAGCTATTTGGTCGTAGATTTTGTAGCTTTGGAACCTGAATTGGGTCTTTCCTGCTTCTATTCAAGAATCTTTCACTAGTTGGAGATGCCTTTCCTTGAACAACTCCATCAAATTTATTTGGGACCTCACACTGCCTCATGTGGTTTGGGGAATCTGGAAAGAAAGGAACAACATGATTTTCAGAGACTCCTACTCCTCTCTTGAAGTGGTGTCTAATAAAATTAAGTGGGCCATTGTGGAAAATTTGAAAGCTGATGGAAAGCCGTTTCTTTTTAGGAGCAAGGATGGTTCAGACCTCTTCAAAAATTGGAATGTTTATGCTTCCATAATCTGAGATGACAAGAAAAATAAGAGAGAAAGTAGTCAGTGGTCTTTTCCTCCAACTAGTTGGATCAAAGCTAAATTTGATGATGCGGCCAAGGGAAACCCGAGGCTAGTTGGGTGTGGGGGAGTGATAAGAAATGAGGTTGGCTATTGTATTGTGGCGGTGGCACTCCCCATGGGACACATACTAACCACTTAGCCAAGCCGAGGCCATGGCTACTTACTAAACCCTTGCTGGTTTTGAGGAACATTATATTTTATAATAAAAAATCAAAAGTTCCTCAAAACCCGTACTGGTTTTGTGGAACATTATATTTTATAATAAAAAATCAAAGTTCTTCAAAACTCGTACAGGTTATATATAACTAGGAACCAAATAGGAAGTGGGGGGAAAAAGAGAGAGAGAGAAAGAAAGAGAAGGGAGAGAGGGTTAGAATTGGATTAAGAGAGGGAGAGGAAGAGAGAGAGTAGGGAGTAGGAAGAGAGGGATATAATAGGATAAGGAGAGGGGGAGGGAGAGAAAGTTAGAGAAAGAAGGGGATAGTAAGAGAGAGAGAGAGAGAGAGAGAGAGAGAGAGAGAGAGAGAGAGAGAGAGAGTAGGATAAGGAGAGGGGGATGGAGGGAGAGGGAGAGGGAGAGAGAGGGAGATTAAAAAAAGGAGAGGGGGAGAGGGAGAGAGAGGGAGATTGGGAAAAGGAGAGGGGGAGAGGGAGAGAGAGGGAGATTAAGAAAAGGAGAGGGGGAGAGGGAGAGAGAGGGAGATTGGGAAAAGGAGAGGGGGTGAGGAAGAGGGAGAGGGAGGGAGATTGGGAAAAGGAGCGGGGGGAGAGAGAGAGAGAGAGAGAGAGAGAGATTAGGAAAAGGAGAGGGGGAGAGGGAGATTGGGAAAAGGAGAGGGGAAGAGGGAGAGATAGGGAGACTGGGAAAATGAGAGAGAGAGAGAGAGGGAGAGAGAGAGAGAGAGAGAGAGAGAGAGAGAGGCATATTAGGAAAAGGAGAGGGAGAGAGAGAGAGAGAGAGAGAGAGAGAGAGAGAGAGAGAGTAGGGTGAAAGGGGGTAAGAGAGAATAGGGGGTAAGAGAGAGAATAGGATGAGGAAATAGAGAGAGAGAGAGAGAGAGAGAGAGAGAGAGAGGCATATTAGGAAAAGGAGAGGGAGAGAGAGAGAGAGAGAGAGAGAGAGAGAGAGAGAGAGAGTAGGGTGAAAGGGGGTAAGAGAGAATAGGGGGTAAGAGAGAGAATAGGATGAGGAAATAGAGAGAGAGAGAGAGAGAGAGAGAGAGAGAGAGAGAGAGAGAGAGAGAGAGAAGAATAGGGGGATGGAGGGAGAGGGGGAGAGGGAGAGAGATGAAGATTGAGAAAAGGAGAGGGGGATAGGGAGAGGGAGAGGGAGGGAGATTGGGAAAAGGAGAGGGGGACAGGGAGAGATAGGGAGATTGGGAAAATCAGAGAGAGAGAGAGAGAGAGAGAGAGAGAGAGTAGGATAAGGAGAGGGAGAGAGAGGGAGATTGGGAAAAGGAGAGTGGGAGAGGGATAGGGAGAGGGAGAGAGAGGGAGATTGGGAAAAGGAGAGGGCGATAGGGAGAGGGAGAAATAGGGATAGAGAGTTTTTTATTGGTGAATTCCGTGCGAATAGTCTGGGGCAACAATTGTGGTCAAATCACCCAGAATTTTGGGGTTAACGACACACTGTAGAATCTAGCTTCGCCATTGACCACTCACCGTCGATGTGCATGCACGTAATATTCGCCTGGAATCACTCGGACATGGGTATTAGATCAACTCTGTTTTTCACCAGCAATAGTAAAACGACCACGTACCCTGGACCTGATTCGCCAATGGTAAGTTAAATGTTCATTGCATGCATCAGCCGAATTCGCCAATATCAATTAAAACATTATAAGCATTTGAGGACCCATTTTGCCCCGCTTAAATTAAATGTTCATTGCACACCCATGCAATTCGCCAAAAATGCAATTAAATTAAATGTTTATTGGCAATTGCGACACTTAGGGCCCGTGCAATTCGCCAAAAATGCAATCATGGATTGCTATAAATACACTCTTTTTTACAATTTGTTTATGTCTGATTAGTAAATTGGGAGCTTTGGAGTCTCGATTCACATTCTACAAATTGAGTTGGAAAGTCAAAGTTCATTCACATTGTAGGGTGGAGGGCTAGAGTTACAATCCTGCAACACAGGCCCAGGCATTCCTAATTCCTGATTCAGAGAATTGAGAAGGCATAAAGGTGAGTAATCATTTCTTCATACTTGATAGTATTAGTTTTAACTTTTAATTCATAGTGAGAGGTCAAGACTCAAGATTTCACAGTCAAACATGGGTGAGACTCCTTAGGGTGGTGAAGGGATTGAGATGTCACACAAGGGTGAGACTGAGACTCCTCAGGGTGGTGAAGGGATTTAGATGTCAGACAAGGGTAAGACTCCTCAGGGCGGTGAAACTGAAGGGATTGAGAGGCCATCAAAACACCCAAAACTTAAACTTAAAGATACTATCATAAAGTCTTTCTTTGGAATTGGAAAAGTTTCTAGTCCATCAACTTCTGCAGTTGCAGAAGCCATTCACAGTAGCTCACCACCACCACAAGGTGGGATTGTCATTGAGTTAAGTGCATCAAATGAGGATGACAATATCGACATGGTAGAAGATGTTGTAAGGGATACACACAATGAGATAATTCACTCATATGCAAATGCTAGTACTGAAGATGATGTTGGTAGGAAGAAAAGAAAGAGGAAAGTAAAACTGGGGTGAGAGTGAGAGATGGCAAGGAGTTTTAAGATTGATTGGGTAGAAAAGTACCCATTCATTGAATTGGTCCCAAACAATGATGAACAACCAACAGAATGCAGGTGTAAGATTTGTAGCTGGAAAACTAAAAGAGAGAAGAAGATGTAGCTAAATCTTGACACCATAGAAAAACATATTGGTAAGGCAGTTCTAAGAGATTTCCACAATCCATCATATAATTATCAAGAGATTTCTGGATTCGATTGTGCCAAAGATTTATGAAAAACAGATCATAGACGGAAAGGAAACACGAGTAGTAAGATGGAAATCAAAGGAAGAATGTCTTCATGTTAAGTATGCCGCAGAATATGAAGAGCATAACCACAAAACAACACTGATTGGTAATAGTGGATTTAGAAATACAATCAAGGTTGGGCTTGAACATGTAGCAAAAGATGCAAACCTGGAAAAGACTGTTAAGATGAGTGTTGTTTTTCAGATTATGTCGAGAGGGAGTCCTATGAAAGATTTCCCAGAATTTAGTAATTTATTATCTTTTTTGAATGTTCCTCACTATCCTATGTCACATTGGTCAATTAACGCTAGATGGGAAATGATAAACTATCTCGCCGAGGTGGAAAAGCAAAATTTACAAGAGAGTGTAAAAGAGTCAAATTTCATTTCATTATCCATAGATTAAGTTACTGTGGTAGATAACACTACTTGGGTTTGTATGCATGTGTATACCGTAAAAGAACATGTCTGCCAAGCTCATCTACTCTGTGTTCGTAAAATGAGAGGCAATTCAACAGTAGAAAATTTATGTTTGGAAGTTAAGAAAGCTTTGAATGAAATTGTTGGTATGGATGACTTGACAATTGCCAAGAAGTTGGTGTGTGTTGGAGCTGATGGAGCTGCAGTAATGCAAGGTCAAAGGACCGGTCTTTGCACAAGATTACAAACTAGTATTGCACCATACATGGTTGGCATTCACTGCATGGCCCATCGAATGAATTTAGCATATATAATTGTAAGCAATTTCCCTACAGTGTCAAAAGTTGAAGATCTGGTCCATGAGCTCCACTCATACTTCTACCGAAGTCCTAAATGTTTTGCAAAATTTTAGATTTTTGCTGAGGGAGTAACAGGAGGAAACAAGCTTCTCAGGGATGTTGAGACCAAATGGATCTCCTTGCATGGACCAGCGGAATGAGTTCTAACAAAATATCAATCCTTGATCGTACTAATATATGAGCAATGCCTCACAGTAGACAAAGCTCCTGATCTCTTACATAAGTTAAGTGATATAGAGACTCTGTTAACTTTATCTAGTATTCTCCCCATGCTGGATTCAATGAAAAAAATTGTTAAGAAAGCCCAAGACAAAACTATTTATATCAATGAGTATAGCACTCTACGTAAAATGACATGCTTAAGCCTGGATGGTCTATATTCAGATCTAACAAGGCGAAGCCCAAATTTTTTTAGGTGGCAGATAATTACAAATTTGAATCATGCTGAATTTTTTTTACATTTCAATACAAAAAATGAGCTATGTGTCTTTGTAAAAGGATTTCAGATACCAATGCACCAATCTAAGACGGGCAAGCGAGGCAAAGCACTACCAGTTAAAAAGGAAGATTTTGACAGGATTGTTAAATCTGTTAGTGATAATTTGAAGTCTATTGCATATGAACTTTCAACTGAGATTCATGAAAGATTCCCTTGAGAAGAAATACTTGAAGCCATGGGTTGTGTGTATCCTCAATTTTGGCATTCAATTGGAGATAATCCAAATGATGCAAATATGTATCATAAAAAAACTCAAGGAATTGATATTGACATTTTCAAAAGATGCATATTGCAATGGACAGCCAATAGAAGGAATTTTAAATTTAGATCATCTTAGAAAACAATGTAAACAGTTTGTATTGGTTATGAAACAACAGTTGGTTAACTTGGAGAATCCATTTGAACCTGGATCAATCACAAGGCTTTGGAAAAGGATAGATCAAAGTGAAGCATTGTGTATTGCAATACCAGAATATTTGAAACTTGCTGATCTATGTCAAACAATGATATTGGGGTTGGTGGAAGATGAGAGACTTTTCAGTGCATTAGGGCTTGTGAAATCAAAGATCAGAAACAAATTAAACAAGAATTTGGAAACTTACTTGAGGTTGTTTGTAACCCAATATAATGTTAGAGATTTTCCATATGATAGGGCACTAGCACTCTGGAATTCCATGCATGAAAGACGAGGGGTGTGCAACACTTTAAAAGCTGGTGGTGTTACCGCTAGTGCTAGTGCTGAGACAAATGAATATGATGGATCGCAGACTCAGAGTCAGCATGAAGACAAAGACATTTTTGAATACCCGACTCAGAATGAAGATGAACCTATTAGTACTAGTCAGTTTCCGGATCTTGACTCCATTTGGGATATGGAAGCCTCGAAGTGAGTCACTGAAGTGAATTAGCAGTCAGTTTATAGGTATTTATAATTATACTACAGTTCTTGAGTCATATTACAATTTCAATTTGCAAAATTGCAATACTATAGTTGTCATTGATGATTTTTGATATTGTATTCCTTGAATTTGTCAATCAGAATGGATACTTATTTCATATTTTTAATTGTGAATTTGAATTATTAGTAAACAATTGAATTATTAGTAAATTGGTATTTGGTTCCACATTATGTTGAACATGAAATGCAACAATTTGTGTCACAAGATCCATAAAATTATTCATATTGCATAACTGTTACTGCTAGAACCTTTCTACTATTCTATATTAAATGCTTAACATGATGTTCATGCCGATTAGGGTTTTGTGTTTGTTTTTTGTCTTAGTTGGCTAGTAAACCGAAGTTGTCGTGCGTTGAAAATCTAAGTTGTCCTCTCTTTATTTGTCCATGTCAACGTCAAGTGTGGTCAAATGGTTGTTCAGACATATTTAATGTTTCATCTCTAACTCGTAGATAAATTTCATGTTTAACAATTTAAGTGGTGACTTAGCGAGTGTTGGTTTGGGTTTAAATAGCGAGGTCTCCAGTTTTTTGAGTGTTAGCATTTTATGTTAGTGAGTTGGAGATTGTTAATGAAATTGCTTTGGTCGCGAGGTCTCAAATTGGTTTGATGCCATGCATTATAGCCGCGAGAGTTAGCGAGTAAGTACTAAGTCATTAATGGTCTGTGTGCCACTTCTCGTGCCTGTTTATGATGGTAAATTAACATAAAACATTGATTTTGTTGGTACTCGCTGGGTCACTATGGTCAAGAGATAAAAAGTTTTGAGATTTTATGGTTATCGATAGCTCGCAGGTCCTTTATCATCAAGTCAATTTAAGTCGCGAGCTTGCGAGTACTGGGAGATTTTAGTTGTCGCTACCTCGCAAGATGTTTTTCACTTGACCATTTTATGTTGCGAGGTTACGACTGGGTGTGATTTTATGTTGTTGCAAGGTCGGGAGGTGTTCGTGGTTAAGTCATTTTAATTTGCGATCACGCGATGTGGTTAGTATCGCAACTTAGTTGGTTTTGTTGCTTGCTCACAGGTTTTGAAGTTGTTTAGCATTTTAAGTTGCGATCTGGCGACATGTAAGTTTTGGTCTGATTTTGTGGTCATCAAATGCTTGTGAGTTTGTAAGTCTTAAGTGAAAAAGTGTTGCGAGCATGCGACAGTGGTTAAGTGTCTTGTTGTCGTGGGATCGCAAGGGTTTAAGTCAAGTTAAGTTTCTAGTTGCGAGCTTGTGATGAAATAAGTTGTTTTATTAGATTTGCAGTGGTCGCCAGCTCGCAGGTAAAGAAAGAACATTACAACTGTTGTTGCGAGGTTGCGACTGAAGGGCTTGATGAAGATCAATGGCTGTCGCTCACTCGCGAGATTCTTTGAGGATTCGTAAAAGGGGTTGCAAGCTTGCGATTAAGAGGATTTGGTAGCATTGTCACTAACTCGCTAACACATGGACTTGTTTGTCGGGTTTTGTAAAATTTTTGAATGGAAATTGCAATCAAATAGAAGGGTATGAATTCAAATATCGCTTGAGTAATTCAGCTTTGAAGTTTGAAATTTGAATTAATGCCACAGTAGCTAGTTCATGCGAGTATGGCAATTAATGAGACTTGAGACTTGAGAGAAGTGACAGTGCCCAAATACCATAAATTGCATGATCGAGCAAAGATTTTGTATAATTGCATTAATGCATTCTATCTTCAAGGTAATCTAGTGAATTGAGCTCTGCAACAACGTTGGAGAATTTAGAGTGCTGGGTGTGGGAAAATTTCAGAAAATTGGTTAGGTTTTTCTCCTGCAGCTAAAATGAGCCAGGTGACGAGTGGAACTAGAGCTTCCAAGCCCAAGCCCAAGCCCAAGCCCAAGGCCATGACAAGTGGAGCAGGAGGAGCTAGAGGTTCTAAGGCCAGTGCCACTGAGGAAAAGATGGTTAAGAAATACAAAGAAGAATTTGTAGATTTGATGCTAGGGACTTTCGTTGCTTTGAATACAAATGATTTGGCATGGAAAGATTTATGGAGCCAATGAAGAAACCCTACCACGCCTAATATGACTGGTTCTACTCTGTTTAATTATTTCTAGAATAATAGGGTTAAGGGTGTCCCGATGTCAAACCCTTGGGATTTAATTATGGCAATGTTAATTGTGCCAGATGTGTATGTTGATGTGGATTTGATCAAAGAGTTGGCCAAACGCTATTGCCCAGTATCTAGGGTAATCAGAAGAAAGAACCAGTCTGCCCTAGTTTCAATTAACAGAGCTAGCTTTGTTGAAGCTTTCCAGATTACTGGTGTTGCATGTACAGATATAGATTTGGAGCGGATTGTAGAGGATTATGACAAATAAAAAGGTGTTATCAAGAAGCATGCAATCCCCAGATACATGCCTAGGGTGAATAGGAAGCCGGTTATAATTCCAGAGAGTATCGAACTACCATTTGACATCACACCTTTCCACCATTATATGCATTGTACAATCTATGGATTATGCAGAGTGTTGGGTTTTGATGGAGATTCAACAGTGTCAGCTGAATTACTGATGATGGCTATGGATATTCAACACCTAGATGTTAACAAAGATTATGATTATGTGGGCTATGTAGTTGAACACATTCATAATGCTCTAGGTGAAATTTAGAGTGGTGCACCCAGCCCTACATTCAAGCATTATTCATTGCTGATGCATTTAATCTTGTTCTATAATGTTGAGTTCATGGATAAAGAATTGGAGCTTTTCAAAAAACAATTGGGTGTCTTAATGCCAATACAAAGAAGGACCCAGGTTTGGGATAGTAGTTCTCCCCATTCTTCTTTCCTTTTCTTTGAAAATTGGATTGTTTCACCAATTATGGAAATACTAGGAATAAATAGGGAACGATTGTCAATTAATGTTAGGAGAGTTTTGAGACCTTACCAGTTTGTTCCAAACTGGTCTATTTCACATAACTGGGGGGACTTTAATTTTTTTGATAACTTTTCTGTGATCAGAGTCTATGGGTGTCCTCAGCCTCCCCATATTTTACCAAAATTTGTTCCAATTAGGATTGCTTTTATGGAGTTTATCTGGGAATTGACCCTAGTTGAAAAATAATACCTTGATAAATATAGGAAGGGTTCTCTTCTTCCTAGGCTTTGGGTTGCGTCTGATTTTACCACTGGTTGGAGTTCCTTTGATCAAGTAAACAATTTCCTTAAATAGTATAGGTTGGTTAATGTTGTGTCTAGATTCTGTGATCCGGAACAATTTATTAAAGTTGTAATGCTAAAAATGACACCTTGGGCCACAATAAAGGACCATGAACCATTGGATGATGAAGATGTGGTTAGAAATTTGCTGAGAAAAGATGAAGTACAAGAAAGGAGAAGGAAATGGAAAAATTTGATGAGAGTTGAAGCAGAATTGAAGGTTGCTGACCCTAGTTTCTTAGGTTTTTGCCTTGATAGCCCATACCTGGAGAGGATTAACAAAATGCTGAGTTTATATTAAACTCTGATGGAACAAATGCCTCAAATTCTAGATTCAGAAGTGGTTGCTCAGCAACAAGACCCCCAAGATGAGCATTCTTCACATGGCAAGAGGCCACTTAGTGTGTCTGCTGATGATGTAGAGAGCGGGGATGAAGTTCAATCTACTCAAGTGCCAGTTGCAAAGAAACAAAAAGCCACTAAGGTCGGTACAATTGTGAGGAGAGACCCTGCTAGAGCAATTGTTACAGAACAAGGACAATACTTTCATCAAATAAGGACACATCTTAGAGAAGCAGGGCAGAATGAAGAATAAGGAGAACCAAACGAAGCCCTTGCTCAAGGCTTTGATGAGCGTGTGATGTTGTCAAATGAGTTCATGAAAGATGATGACTTTATTAAGTCAGATAAATTTAAAAGTTTTTTGACAAGATTGAAACAAAAACAATTAAGGCAAAATCTGATCATAGAGGAAGCAAATGAAGAAAAGAAACAGGAGATCATCAAGGCATTGCAGGAATATGATCCTGATAGGGAGCAAATATCCGAGGAATAGGCAAGACAACTGATTAAGAGTACTGGTATGATTATGATGCTTGACTAGGATATCCAGTCTATTTTTATTATTGATCAGATTAGGAAGCAAGAGGACCCAATGTTTAAAACTGAATTTGAAATTGGAGATTTAATAAGAGGAACAAGATTTAATCCTAAGTCAAAGACACTTGCTTCTTGGTCTTTGGCCCCTTCCACTCAAAAGCCCCACCTTCTAAATATCCAAGTAGAAAAGAAAGCTGACAGAATGATCTGGAACTTGCAGAACACAATTGACACAGAGATTGCCTCATTTTTGACTCAAGTGTCTTTCATGAATTTATCAAAAACAGAGGATTTGTCAAGAAGATACACAGAAACATATACCCAATTGATTGCATTGTCTAAAAAATATGAAGAGACATTGATGAAGAAGGGCGCTCTAGAGGAAGAGTTATTAAAGTTGAAAGAAAAAATTGCAAATGAGCCCCCTCCAATAAAGATTACAGAACAAGTACAAGAAATACCAGCTGATGTGACAACAAAAATGGAGGAACACACAAGGAAAATTGAAAAGCTTGAAAAGGAACAAAATGTCAAGGCTACTCTATTGTGTCAGGAATTCTGAAACACGGGATTAATGTATTGAAAGGAAAATTGATGGTAGTGCATGATTTGCACATTTTTTTGAAAGAGGCAAGCAAAACATCCTCTTAGGCTATCGCTTTTCTTGGACCTTTGTTCAATGTTTGGTCAGGAAGAAGCAGATTAATGGATAAGCTAGATACTGCAATGATGTATAGTGACGAGCTCCCTCCCAAGATCAGTGACACTAAAGACATGGTGGAGGTAATGAATGCAGCTTATGCATTTTTCACAGGGAAGGATGTGCTTATAAATGAAAAATTGCAGACATTTGGGGAAGGTTATAGTAAATTGGTGCCTTCAATTTATGGTAGTAATGGAGATTTGAATTCATTTTCTGATTGGACTAGCGAATTTGATTTGATTCTGGAGCAAGAAGAAATAATCAAGCATGTAAATGAGCAGGTTGATGCTGATTTCCTTAATGGTATGCTTGATTCACTGTTCAAGGTTGAGGTTGACCATGCAAAGTTTATTGTTGAGTCTAGGGCAGTTATAGATGTCAGATGGACAAATTCAGTTACAAAGTTGGAAGAGGTAAAGGCATTCAGTTGGCCAACAGACAAAGAGGTGGACAGGTGGCAAGCCATGCTAAAGTCAAAGAAGAAATCTCAGGTTGAGGTTGCTACCCAAGATTCCTCATAGTAATCCTAATCTTGTTGAATCCTCATCTTATAAAAGGATTCCAAGATTAATTTGAGAGGGATGACCACTTTTTCTTTTTGATCGGTAGAGAGGGATGGCCAGTTGGCCACTTTTATTGATGTTGAACTTGAAAACTCTTATATAGTTATAATAGCTCAACCACTGAAGAATTTGATAACTGATAAGTGCATAGTTGAATTGCATTATGAATTTACTTTTTGATATCATTATGAATATAATATCAATATCATTTGCAGTTTGAGATCTTCACATAATTGTCTTTGTGTTGAATTTATGTTTTCACTGTGAAATGAATGGTCAAGGGTTTTTCAGTTTACATATGAATTTGGGTTGTGTATGTAATGACATTATTCATAATTTCATTCCTATTTATCTGCAAATGAATCTTATTGAAGTTTATTATCAGGTTGTCTTTGAATTGTAAGTGACTCTATGCCCTAGGATAAGGCACTGGTCTATTGTCTTGATGTTTTACTAATTATGTTGTATTCCTATCTATTGTGGTGTTTAATACTTTCATTCTTAATACTCTTATGATTTTATATGCTATGGATGTTTATGTAATATATATGGAGGTGTTCTATGACTATGTCTATAATCTGCCCACCAATTACAATGAGGTGAATCCTTAATATGATTCCAGACTAACATAAATTTTGCATTCCTGGGCATAATAGGATTAGGAAGCATTAAATGAAAAATTACATACACCATAACAATGCAACAAATAAAAAAAGTTAAATCTCATGATTTTGATCATTTGAAAGAGATATATAACTCCTTCAAGAACCTGCACAAAGCTTGACACTAAATGCTTTTCATTTTCTCTATAAATGACTATACTATATACAACTTGAACTTGCTCCCTTCACCTAGAGTCTAGAATCACTACTGGAACCAGAAAAGGAACCCCAATGACTATACAACTTGCAAAATTGCTTGAGCCATGCCATTATCACCCTGATGCCTTCGAATGGAATGTGAGATGTTACATTCTGTCCAATAGATCATTTCCAAATAGAGGAGGAAGCCTTCATGCCCAGGAACAGAGAAAATGGAAAGAGGAGCTTGAGCCTTCATGCCCACGATCAGGGAAAGTGGAAACAAGAGCTTTAGGGTAAATGTAATATGTTGGGGAGGGGGTCGCAACTTCCATGTCATCACAAAGATGACTAGCTGCCACTTCCCACCCAAACAAATCCTTCTTTCATTCCTCTGCGGGCTCCTTCTTCAAACCCCTTGCCATCCTATGGTAAAGTAGAAGCAGAGGATGTGCCATGCTTGGCCTTTATTGACAGAAAAGGCTTTCACACCCCCTCTAGCAATCCTTCTCACTTTCACAACCCCTCTAACAATAAACAAACTCACACAGAATAAAACAAAAAATCACCCATCCAGTATCACAGAGCATACACCAACTCCATGCACGATCCTGCTCAAACATCATCTTCCTTTCTGAGGAAAAAACCACTCTCAGAAAATGAAAAAGGTTTCTTTTTTCTTCTACAATTAAGTCACCACTCCATTGTATTTATAACATTTTCACACTTCATTTGGTGATGCTCATTCACGTGAAAAATCATCATTTTGGCATTTTTCATCATGACCGTAGACTCTAGAAGTCATGCCTATCAAATCCACTGCATCCTGCTAAGCTCATCTATTGTGAATGATTTTGTTTTCATTTTATTCCTCCTTGATTGGACAAATTCTGCTTCAGAATCCCTGACAACAAGCAACCTGAGCTCTTATTTCTCAGAGAAATTTGTGATCTCCCATCTCTAACTCAGAAGCTATCCAATCCTTTTATGCCTCTTAAACCGTCATCCTCGCTTGTCTAATCAACCTCGACTCAGGAGAAACCTTCAAACTAGTCCCTCAGGAATGAGTCAGCATCCAAGCCTTAAAATTTTAGGTTGCGAGCTAGCAACCAGATAGTTTGTGGTTAAGTTTTATGGTTATCGCCAGCTTGCAAGGTAAAATGTTTGAAGACTTGATCAAGTCATGAGCTGGCGACAAGTTGGTTTGGGTTTACATCGCGAGTGGTCTCTAGTTTTTCGGGTGTTAGCATTTTATGTTACCGAGCTGGAGATTGTTAGTGAAATTGCTTTGGTCGTGAGGTCTCGAGTTGGTATGATGTCATACATTATAGCCGCGAGAGTTAGCGAGTAACTCATTTCATACAGTTGCTGCTAGCTCTCATGTTTGTTTAATGTTAGCGTTTTTAGGTCACGAGCTAGTGACTAGATAGTTTGTGGTTACATTTAATGGTTATTGCTAGCTCACGAAGTTAAATGTCTGAAGACCTGATCAAGCTGTGAGCTTGTGTGAAGTGAAGTGCTAGCAGTTAAGAGATAAACAGTTTTATGTTGGCGAGTACGTGACAAGGGTTAAAGTTACCACTATCTCCAAGTCGCTGCGGTGATGAGGACTTAACATTTTGTGGTCGAGAATTGGCGAGTGGTAGTTCAATTTCCCTCAGTCACTAGATCTCGAGGTTACGAAGGCTTAGCATTTTTTAGCTTGCGAGTTGGAGATAGAGAGAGTCATAAGGGCTTGTCGCTAGGTCGCGAGATGCCCCAATGGGCAGTCCTTCCAGGCAGAGAGATGACGACTGCGTGCCACATGTTTTAATGACTTAAAGTTAATATCTTGAAATTGCCAATATTTTTATTTTTATGGTTTGAAAATAGCTTGAAATCACCAATATTTTTATGGTTTGAAAATAGGTTGAAATCGCCAATATTTTTTTTTTAATGGTTTGAAAAATAGGTTGAAATCGCCAATGCAAATATTTTTCTGGTTTTAAAAACATTACAATTCGACCATGCAAATATTTTTGGGTTTAAAAATATTACAATTCACCAGGATTTTTTCATAAACTTTGAGTGATCACGGCTTATTCACCAATGGAGATTATTATTTTCTCCACAAACTACAAAAATTCGCCCGTAAAATTAAAATTTTCCTCGGGAATTATACAACTTTCGCTAGGTTTTTACACCTTGTCCAAGGGGGGGGTTTCTTAAAGTTTTCCTGTGGATATAGAGATTGGGGAAATGTGTGTGTGTGTGTGTGTGTGTGAGAGAGAGAGAGAGAGAGAGAGAGAGAGAGAGAGAGAGAGAGAGAGAGTGAGGAGAGAGAGAGAGAGAGAGAGAGAGAGAGAGAGGTAGGATAAGAATAGGGGGGATGGAGGGAGAGGAGAGAGACAAAGATTGGGAAATGTAGAGGGGGAGAGGGTGAGGGAGAGAGAGGGAGATTGGGAAAAGGAGAGGGGAAGAGGGAAAATTAGAGAGAGAGAGAGAGAGTAGGATAAGGAGAGGGGGATGGAGGAAGAGGGGAGGGAGAGAGAGGGAGATTAGGAAAAGGAGGAGGGGGGAGACAGAGAGAGGGAGATTAGGAAAAGGAGAGGGGGGCAAGAGGGAGAGGGAGAGGTAGATTGGGAAAGGAGAGAGAGAGAGAGAGGAGAGAGAGGAGAGAGAGAGAGAGAGAGAGAGAGAAGAGAGAGAGGAGAGAGAGAGAGAGAGAGAGAGAGAGGAGAGTAGGATAAGGAGAGGGGGATGGAGGAAGAGGGAGGGAGAGAGAGGGAGATTAGGAAAGGAGAGGGGGGAGACAGAGAGAGGGAGATTAGGAAAAGGAGAGGGGGCAGAGGGAGAGGGAGAGGTAGATTGGGAAAAGGAGAGAGAGAGAGAGAGAGAGAG